>NC_134872.1:22881739-23244239 GCF_049852395.1 Peromyscus maniculatus bairdii | reverse complement strand
GATCTTGAGAATTTTTAAAATATACTCAATTAATATTTTACCGGGAGTTTATTGAATGTCTTTAGAACAGGGATATTTGAATGTCTGAGAGGAGCCAGAACTTTAACAGGTATTGGTGATTAGAGAGCCCTGTAGCCAGCTCTGCTCACGTATGTTAACTAGGTACCTCAGTTGGCCATTTGTTGTCCTGGCTTTCTTTGAGACCTAGCACAAACCCTACTATATAAGAACTTTCAGAGAGAGAGAGAGAGAGAGAGAGAGAGAGAGAGAGAGAGAGAGAGAGAGAAATGCTTACCACAGAGAATGATAAGCCAAAAGTGTGAAGATGACAGTATTGACCAGATCAAAAAATAGGGAGAGACAAGATATATTAGAAAAACATTACTTTTAAAAATGCACCCCAAAGAAAGAGAGACGGAGACTCCAGGTGAATTCTCGGAGACTAGAGCTTCCTTCACAACACTTAAAATAGTTTCCTCACAACACTTAAAGGGAGTCGGTTGGTCTTCACTTGTCTGCCATCTGTATGACGTCCACACCTAGACAGAAAATATGGCTGTCTTAGTATCTTCTTTGAGTCCTAGTCATTGGGATGAGGTACACTGAGTCATGAGGAGTTAGTCTATAATTGTAGACATTATTTGTGCTAAGTCATACACACTAGGCTTCAAGTAGACAAATTCCGAGGGCTACAGGCTAGATAGTCTCCTTTTTTTGACTTAACATCTATGGTAGAATTTAACGTAGTAGGTAACTATCAATTGTCCAATAATTTCAGGAGAAAATTTTCCCAATGAAATTATTTCTTTCTCCACTATTAAAAAAAAATCTAATTCCTGCTAAAAGTGGGTTATCAACAAGTGTCAAATGGATAAAACAAACACAAGAGCTGCTTTTAGACATTACAAATTGGTAAGCTTAGCTCTCAGGCCTCAAGAGGTCCTGAGTCTCAACTAACCAAATATTGGTATCTTGTTGGGTTTAAACAGTGAGTATCATGGGTCAGAACTGAAGACAAGGCTGCAGTCTGAGAGAAGAGGAGAAAACTGGCAGTTTGGGTCCCATGAAAATGAAGAGTGTGGATCCCTGGAGCTACTCAGAAATCATTTGCTGCAAGGCAGGCTGTATATTCTCCAGGTGAGGCCCTAAGAGAGGTGGTCAAAGGAAGCTCTGAGCAATCAATAAGAACTGCTCAGAACTGATCAGCACAAGGAAATATTGGATTTCTAGCTCAGCCACAGCAGAGGTAATCTGCTAGACCAAGAACTTTCAGGTGAAATAATAAGAAAGAGAGCCTTAAGTGTAAGCACAGTCTCCCATCTCTGAACCCATGCCCATAATGCCCCAAGCTCTGATTCCCAGGGTTGTCATGAGTTTGAACTGTGCTAACAGACAATGCCTGCAAATTTCAACAGAAAGTTATAAATGTCCCTGATAAGCGTTTCCTAAAATTGCTGATTTGTGTGAGACAATTCAGAAGTGTGACACACGTAGTACACATGGTTCCCATAGGTTTTATTATTTTTAATTTGTATTAAAATGTTCCACCAAGAGAGGCATCATAGTGTCATTCTTGTTTTTGCACAGGGCATGATGAGTCTTTTTACATCAGCTTTCCTAAGCATGTTTTATTTTACATCCTGTTGTCAGGAATATGAAGGGAACTTGTGGTTGAAGGCAGAGGGGAACATCACGTACAGAGTGTCAAGATCAGATCAGTTGCCAGAACTTCAAATAAGGGTTTGAGCTTGCTGTGGAAACTGGGCATTCACACAGTGCAGGCAGCACCGAGGCCTTTTGATCTTGCTTTGTGAGAAAAGGGGAGAAATCTGGGGCACCTTGCAGGCAAAACTGGAGTGGTTTTAGTCTAAGGCCAAGCACAGTCCTGTAATCTAGTGGTGCTGTGACTTTTCATAGCAAGCTCAATTTTGCCAAAGCCAATTTCCCCATTTGTATGTAATCTTAACAGCTTCCAATCATGAATCCCTTCATATAAGCCGGAGGAGGGAGTATTTGTTCAATCCTAAAATGACATGAATTCTTCCCTTTGACCTAAAGGAGCAAAAGCAGTTGGCAGGAGCGGCCAATGTACAAGCACCTTGGGTTGAGAGCAAATCTGATCTCTTGGTGACTGCCCTCAAGCTGACTTTTAATTATGGGCCTTGAGAAAATGTCATTAGCAAAACAGAATTCTCATGACGTCTTCCTTAATTTTACTGTGTAGTATAATTTCCTGTCACTACTTTGTTGTTCCAGGTACAACTGACAATCCTATGGAAATGTTCCCTCTTTATTTAAAGCACAGTGAGGCTGGCTTTCCTCTTTTCTCATGCATTGTTTCCATAGCAGCCTCTTTAGGGGAATGAACAGTGCTTACATGATACTCTTTCTGTAGGTCAAAAGTGGAAGGAAAAAGCTTTATCATTCCTTTGCACATGAGCAATGATTGCTCAGACCCTCTGTAAAGAAAGGGATTAAGTTCCCTTTATATTAAACAGCACGGGGAGTCATGGAACAATGGCTCTCACAGGAGGTATGTTCTGGCTCAACTCTACTTCATTATCTATGCTGCAAACATGGCAGGAAGGCTCTCTATTAGTCTACAAAAATTTGGAAATCCCTACCCATCTCCATGCATATATCTTTCAATGTTGGATCTTTCAGTTTCTAAGTTTCAGCTATAAACCCACCATATCTGCATTAATTTGTCAAATAAGGACCCTTTGAGCCAGGGATAGTGGCCTACACCTTTTCTCTCAGCACTTGGGAGATGAAAGCAGAAGAATCAAGAGTTGAAGTTTATCCTTGGTTACACAGTGAGTTGGAAGTCAGCCTTGGGTATGTGTGAAACTGTCTCAAAAAAAGATCATATAATCATTGCAGCGTAAATCAGGGAAAGGTTCTCTCTCAGTGAAGGAAGTAAAACTAATCTTCAGAATGGTCAACATCCCTTCAAATCTCATTTGAAACAACAACCCCTATTTCATTTGATTTCATGTGTGTGACACCATGAAATGAAATTTTAAGATTTAAGGTAGCTCCGACCAAAATAGTTTCATAATATGTCCTGAATTCTTGGAGTACCCAGTAGCACATACTGCAAAAGATAAACCAGCCTTCTGTGGGACTCAGTGTAGTAAGGAAGTGTCCTGTCATTTCTAAATGTCTTTCAGACTCTGCCCTAAAACCATGATTTACCATAACCTCTGTACCTAAGCAGAAGAGTTAGAGAGGGAGAGAGAGGAGAGTGGGGAACCATGGCTATGTTCTTGGTAAGAGTTGTCCATCATCACAGAGCTAGAACTCATGGACATGTTGACCCAAGTCAGCTAATTGCTCTCCTTTGGACAGCTGAGGCTTCCACCTTATCTCCCACTTCATGATATGGCAGTCTTCAGTAATAACTGTTTACTAACACTAGTTTTTGAAGATGAGTAAATAAGGCTGGGCTCGGGTGGGTGGTTCATATCACCTCTCAGGCTCCCCACTTCTTATTAATGTCCATAGGCCTAGGAAAGGCATAGGGAGGCAATAGAGGAAGGGAGTAGGTCGTGAATGGAAATAAGGAAAGGGTCTTTCTCTGGAGGAGTTCTTGTAGTTAACTATCATTGTCCTTTTCTCCCTGGAAATTATTCTTCTGTTTCCCATTGGGTTTCTTAGAAGTAGACCAACAATTCAGTGTTTAGACCTCTGAAATGGTGGCTGTTCACTGTCAATTTGAGTGGATTTAAAATCACCTTATGCTTTTAGATCATGAAGACAGGCAAGTTTTAATTCATTATCTAAAATAAAAGTTTATGGATTTAAAAGGTTGAAGATTTTTTTTACCCTTATCAGAGCTGAAATTGGTCTATTGTTTTTGTCTCCACTTTCACATTGAAATAGTGTGATTTTAGAGTTTTAGCTCCATTTGTATGTACCTAGTCCAAACTCATTCTTCTTGTGATTGAGCTTTATTAATAGATTCCTACATGTTTCCTTGGCAAATCCCAATCTCTAGGGTAGTTGTCCTCAATGTGGGGATCAAATGACCCTTTCATGGGAATCGCCTAAGACCATCAGAAAACATAGTTATTTACATTATGATTCATAATGATAGCAAAATGATAGTTATGAAGCACTAACAAAATAATTTTATAGCTGGGGGTCACCATAACATGAAGGACTGTATTAAACAGTTTCAGCATTAGGAAAGTTGAGAACCATGGCTCTGGGATATCAGCAAAAGGTAAAAAGGCACTTGGAGGACAATCCACTTAGGGACTTTGTAATTGAAGTTGCCATTTTAAGGCATCATCTCAAATTTAAATATCTATACCCCAGTGACTTGACAATTTTAGTAATAAGGGTTCACTTTATTTCCATTTTGCTGTTCATGAAGGTGGGAGTTTTTGACTAGTTGGCTCCTCAAAATTGAAGTACTCATTCCCTGGGGAAAGAGGCAATGATAAGATTAGAGAAGATAACAAAATTCTTTACAAGTGTAAGGAAACTCACACAATGTACAAGACTCAGGAAGCTCATGAAATTTACAACATCCACAAGAGTCCTTGCTCTACAAGCTTTGTAAGCAGTAAATATCACTTGGGGAAGAAGGGACTTGGTGGAACTGAGGGCAAATTGTTCTGGGACCTACAAGGATATAGCTTTTTGAGTACAAAGCCTTTTAGTCAATGATATTCCTATAAATAACCCCTACTTCATGCACTCTGTGTAAGCCCAATAAACTCACTGATTTGTCAAACTTGGGGAAAATTCTTTCTTTGTCCTGTTATCAGAATTCTATCTAGAATAAATAGGCATTTTTTTCACTTCTCCCCAGGAAAAATCACAGTACAATGTAGTCCATATCTCTCCTTTATAGTAGATCTACACATTCCTTTAATGATAGGACAGTAGAGATGTTCATGTATGTGTGTGTGTGTTCATCAATAATTTCCTGTTTAGTATTCCATTATTCTAAAAAAATAGCACATATTTATTTACTGTTCACTTGGGTCATGAATTTTAAATTGTTATATTGCATAAGATAATTTCCTTTTGTTTCATAACTAAATATTAATTTAAGAGGACAGAATAATCTAATTATACACTTATATTTCTGTTATTATTACAATAAATTTAAGCAGTTGAAATAAATATTAAATTGTCTTTTCCCAAAGTTAAAGTGAGTTTTAGTTTCAACAAATTTTATAGATTTAGAAAGTACTGCTCATAAATGTCATTTTGAAAAAACATCTCATATAATTCAAACAAGTGATAAAGAATGTTTTAGTTCATTTAATTGAGAAAAATGCCACATTTAAAACCAAATGTGTCATTTCATAAAAAAAGTGTGAAATTCCTAATGTTTTTAATTTTATGGAGACAAGAATTTCAATTTTAGAGGAAAGATAATGTAATATATCTTGTATGAAAATAAGTGATGTTCATTAATAAGCATTCATATTAGATAAGAAGGCTTTGAGAATGACAATGTAAAAGGAGGATCTATGGATTTCCTATTGTACATTCCTTTAAATTTTATGCCAAGTATTTTGTGTACTGGAGATACATTTAGCTCAGCAAGTGACAGACTTAATTTAGTAGATAGATGCTGTCTATGCCATCCCATGATATTTAGAAAATGTTTTTTCTATATGAAATGATGTCATAGTGTATTGAAAGATAGTTCAAATCTCACACCATTTACTCTCAAATATTTTCCTACAATGCCTAAGTACCACAGAGTGATATTCATGATCTCTTCCTCATTAAAATTATTTTTAACTCTTATATTTGAAACATGCTGCCTTTCACCCAAATTCTTTATTAAATGTATCTCGTTGGTAACTCTCCCACTGCTCCTTCTTTATTGTATCTGTTTCCCAACAATAGACATTTATGTTATATTTCTGCACTTCGAAAAGTAATAGATCCCTTTAGGACAAATAAAACACTGTCATGTTCACAAATACATTTTAGAAATATAGAAAATGGTAATAAAAAACAGCACCTATCTTCATCCTAAATAATACTTGATGGAATAATTTTCTTGTACTAGATTATTTACCCACTAACTCTATATCATATCGTATCATATGTCATATGAACTTTGTGCATACATCACACTTAGAAAAGTAGTTAAAAAACAGAAGAGGATTGGTTAATAAAATGTGGATCTTTTGTAAAGCAAAGGATAACCAGACTACAACCCACAGCTCCAGAGAAGCCAGGAAACAAGGAAGAGCCTAAAAGGGATGCATGGATCACCTTGAAAAACAGAAATAGATGCAATCTCCATGAGTAAACTGAGGAAAAGGGGGGGTAATAGAGGGTAGGAGATAGGGGATGACAACATGAGGAATCAGAAGGGATGGAGTGGAAGAGCAATGAAAGAGATATCTTGATAGAGGGAGACATTATGAGGTTAGCGAGAAACCTAGTGCTAGTAAAATTCCCAAGAACTCATGAGGACAACCCCAGATTTAACTACTAGCAATAGTGGAGAGGATGCCTGAACTGGCCTACCCTGGTAGTCAGATTGGTGAATACCCTAACTATCATCATAGAGCCTTCATCAGTAATTGATGGAAACAGATGCAGAGATCCACAGCCAAGCACCAGGTGGAGCTTCTCAGGGAATCAGAGGGAAGAAGGATTACATGAGCAAAGGGCTTTAAGAACATGATGGGAAAATCTATAGAAACAACTGAACCAAACTTGTAGGAACTCACGAACTTTAGACTAACAGCTGTGGAATCTGTATGGGACTGGACTAGGCCCTCTGCTTATGGGAGAAAGTTGTGTATCTTGGTCTGTTTGAAAGACCCCTGGCAGTGGGATCAGAATCTATGCCTGGTACATGAGCTGGCTTTTTGGAGCCCATTACCTATAGTAGGACAACTTACACAGCCTTCATGCAGCGGGATGGTCCTGGGCTTGCCTCAACTGAATATACCAGGTTTTACTGACTCCCACGGAAGCCCTTAACCTTTTGGAGGAGGGGATGGGGGTTGTTCCATTGGGGGAAGACTGGCAGGGGGAGTGGGAGGAGGGAAGAGAGGGGCATCTGTGATTAGTCTGTAAAATGAATAACAAATTTTCTTAAATAAAAAAAGGAAAAGAAAAAAATTATGGATCGTTTTGGAGGAACCACTGCCTCTGGAAGATCATTGTGATTATTTTTAAAGTATATTTTGTTTGTTTTAGAAAACGGTTTGTTTCAAATAATTTTTAGTAACATGGATACATCTTAAAGAAAATCTTAAAATAAATAACAATACAATGCATATTTTTAGATCTGAATTTCTACCTCTTCTTTTCCTTGCTTTTGTACTGCTGTGACAGAATAGTAAATGCTAGTCCTTAGAGGCATAGGAGAGAGAGTTCAACCATCTTGTACTCTGAATCCCTGGCTTCCTTGGTAGCTTTGTTACTATGACATTATGCTGACTCTAGAAGTCACACTATAAAAAATACAGTTGTTATTAACTTTAGAGTTTGAGCTTATCAATGCCACACACTATGAAAATGAGAAGAGTTGTTTCTCATTCCCAAAGGAAGAAGAGGTAGCATATTCTGAGCTAAATATGACTGACCATAGCAAAGGGTCACAAATTTTTTATTTGCCATCACATATCACCTTGTAAAACTCCTCCCTTATGGATGAACAATGACAATTCATACACTACAGTAATTTTTATCCTAGAAGTAAAGAAACCTGTTTCTCTAGGTAACAGATTTCACTTCCCTGGAGACCTTCAATAATGGCCACCATGGGACGTGCTAAGTGATTACTTGACATTTTTAATTGAGCATTCACTGGTTGTCCCTAATAACAGCTAACCATATGTTAAAAAAATAAAATTTCAATCTCAGTCTTGCCTCTTTCCTCTGAAATCTAGAAGTAACACCCACTATGCTATTTAGGCTTGATCTCTCCTCTGAGGCCCTACATGCTGCTTTCTGTCTGTCTATGGTGTTAATCTCTCTTCTAATAAAGCATTGTATAAAAAGGACAGTCCATATCAGTGTCTCTTTTGAGCCCGAATCCCAGACACAGAACCTTTCACCTTCAATGGCATGTTTCATTATGGAAGGCTTCCTATGAATGTTTGAAGCAGAGAAAAACTGTAATCAATGCATTTATCAAACACAATGGACATCAGGTGGTCAAAGTGGAGCCATAGCTGGCATGTTATCTGATAGTATTCCTAGGGATTTTATGGTTGGAAGTCAGTGGTTTGCTAAGCTTATCTGATAGTCAAAATGATGTTAGGTCTTATAAATACAGCTATTAATGATAGTAAAAATATCCAAGGCAATTTTGATTTTAATCTGCTTTAGTCCTACCCTCCCCAAGCACAAAATTTGAATCCATCAACCAGGCATCTATACTTTAAAGGCAACTGGGACTATTTGAAAGAACTTCAGTTCACAAGCTGTATTATCTACCAATTGCTTTCAGTTGAAAAATCATATAATAATTTAAAATTATTACAATAAGTTTTTAATTTGTAATATGAGTTACAATCCTCAGGGATTAATTTAAAACTAGAAATCAGAGCAAAACAATGGAAGGTGTTCAAAGGAGCTTCTCTATCAGGTCAAAAGAGAAATGGCTTATCACCTCACAGTGAGAGCTGCAACCCTTTTCCAGTTGGGTGGCAGCCACCAAATAAACTGATCTTGCTCAGCTGTGGACAGTGCTGACTTAGGTCTTAATATAGCTAGCAAGTATCCCTGCTCATGCAAGCTATGATTTAAATCTAGCACAACCATTAAATGCCTCTGGAAGTGATGACTGGGGGCCATTTCAAAGAGGCCACTGATAACTCATTTCTGGAAGAGCTTTCGAAGCAAAATTTCCTGTCTTTTAATTTCAGCACCTATTGAAACTCACCTTCGAATCTACATAAAATTAACCAAATCTTTGATTTTCCTAGGAGCACCAAAGATTTTCCTAGTGTTGTTCATTTGCAGATCAAAATCATGTATGGAAAAAGAAAGCATTTGTATGTTCATCGCAAGCTCTCCAAACATCTCATAAAAGGCTGTTTATGCTTGGTTTCTACATGCCAGGTCTTAGGAAGTGTTAAATGTATCCTGACAGTTTAATTGAAATAACTATTGAGCATGAAGGAGAAACACCTGTAGCAAAGAGAAATAGCAACAAGAAAAACCTGGTCAGATTTCTAGAGGTCAAGAAAATCTGAATTTGTTGCTGGACAATAATGGCTTAACAAGCAAAGTGGGATAAGTGTCTTCAGAATTTAGACAAGAAGTGTTGCTTGCCTACTTTCATATATTGAACTTTTGGGCAGCTTTCTTTGATGTCCTGATTTCCAATTGCTTCTTCTGCTGGACTTGTTAATATATTATGAGAGGAGCTGGAGAAATGGGTCAGCGGTAAGAACACAGCACTTTCATGGGACTGGAGTCCAGTTCCCAGGGTCCTAATCAAGCAGCACACATGTGTCTCTACCTTTAGAGGATCTGAAACCCTGGCTTCTGCTGCACCCACCCAGCATGTGTATACACACACACACACACACACACACACACACACACACACACACACACACACACATATATATATATATATATATATATATATATATATATATATCTTTAACCATGTGTAATAAGACTTAAGGAAAATGGAATGGGAAATTAATTAACCAGAGAGACTTGTTACCAAATATTCAATTGACTTTGAATGACATATCAAAATCAGAACATTTGAGATAAAAATCTGAGTTTCTGTTGCTTTCCTTGAACCCATTTGGCCAACAGTTGTAACTGACTGGCAGTCTGAACATAATAAAATGCAGTATTTATGTATGAAATTCTTAAGAATAAAAATAAATTAAAAAGAAAAATATAAAAAAGGGAATTAGAAATAAAAATCCAACAAGAAGATAGGTATTTAATTGTAACAAGAAGATGAGACTACAGACAAGTAGAAGTAGTGTAGCCTATTGCGAATTGTGTGTCTAGTTCTATTTGTCTCTTGAATTGTTATCTATTAAAGACTCGGGTTCTCCATTTGTAGGATGGCAAGAACCCAAGGAGGAGGAGAGAGTGAAGGAGTGTAGACTTCCTGTCCATCTCTCACAGCTTAGCTGGGTTAACAGGGGCTTTCACTTTTCTTTCTTTTCTTATACACCTTACAAAATTATTATACTCATTTATTGCTAAATATGTTCATGTTCACATGCCACAGAGTCTATGTGGAATTTGGAGGACAACTTGTGGGGGTCAGTTTTCGCTCTTTATCACTTATGTCCTCGGATCTAATTCAGATCCCAGGCCATGTGTCAAGTACCGTTACCAACTTAACCACCTCACAATCACCTTTTTTTACTCTTTCAACTTTTTCATGACATCATGAATGTACACACTACTGATAATATTCAAGTGAATGAAACCTATTTTTAAGTCAGTGTTCATGGATCTATGTTTTAGAGCTTTTGAATTTAATCCTATTTTCTTTAGGTTACAAAATACCCAGTTGTGAATTTCCTCAGATGTGGGGATCTTACATTTCCATCATCAAATATAAATAATAAAACAGGAAGATTCTCATAAACATTGAAAAATTATATAGAAAATCATTTTGTAATTTTATGACATAGAGAATAATAAAAAGTGAAAGTAAAAAAAGCAACCAAAATCTAGATTTTCTTTTTAATGTTAAGCAGCTTGGCCTAGAAACCATTTAGAAAACGACTTCAGTTGGAGAAAGAGTTGCTATAATGAATTAGAACATTAACACTAGGAGTCCTGGGTTCATGGCTGAACTGTTATTACTCTTGCCATTTGCAAAACTTGCTTAGGGCTTCACTTTTGAGGCAAATGAAAAGAGAATTTAACACCATGGCCTCCAACGACAGTAATGGAATCCATTCATCTACTTTGCCATGCTGAACTTGGAGATTTACGCTTTAAAGATTATACTTACAAGACCAAGTGCAAGCTGTGAGCCTGTCCCAGGGGAAAACAGAGCAGATAGAAACTGAATACACTAACACTGTGATTATTCTAAAATAATTTCCACAAAATGAAGTATTATCTTTTTATTCATAGCACTCATTGGTAAAATGTAGTTCCTGTCATTCAGACTGTCCCCTTCACTTCTAAAGAGACACATGATAAATCAGTGTCTTCTCATCCCTTGTATTCCTTATAGAACACCACTTTGCGGGCTGGAGAGATTGCCCAGTGGTTAGGAACGCTTGCTGACTTGCTGAGGACCCGAGTTCAGTTCTCAACTCCCCCATATCTCAACTCTCCCATATCTGGTTGTACATAATTGTCTGTAAATCTAGCTCCAAAGGATGCCATGCCCTTTTTTGATCTCTGCAGATATGCAAACTGCAAACATGTGTGTGTGTGTGTGTGCGCGCGCACACACACACACACACACAGATACATAAACAAGAATAAAAATAAAATAACTTTAAAAATATGAATTAGTATTAACTCTTCTTTGAAGATCTGGTAGAATTCTGTGCTGAAACTATCTGGTCCTGGGCTTTTTTTGGTTGGGAGACTTTTAATGACTGTTTCTATTTCCTTAGGGGTTATTGGACTATTTAAATAGTTTATCTGGTCTTGATTTAACTTAGGTATGTGGTACCTATCCAGAAAAATGTCCATTTCTTTTAGGTTTTCCAGTTTTGTGGAGTAGAGGTTTTCGAAATATGACCTTATAATTCTCTGGATTTCCTCAATGTCTGTTGTTATGTCCCCCTTTTCATTTCTGATTTTGTTGATTTGGATTCTCTCTCTCTGTCTTTTGTTTAGTTTGGATAAGGGCTTGTCTATCTTGTTGATTTTCTCAAAGAACCAACTCTTTGTTTCATTAATTTTTTTGTATTATTCTCTTAGTTTCTAATTTATTAATTTTACCTCTCACTTTGATAATTTCCTGGCGTCTATTCTTCCTGGTAGACTTTGCTTCTTCTTGTTCTAGAGCTTTCAGGTGTGCTGTTAAGTCACTAGTGTGGGATTTCTCCAACTTCTTTATGTGGGCATTTAGTGCTATGAATTTCCTTCTTAACACTGCCTTCATAGTGTCCCATAAGTTTGGGTATGTGGTGTCTTCATTTTCATTGATCTCTAGGAAATCTTTAATTTCTTTCTTTATTTCTTCCTTAACCCATTGGTGATTCAGTTGAGCATTATTCAGTTTCCATGAGATTATAGGTTTTCTGTAGTTTTTGTTGTTGTTGAAATCTAACTTTAAACCATGGTGGTCTGATAGAACACAGGAGGTTATTCTAATTGTTTTGTATCTGTTGAGATTTGCTTTGTAACTCTCTAAATTGTTCCACATAATAGAAACAGAAGGAACATTACCAAACTCCTTCTATGAGGCTACAATTACCTGATTCCTAAACCAAACAAGGATGCAACAAAGAAAGAGAACTACAGACCGATCTCCCTCATGAACATTGATGCAAAAATACTCAATAAAATACTGGCAAACAGACTCCAAGAACACATCAGAACAATTATCCACCATGATCAAGTAGGCTTCATCCCAGGGATGCAAGGGTGGTTCAACATACGAAAGTCCATCAATGTAATACACCATATAAACAAACTCAAAGAAAAAAACCACAAGATCATCTCACTAGATGCAGAAAAGGCATTTGACAAAATCCAACACCCCTTCATGATAAAAGTCTTGGAGCGATCAGGAATACAGGGAACATACCTAAACATAATAAAGGCAATATATAGCAAACCAACAGCCAACATAAAATTAAATGGAGAGAAACTCAAAGCAATTCCACTAAAATCAGGAACAAGACAAGGCTGTCCACTCTCCCCATACTTATTCAATATAGTACTTGAAGTTCTAGCCAGAGCAATAAGACAACATAAGGAGATTAAGGGGATACAAATTGGAAGGGAGAAGTCAAGCTTTCCCTATTTGCAGATGACATGATAGTATACTTGAGTGACCCCAAAGATTCCACCCAGGAATTGATAAAGCTTATAAACACCTTCAGCAACATAGCAGGATACAAGATCAACTCAAAAAAATCAGTAGCCCTCCTATATACAATGGACAAAGAAGCTGAGAAGGCAATTAGAGATACATCACCCTTTATAATAGCCAAAAATGACATAAAATACCTTGGGGTAACACTAACCAAGCAAGTGAAGGACCTATATGACAAGAACTTTAAGTCCCTGAAAAAAGAAATTGAAGAAGATGTCAGAAAATGGAAAGATCTCCCATGCTCATGCTCATGGATAGGCAGGGTTAACATAGTAAAAATGGCAATCTTACCAAAAGCAATTTACAGATTCAATGCAATCCCCATCAAAATACCAACACAATTCTTCACAGACCTGGAAAGAATAATACTCAACTTCATATGGAAAAACAAAAAACCCAGGATAGCTAAAAGAAACCTGTACAATAAAACAACTTCTGGAGGCATCACAATCCCTGACTTCAAGCTCTACTATAGAGCTACAGTAATAAAAACAGCTTGGTATTGGCATAAAAACCGACATGTGGACCAATGGAATCGAATTGAAGACTCTGACATTAACCCACACACCTATGAACACATAATTTTTGACAAAGAAGCCAAAAGGGTACAATGGAAAAAAGAAAGCATCTTCAACAAATGGTGCTGGCATAACTGGATATCAACGTGTAGAAGGCTGCAAATAGATCCATATCTGTCACCATGCACAAAACTTAAGTCCAAGTGGATCAAAGACCTCAACATAAATCCAGCTACTCTGAACCTGCTAGAAGAGAAAGTAGGAAGTAGTCTTGAACGCACTGGCATAGGAGATCACTTCCTAAATATAACACCAGTAGCGCAGACACTGAGACAAACAATCAATCAATGGGACCTCTTGAAACTGAGAAGCTTTTGTAGAGCAAAGGATACGGTCAACAAGGCAAAGCGACAGCCTACAGAATGGGAAAAGATCTTCACCAACCCCACATGTGACAGAGGACTGATATCCAGAATATATAAGGAACTCAAGAAATTAGACATCGAAACGACCAACAGTCCAATTGAGAAATGGGCTTTAGAACTAAACAGAGAATTCTCAACAGAGGAAACCCAAATGGCTGAAAGACATTTAAGGAATTGCTCAACATCCCTAATCATCAGGGAAATGCAAATCAAAACAACTCTGAGATACCACCTTATGCCTGTCAGAGTGACTAAGATCAAAAACACTGAAGACACTTTATGCTGGAGAGGATGTGGAACTAGGGGAACTCTCCTCCACTGCTGGTGGGAATGCAAGTTTGTACAACCACTTTGGAAATCAATATGGCGCTTTCTTAGAAAATTGGGAATCAATCTCCCCCAAGATCCAGCTATACCACTCCTGGGCATATACCCAAGAAATGCTCAATCATACCACAAGAGCACTTGCTCAGCTATGTTCATATCAGCATTGTTTGTAATAGCCAAAACCTGGAAACAACCTAGATGCCATTCAACTGAAGAATGGATAAATAAATTGTGGCACATATACACAATGGAATACTACTCAGCAGAGAAAACAATGACATCATGAGGTTTGCAGGCAAATGGATGGATCTAGAAAAAATCATCTTGAGTGAGGTTACCCAGACTCAGAAAGACAAATATGGTATGTACTCACTCACAGGAAGATGCTAGATGTGGAACAAGGATGACTGGACTGCTACTCACATCACCAGTGAGGCTACCTGGAAAACGGGACCCCAAAAAAGACACGGAGAAATGGATGAGATCTACATGAACAGCCTGGTCATGAGTGGGAACAATGAAGGACAACGGTCGAGGGAAAGAGAGTGCGAGATCCTAGCTGGATCAAGAAAAGAGAGGGAGAACAAGGAATAGGAGACCATGGTAAATGAAGACCATATGAGAAGGGGAGGAAGCAGAGAGCTAGGGAGACCCACGGAGATCCACAAAGATACCCCCGCAAAAGACTGCTGGCAATGGTCGAGAGACGGCAGGAACTGACCTACTCTGGTGATGGGATGGCCAGACACCCTGATAGTTGTGCCATAAACCCCATCCAAGGACTGAGGAATCTGGATGCAGACATTTACGGCTGGGCCCCTGGTGGAGCACTGGGAGTCTAATTAGTGAGAAAGAAGAGGGTTTATATGAGCGAGAATTGTTGAAGCCAAGGTTGGATAAAGCACAGGGACAAATAACCAAATGAATGGAAGCACAGGATCTACAAACCAAAGGCTGAGGGGCCCCCAACTGGATCAGGCCCTCTGAATGGGTGAGACAGTCATTTGGCTTATTCTGTTTGGGAGGCAGCTGTGCGTTGGTGCCGGGTCCTGGGCTCGTTGCATGAGCTGGCTGTTTGAATGCTGGGACTTATGCAGGGATGCTTGGCTCGTCTGGGAGGGGGGGACTGGACCTGCCTGGACTGAGTCTACCAGGTCGATCCCGGCCCTCTGGGGAGACCTTGATCTGGAGGAGGTGGGAATGGGGGGTGGGCTGGGGGGAGGGCGAGGGGGCAAGAGGGGGGAACAGGGGAATCTGTGGCTATTATGTTGAACTGAATGGTGTTGTAAAATTAAAAAAAAATATGAATTAGCCTGCACAAAATTCAAAGAACCTTCAGACTTTGGGCATATATATTTCTTCAATTTTTCATTATACTAATATTTGTCATAAATACTCTAACAAATATTCTAACTATAAAACTATACATTTTTCATCAAATTGGTTAAGGCTGAATTAGATTTTAAAAAAGAGATGACTTTTAATGAATAAAAATACTTATTAAAGACCATATGGAAAATCAGCTAAGCTGTATCTCTTTAAGAATATTTATTTTTCTGGTGGGAGAGGTGGCATGGAGGTAGGGCATGAGTTGTGTTTCCAGCATACAGATAGATAACTCATGACTACCTGTAACTCCAGTTACAGAGGCTCAGATGCTCCCTTATGGCCTCTGAGGCATATACATACACAAATAGAAACTTTTAAAATATTAATTTCCAAAAATGTGCCCAGCATTTGATTACACTGTTCAGATCTTTGCTCCTTCATTTGAGAGAATCATATCCACGGCCATGTCACTTGTCTCGACCCTTGAGCAGAATCCTTCTTCCTCTCCTTGATCTTGTGCATGGCTGCATGACTTGCTTTGGCCAATAGTTCCTGAGTGCATGCAGCACACACACGCTCTTCAAGTAGAAGCATTGGTGGCTCATGTTTTCATCATTTGCCTTGGACTTTACCTGTGCTACATGATCAGCTTCCCATCCATGCTAGAAGATTATTTCAAAGGATCAGAATTGTGGTCAATCTATAGAACATGATGGACAACATAAGTGTTCTATAAACATTGCTATTTATGAACAAAAAATAGGAGGAGGGTATTTGTTGTCATAATATAACACAGGGTCATGCATACATACATACATACACACACACACACACACACACACACTATACACACAAATATATTACACGGGTTCTCAACTCAGTTTCACATACTTGCACTTTAAATGCTTTGCTCATGTAGTCATTTCCCCAGCCACATCTCAAAGATATTTCTAATTTGCTATGTGAATTCTATATAACTAAATGCTCACATATAAGTCACTCTTATTTCATGCAACAGGAAAAGTCAAACCATACAGTCAGATATGTAGACATTAGGAATTATGTAAAGAAAACCTTAAAGAATCCTTTTAACATAAACATTCTCTGGGGCACAGATCCCCACGGCATTGTCTTGAGGGAAAACATCTCTTAGACACCTAAACCCATTAAAATGGCATCTTGCAAGATACTGTCTCCATTTTCCTAATCTTTGGTCAGTGTTCCTGGAGGCTGCTGGTATATTTTTATCTGACTCTGAGGTGATGTAAATAATTTCCGATAATTTCAAATGCAAAGGACAGTCTTTGGTCTTAAATGTATAATTTAGAAGTGAACTCCATGACTTTCTATCCTTCTAATAGCTTCTGTCTTTGTCTATATGGTTTATGAATAATAGCTATGCATTAACTTCCCCCTACCTGGATGGAGTACGATTACATCTCTCTGCTGGTTGACATATGCTCACCCCAGCTGACAGTGCTGAACAAATGCATCTGATTAGTACCCAGTGATACAATAATCACAGGCCACACAGCAGAGGTGAAAGAAAGAACATGTATTTTCTCGAGATGTACTTACAAATGCTGCATTATCTCTTATTGTTATATTTTCAAATTTTATAACTCATTGAAAGTCAATTTCCCAGGGGAAAGTATAAACATAGAAACTAAATTTATGAATACCAGTGAGACAAAATCTGACTGAACTTTTTTACAGAATGTGACTCATTTTAATTTTGATATTTTCCCGATAAAAGTCCTACCACCCACTACAGTTTGAGGTGCACAACTGTATTAAAAGTTTGCTTTAGTTTTCTACATTCATGGACAGAAGAAATTATTTGTATCAATACCAAAGATATAAACATGCATTATTACTGTCTATGGTTAAGACTAGATATGCTTATTCAGAGGTCAATGGGTTCATTGCTTTTGAGAAAAATAACTAGAGTTAGATTGCCTTCCATACAGTTTATTAATGGTGAGAAAATGTGGATGTGCCTTATTGTGTGACTCCATATATCAGCCTTTGAGAAGTAGCTACCGTCATCTGGTGCCTTACTACTCAGACAGTTCTTTTCCCTGCAGTTTAGGCAAGGTTATGTTCCTTTTATTCAATGTTATAAAATACATACAATCTCACAACCTGAATATGTATTTATACTGTTATTAACAGCCTATGAAAGTATAATTTATATGGCATATTTTTCACTTAAAAATATGGTACAAAGGTTTTGTATTTTCTGAAATTTATAACCAATACCACAGTTCATTTCAAAACTCACAATGAAGCTCACACCTGACAGTACAACACACAGGTTCTCAAGCTCTTGATAATCATACACTGTTTTACTTGTATAGATTTGAGGTTCTCCTGTTACTTACCACCTACCTGAGGCCATCCATCTCTATACATGTAAGACTCACAGTTCTGCAAAGAGAAGTTCTGTCCTGGTTGATCAAAGCCTATGATTGCCCAAATCCCGAATAATAGATCAGCAGACCCAAAGGCTTAAAGCTTCAAACTCAGAGTATGATATTGCTTCAGGCTTTAGCAGCCAGAGATGGATGGATCTAGGCAGTCAGTGTGGGAATTTATTTCTCTTGTACTTAACTATGGGTGGTCTAGCACTTGGTATCTATTCTAAGTCTCTTTTTTTGCACTTTTTTTCTTTATTAAGTTTTTTTTTTTTTTTTTTTTTTTTTTTTTTTTTTTTTTTTTTTTTTTTTTGTAGGTTTTATAAGACAGGGTTTCTCTATGAAGTTTTCGTGCCTGTCCTGGATCTTGCTCTGTAGACCAGGCTGGCCTCGAACTCACAGAGATCTGCCTGGCTCTGCCTTCCAAGTGCTGGGATTAAAGGCGTGTGCCACCACCACCCGGCTCTTTATTAAGTTTCATTCATTTTACATACCAACCACAGATCCCTCTCTATTTACTCCTCCCATGGGGAGTCAGCAGAGCCTGGTACATTCAGTTGAGGCAGGTCCAAGCTCCTCCCCCTGCATCAAAGAAGTGCAAGGTGTCCCACCATAGGTAATTGGACTCCAAAAAGCCAACTCATGCACCAGGTATAGAGCCTGATCCCACTGCCACGGGGCCCCTTAAGCAGATCAAGCTACTTGGTTTCCGAAGTAGAAGAGAGGATGTATAGGAGAGGGAGAAAGAAAGGAAAGGAAGAAAGAAAATATCAAGAGAGAGAGAGAGAGAGAGAGAGAGAGAGAGAGAGAGAGAGAGAGAGAGAGAGAGATCAAGTAAGCATCTAAAGGTCTACCTCCCCAAACCATGGCTCAGGTACTGAAACCCTTAGTGCCATAAGTAAAGCAGTTCTTGGGATTTGAGACAGAAGATTGAAACATGAGAAAATAAACCTAGGAATACAGCATAGTCTACTTTGGTTATTATTAAGTATAGACAATGTTAGATACTTCTTCCTATATAATGCAGTTATATGACACAGCTGAGTGTGTGTGTATGTGAGTGTGTGTGTGTGTGTGTGTGTGTGTGTGTGTGTGTGTATTCATGACTTTATTATTTTTATCATACATAGAGTAGACAAAATATCTTGGAATGCTTGAATGATCTATGGCAATGTATTAATGTGTGTCCAATTATCTGCTTTGCCAATGTATCAGATGTGGCATGGTGAACTTTGATTTGAAAGGGATGTGATCATCACTGATGCCACTTCACAGGCACACATGTCTATGACTGGGCAGTTTTTGTATTAGTTGATATATTAAGAAATATATATCTTGCAAACACAGAATACTGCCTTGGCCACCCACATGCAAACTGTTCATACAAATGTAGTTTGCCAGTTGGTAGGAAAGGTTAGTGAATGCTGTGAATTCTGGCTGTCTAATCATTATTGTTGCTATAAAAATAAAGTTAATATCATTATCTCTTATTTACATCTAGAATAGAAACAGAGCCTCAACACATCATACAATAAGAAACCAAACAACACAACCAATGCACAATTCATGGGTCAATGAAACGAAGACCTGGTTCTCAAAACACACCACCCAAATGGCTGATTAGAAAAAATACTCCACTCCAGTATCCATCAGAGAAATGCATATTAATGCTGCAGCAAGAGCCCTTCTTATTCCAGTAAAATAGCACTTATTGAGAAAATATAAATAAATGTTGTCCAGCGTGTGGACAAAATTGGAGCTTTTGTATCAACTGGGATGTGAACGATAACAGCCAGTGTCAAAATCAATAGGGAGGCTGCTGGGAGAGGGGGAATCATATTCCTCAGTGTTGAAGCAACTGGTAAGTTGTCCTTGCTCAAATAAGTAAACTCCACCCATGCTCATGCAGGCAACACTAATGAAATGCAGTGAGCCACAAACAAACCCAAGACATAAAAATAGGAGGGGGAGCTGGGTGGTAGTGGCCCACGCCTTTAATCCCAGCACTCGGGAGGCAGAGGCAGGCAGATCTCCCTGAGTTCGAGGCCAGCCTGGTCTCCAAAGCGAGTTCCAGGAAAGGCACAAAGCTACACAGAGAAACCCTGTCTCGAAAAACCAAAGGGGGAGAGAATAGGAGGGGGATTTGCTTCAAAAAATCTGGAGACAGAGGAAGGCATAAAGAAACAATAATTGGGGCTGTGATGAACGAACATTATATATACATATACATATATGTGGAATTTTGAAAAAAATTAAAAATAGCATTTTAAAAGGAGGACTCAAAAGAAAAATAACCACGCTAACATATTATTAACTGTTATATATCTCTCAAAGCTGCACCTTGCGTGGTGACAATAATGTTAAACTGGTGTTACCACAAAGGCTTTCTTCTGTATCAGAAATTCAATGTAAATATTTTTATTCCTCAGTTTTCTTCATTAGCATTAGAAAGGAAAGTTCATATCAGAAGTCACATAAATCTCACACAATACATACAAATAACAGTGGACTGCTTATGTGTGTTTTGGGTGACCGTTTACATCCATGCTCAGGCTCTCAGCAAACGGGCATCAACACGGGGGTGGGGGTGGGGGTGGTAAAAGTCGCACTTGGAGGGATTGAACCATTTCGCACACGGCGGAAGCACTGTCAAGATGATCAGCTGAAATTCACAGGGTTTGTCCCACCCTTTGGTGAAATAATACATACACAGGTATAACAGTTTCCTGTATCTTCAGCTGTGCTGTGTTCTTCTCTTTTCTTTAAATCTTTGCTGCGCGCTAGGCACGATGCGAAGCATCTCATATCCATTATTTTATTTTCATGGCAACTTCACAGATCGGTAAGATTGTTCTGTTTTGTGATTTTTGGGAAAGAAGCCCGCAGATGTTCGTGTAAGCTTACATACCAGGTAGCAGATGTTTAATAGGCAGGCACACTTTTATACATCCATAGTCGGTGCTCATTATCAGCATCGTGCACTCCTCTCTCTTTTCCCTGCACCACTCTGATTACTGCAGCTCATGGGTTCATATGTCATGAAACTTTCACTAGTGGAAACTGAGCCACTTTTAGTGAGGAAAACTGGGAGGGTGTAAGTAATGAAAAAAAAAGAAAGAAAACATAAAGGAAGAAAGAGAGGGCTGCTGACACAATTCAGAGAGTAGAACCCTTACTTCATGAGCATGAGGACCAGAGTTCAATACCCGGAATCCACTGTAAAAACAAAACCAAATCAGCAGTGTGTACTGAGAATCCTTGCAATGGTGGGTCCATGTGGGGAAGGTGGGTCAGAGACAGGTCAGTATCTGGAAGCTCCTGTATCAGCTACTCTCACTGACTCGGTGAGGTTCCAGGCCACATAGATTCTGTATTACAAATGAGTGGGAAGTTTCTAAAGAATAACACTGTAGATTATTCTTCAGCCTCCACACACCAGGGTACATGTGTGCTTGTGAACCCATAGACACATGTGTAACCCTGCCTGAACATACACACACATTAACACAACAGTGAGCGAGGAGATGTGTAGTTTAAGAAGGAAAATGATAGTAGTTGACCAGGGAAGCAGTGAGGGATGTTCAGATATTTCTCCTAGAACTTGGACTAGATATGAAAACTAAACCAGGAAACTAGACAGAAACAGTTGACTGCACTTCCACATCTTACTGGAGACGCCACATCACACCCGCCTGGATTGATGCCCTTGAAATAAACTTTTCACAATCATAAAGTTACTCAGGCTTCAAACAGGCCCACCCACAGAACAGTACATAAAAATATATTAAAAATATATAATATTTTGTAAAAAAATGAATTTTAGGCATTTTGTTGGAATTATACAAGAGGTGCTGAAAACCTTATGCTGGGAGTAAAGATTGAGCAAAATGATGACATTGAATATATTGTTATTAAAATATAAAACCTAAAATTTTGTCAGAATTCTCTTAAAAGATTATTCAGTTTTTTTAAAACTGTGTATGT
Organism: Peromyscus maniculatus bairdii; assembly: GCF_049852395.1. Lineage (NCBI taxonomy): Eukaryota > Metazoa > Chordata > Mammalia > Rodentia > Cricetidae > Peromyscus > Peromyscus maniculatus. The sequence continues at coordinate 23,222,242 of NC_134872.1, read as the reverse complement.
GTGTGTGTGTGAGTGTGTGTATGTGTGTGTGTGTGTATGTGTGTATGTATGTATGCCCATACACACTCATACCCTGGTGTGCATGTATGCATGTGAAGATCAGAAGACAACTTACAGGAATCAGTTCTTTTCTTCTACCACATTGAGTCCTGAGTCCTAAGGCTCAAACACAAGTCATCAGTCTTGGCAGTAAGTACCTCTATCTGCTGAGCCATCTTGCTTTCCCATTACCCCCTTTTTAAAGTTAAAAACCAAGAATTTATTCAAAGTCATGCTAACTTGATTTCCTCATTGTCTCTGGTGTTTAACGCCTTAATCACAAATGTTTCTATTGAGCGATTTTCATGAATGCACTAAATCCACAAGGTTAGAATTAAAGCTGCATTATCTTACAGGTGTCAGCGGTGCTGTGTCCCTGTCTGGCCCAGGAGTGGCTTCAGTGAAGTGACCAACAGGGAAAGCATTATGGACACCACTGTTTCAGGCAACTGCTTTCTTGTCCTTTATTTTTTCCATGTTCTCCATCAGAGCCATAATTCCCCCTGAAGAGCACTGAGGACACCATCTTTCTCGACATGCCTCTTCGACATTTTGGCTCACATCTTTCATCTCAGGCCTCTACTTGTTTATGCCTATTAAAGCCACCATATATAAGCTTTGTTCCTCCCTTCCTTAGAATCTTGCTCTGAAGAATATTTTACAAAGCAATTTATCACGTTTATTTGAATCCATAGCGGTTAGTATAACAAAGCATACTCATGCATTTAGTCGGTTGATTTGGTTTTTGAGACAGTCTCACTATAGCACTCAGGTTGGACTGGACTCCTATGTAGTCCAGTGAGGTGTGAACTGCCAATCCTCCTGCCTCAGTGTTCTGAGTGCTGGGTTCATTCTACCATATCTCATCTACATGATAGCCACATTGTAATAAACGTTTTAGACTTACAACTCCTGGGAAGTTCCTTTCTCTAGAATTTTGAGATTTGAAGTAGACATTTTGGTCCCATTGGAAAATTAGAACAAAACAAAAGAACCTGTTCACCGCAGCTGCAGCAGAGTGGCGAGTTGGAGCACCAGAATCAAGAATACAGTTGACCCTTCCCACCAACCTCTCTTTATTTTTGTCATGTTTTGGTTCTCTTCTGCTCTAAGCAATTCTCTAACTTGCTTATTGATCACTTTTGGTATAGCCAGTCCAACCCAAAAGTCACTTGCAAGACCATCTGGATTGCATCTATCTTTCTGATCATGCATGTCACCTAGTAAGCGCCTGGCTTATAGCATTCTCGATGTACAATCACTGAAACATTTTACAAATGAATACATTCAAGAGAGAATTTGGTAGCAAAATTCTGACAAGACAGTGCCATTTTGTTTGGTTTTTGATTTTTTCGAGACAGAGATTGTTTCTCTGTGTAACAGTCCTAGTTGTCCTGGAACTCGCTTTGTTAACCAGGCTGGCCTCAAACTCACATGTATCTGCCTGCCTCTGCCTCCTAAGTGCTGGGATTAAAGATGTGTACCACCATGCCTGGCAACAGTGCTGTTTGTATAACGGGAATTATTAACTAAATCTCAGCCTAATCAACCAGTGTGCACAATCATATCTCAAAATATCTTTCCAACCTATTAACAAACTTCAACTTTTTAAAGTATAAACTTATTTACTATTATTTAATACATGAGATCTACATGAACAGCCTGGACATGAGTGGGAGCAATGAAGGGCAAGGGTCGAGGGAAAGAGAGCGGGAGATCCTAGCTGGATCAAGAAAAGAGAGGGAGAACAAGGAATAGGAGACCATGTTAAATGAAGACCACATGAGAAAAGGAAGAAACAAAGAGCTAAAGAGGCCCACAGAAATCCACAAAGATACCCCCACAAAAGACTGCTGGCAATGGTCAAGAGACAGGCGAGACTGACCTACTCTGGTGATGGGATGGCCAAACACCCTAATAGTTCTGCCATAAACCCCATCCAAGGACTGAGGAATCTGGATGCACACATCCACGGCTAGGCCCCCGGATGGAGCGCTGGGAGTCTAATTAGTGAGAAAGAGGAGGGTTTATATGAGCGAGAATTGTTGAAACCAAGGTTGGATAAAGCACAGGGACAAATAGCCAAAAGAAATGGAAACACATGAACTATGAACCAAAGGCTGAGGGACCCCCAACTGGATCAGGCCCTCTGAATAGGTGAGACAGTCGATTGGCTTGATCTGTTTGGGAGGCATCTAGGCAGTGGTACCAAGTCCTGGGCTCGTTGCATGAGCTAGCTGTTTGAAACCTGGGACTTATGCAGGGACGCTTGGCTCAATCTGGGAGGAGGGGACTGGACCTGCCTGGACTGAGTCTATCAGGTCGATCCCAGTCCTCGGGGGAGACCTTGATCTGGAGGAGGTGGGAATGGGGGGTGGGCTGGAGGGAAGGGGAGGGGGGTAGGAAGGGAGAGAACAAGGGAATCTGTGGCTATTATGTAGAACTGAATAGTATTGTAAAATAAAAATAAAATAAAATATATATATAAAAAAGAATTTTCTAATGGTATGCATCCTGCCTGTGAAAAATCCTCATATAGGCAGGCGGGATATACCTGTAATCCTAGCACTCAGGGGCCCGAGGAAGCAGGACTGTTGTCATGAGTTTCAAGCTCATGTGGGCAATGCAGTGAGTTTCAATTTATACAGGGCAACAGAGTAATAGTCTATCCCCGAGAATAGAGCAGAAAAGAGACCTAACAAATATTTACCCATTATTTTGTCTTTCACACATATACAAAAATGTCTCCTGCAATATAACAATGTGTGAACTTGATAAATATGAACCTGGGAGCTGCCATATACATCACTGTCACTGACAGTGCTATGATTCTAAATAGTGAACAGTGATGAAATGAGAGCAGGAATGATTACATCTGCCCCCCTCCCAGCTTTTTAAATCAGTAAAGCAGATCTCTGATTGGTAAATTAAAATACATCTGAAGTACACAATGTGATGTTTCATGAAATGATTGACATAATCAAGTAAGGAAGTCTGGGCAGCAGAAATTTGGCCTTGAAGTATTTAAAAAATGACACAAAATTAAAAGAGTAGGGAAGGTTGGGTGACTTGGTGAGGAGTTGGGGAGATGCTTATGATCAAAATGCATTTTGTGAAACTCTTAAAGCACTAATAAAAATCTAGTATATAATAAATTACTACTGACAATTAATGGTCATCAAGCTGTACCTTAAGTCTACCAGTGATTATAATTTAAAGTTTGTACTATGTAAGCAATGTATCCCCACTTTTCATGTTCCCTAGCCTTTGGTAGCCACCATTGTATTCTCTGTTATTATTCATGTGATTATTCTTGATTACATAAATAAGTAACATTGTGTAGAATTTGTCATTTCCCTTCTTATTTCTCATATCATAATGTCTTCAGCATTCATCACATTGAAAATGGCAAGGATTCTGCCTGGTGGCTAAGGGATATTCCATTGGGAGTCACTCCTCTGTGACACTGAGATTGTTGCCATACCCAAGCTGATAGGAATGATGTTCCAATGAGCCTATGCTCAATACAGATAGCTATTCAGCTCATTGATATCATTCCTCCTATATATAAGCCCTAGCAGTGGACTAGTTAAGTGCTATGACAATTGTGTTTTGTCTTTTGAGGCTTCTACATACTGTTTGTCAAGAAGACCAACTTTTTTTTTTCTGCTCAACTATTCTTTGATGTGTGGTCTTCCCCTGAAGAGGGGTCAGTTCCCCAGGGTTACACTCTTAGAGAAAACCATCTTCCCCTCTCCCAGAAGCTAAAAATTGTCAGTAACATGTACTCATTTACACTGCTGACACTTCACTTCTTTTCCCTTCTTACCCCAAATTTATCAACCATAGCCATTGGAAGTATATAAGATAACATCTCATTGTGGCTTTAATTTCACTGATGATTAATAATAATGAGAGTCTTTTAATATGCCTCATAGCCATTGGGATGCATTCTTAAGGAGAATGTGTGGTGAGGTTCTTTCCCTACCTTTTTACTTGGTTAAAAAAGATGTACTTATTATGGTGTGTCCATTTCTTCTGTAAAGGTAAACACCCTGCTATCACTTCCTATCTATTTTTGTAGCATTTATCTCCATCATTGGACTTTCCAGTCTTGCTTTATATATCAGCCTGTGTACAAAGATCTTTAAAAGCAGGACCATTAACTACTCAACTTAATATTTTTTCTAAAGGAAGGTGGACAGTGAGGACTTATTATTTATCTTTATATCTTCCTTTCACACACCTTTCACAGTTACAGTCTCAGAGATTATGAACTGATTCAGATGATTCAATTCTTGGTGCTGGTGTGTGTGATGGAACATGTGATGGAATCTTACATGTTTCCAAACTTATCACCAGACTGTGCATAACTCAGGCTTCCATGTGATCAGCAAGTGAACCATTTCCAGAGTAAGTAATCAAGTGATCCATCATTCTCTATTTCTCTGAGTGTGTCTCATTTCCATTCTTCCACTTTCTTCCTTCTCTAGCATTTACTTTTCAAATTTATCAGAAGCTACAGTCTTGGATGGGATTGAATTTTCACTATGTGAATATTTGAACAGACACCTTAAAGGATGCAATGAATCTCCCATCACGTAAAGGGAAATGGCATTTCTCTATAGCCACTGCTGCCTCCAGAATTAGCTCATGGCCCAACTCTTCCAAAGCTAACAACTTTCATTTTGTAATTAATTTATTACCATAATGCTTAATTGTAAGGAAATTCAGTCCATTTGGGGGCATTCTAACAGACTTACTGCTCATGGTTTGCCTTTTCATAGAGATACTGGACTTGAAAACTTCACCTCCTCTCTTAAATATCCATAAACACAAATAAGTTGCATGTTAAAGGTTTTTACCATTTACATATTGTGTTGGAAAGTGATCTAGAAATGAGACTGTATAGCAGTGGCTCTCAACCTTTCTAATACTGTGACCTTTAAATACAGTTCCTCATGTTGTTCTGACCCCCAACCGTAAAACTATTTTCCTTTGCTACCTCATAACTGCAATTTTGCTGCTGCTATGAATCATAATCTAAATATCTTATATGCAGATTGCCTTAGGTGAGAGTGTTCTTGTTATGCCAGAGGGGGTCATGACCCACAGATTGATAAACACGGTTGTATAGCGGTCCTAGAAACATTTCTGCCTCTTTTATCCACAGCTCCCATTTCATCCACTTTTCAACTAATTTTCTTAAATTGAATATACCTTTTACCTCCATAAGTTTTATTGTCAGACATTCAAACATGAGCCTGTATTGCAGATTTTACCATCAATAAGTTTGTAAAGATTTTCTCCTCTACCCAGTTTCTCTAAAAATATAGAACAACAAGGAGTGGAAATTATATATTGAGCTGAGCATAATTTCAAGATATAAGATTCCCAAAGTCAAATGTCTAAAGTGAGAATAAAATTAAATAATAGAATAAAATAAGACATGGGCATGTGGTTGCCAGTGTTCTACTTTAAGTGAAGAGAGATTGAGAAAAATTCAGGCAATGTAGATGCATGAGGCAAATGACAGATTCTTGGTTTATTTAATCTAAAATTACCGGAAAAAATAAAACAGTCTACACTTCATCTAAAATGCCAAGAAATCACTCTCTGACAAGATCAGATAATAGATAACATAGAAAGAACCTAATATTACATGAAATAGGGGTGACATTTTATGGCTTCTGTAGAAGAAAAAAAAATGGATGGAACAGATGGATTAGTGGAAACTTGCTAATTGATTAGGAAAGGAGAAAAAGATTTAGAACTAAAACACACAAAGGGCACTAAGAATTCAAGAGACAAACTCCTCTACCTACTATAAAAGCTGCCAAACAAAAATTCCATTAAAATATTTTCATGTTTCTGTATTCTCAGAGGAAGTTATAATGCACAAATTTAAAAGATTCTCCTCTACCCTAACCTGTAACAGAAAGATTATTAGGGAATGATTAATACATTGGTGCAGAGAACTGGGAAACAGCAGAATACAAAACTGAACACAAATAAAAGGAGCAAAACTCTACCCAGGGAAATAACAAAACAACCATAAAATAGAAGAAAATGGCAAGCCACATTTTAAAAGTAAAACAAACGAAACCAAATTTGTCAGCATTCTTTGTATTCCTCTGTTGAGTAAAAACATTCAATATCTTTTCATTTGCTTGTAACCATGTGCATCATAATATGTATCTCTTACTTTGAGAACTTCTAATTCCATTGTTTTACAATGGATTAGTTTGATTATTTGTTTCTTTTATTTATATTCAATAAAAAGTTGTTTCAATAATTTGTTTCCTCATTATGATGTGGTTGATCACTGCAGTAGAATTCATTGTTAGATAATAATGTTTCAATTTTTTAAAATCATTTTAAGTAATATAAATCATCAAATTTTTCACTGGAGACAAATAAATGTTTGTTTTGACCACAAAATTCCTCGAAGCAATTAAAGAGATTTCTCCAAAATGGTCATCCTATTCTAAATCACTTGTAATTTAGACACTGGATCCAAAGAAGAGAAAAATTCCTCCCTTCTGAAGCTAAATCAGTGCAGAAAATACTGCTCGAATTTCACAGAACTAGAGACTTTTCTGGGATTCCTTTGCAAAGCTTAAACTTTCCTAAATGTCTACACAGAATTTCGAGGGGTCTTCTTTGCTCTCTTAGTTCTTGAAAACAGACATTGTCCCCAATCTATAGGACTACAACAAAGAAAAGCATTCTTGTGTCCCAGTAAAATCAAGGAAGAAATCAATTTCAGAAGAAACTCACATCACAGCATTTTCTGTTTTCCAAATCTTCCAGATTGAGTTAAGTTACTCTACTTGCACATGGAGTTCCTGAACAAGGAGTCTATATGGGCAAGCTCTCTCAGAAAGTCATAGAAAATATTTTACCTTTTAGCCAGACACTGGGAAGAAGAAGGAAAACTGCTACCTAACAACTTGGCCTTGCATCAGGGTTTATAATTGCCCAACATCATTCATGGTAAGAGCAGGCTTCTCTCAAAATTATTCAAATTTGGGCAATGAATAATATGGTTATTCTGTTTATATTGGAATGAATAAAATACTGCCAAATATTCATCAAGATTTTTTTTCCTCAAGAACAGCATCTGCTTTCCATTTATCTGGAGCTTATGAGTTTGATCAATGTTAATAAGCGTCAGTTATTAACTAGTGTGATGGCAACATTATCGTTTGGAATAACCATATGATTAAGAACCATGTCTTACCATTTTTGCTTGTTTTCTTTTGACCCCACTCCTCCAGTTAGGATCTTAGTGCTCATGTGTTAGAGCCTTTGTCTCCTTCTTGGGGATTTGAGAAGATGATGAGCATAGTGGTGTGTTTGGGAGGATGTTTGGGTCATAGCAGCATGGTCTAGAAGGGAATAATGGGACCCTAGCTTTTTTCTCTTCCTTTCTACTGTGTACTGGACACAATAAAGACAGTTTTTCTCTCCTGTGTTCTCCCTCCAGGAGGCACAAACATATACTCACAACTATGATAGCAACTGTTCATCATCTGAAATCTTTAAAACTGTGATAAAACACAAGTATATTTAATCCTTATAAGTTGGTGTTATCATAAAAAGATGCCTAATGCACACTTTATGCAACATCTCATCCATAGATTTGAGTTGTTTTCCACATAGCAGGAAATGTTGCTTGGTTTATCAAAAGATGAGGGCTACGGCAAGCTTAAGCATACAATAAGTACATTAGAAATGGGTTTTTAAAAAATGGCTTGCATGGCTTTAAAATACTAGCCACAAATGGGACACCCTTAAAAGACTGAGACTAGAAACTTTTTTTAAAAAGGCACGTTAGGTTTTTGAAATATGACCTTATAATTCTCTGGATTTCCTCAATGTCTGTTGTTATGTCCCCCTTTTCATTTCTGATTTTGTTGATTTGGATTCTCTCTCTCTGTCTTTTGGTTAGTTTGGATAAGGGCTTGTCTATCTTGTTGATTTTCTCAAAGAACCAACTCTTTGTTTCATTAATTTTTTGTATTATTCTCTTAGTTTCTAATTTATTAATTTCACCTCTCACTTTGATAATTTCCTGGCGTCTATTCTTCCTGGGAGACTTTGCTTCTTCTTGTTCTAGAGCTTTCAGATGTGCTGTTAATTCACTAGTGTGCGATTTCTCCAACTTCTTTATGTGGGCATTTAGTGCTATGAATTTCCCTCTTAGCACTGCTTTCATAGACTGCTACTCACATCACCAGTGAGGCTACCTGGAAAACGGGACCCCAAAAAAAGACACGGAGAAATGGACAAGATCTACATGAATAGCCTGGTCATGAGTGGGAACAATGAAGGGCGACAGTCGAGGGAAAGAGTGGGAGATCCTAGCTGGATCAAGAAAAGAGAGGGAGAACAAGGAATAGGAGACCATGGTAAATGAAGACCACATGAGAAGGTGAGAAGGGGAGGAAGCAGAGAGCTAGGGAGGCCCACGGAGATCCACAAAGATACCCCCTCAAAAGACTGCTGGCAATGGTCGCGAGACGGCAGGAACTGACCTACTCTGGTGATGGGATGGCCAGACACCCAAATAGTGGTGCCATAAACCCCATCCAAGGACTGAGGAATCTGAAGGCAGACATCCACGGCTGGGCCCCTGGTGGAGCACTGGGAGTCTAATTAGTGAGTAAGAAGAGGATTTATATGAGCGAGAATTGTTGAAGCCAAGGTTGGATAAAGCACCGGGACAAATAACCAAATGAATGGAAGCACAGGATCTATGAACCAAAGGCTGAGGGGCCCCCAACTGGATCAGGCCACCTGAACGGGTGAGACAGTCAGTTGGCTTGATCTGTTTGGGAGGCAGCTGTGCATTGGTGCCAGGTCCTGGGCTCGTTGCATGAGTTGGCTGTCTGAATCCTGGGACTTATGCAGGGACACTTGGCTCGGTCTGGGAGGGGGGAATGGACCTGCCTGGACTGAGTCTACCAGGTCAACCCCGGTCCTCGGGGGAGACCTTGATCTGGAGGAGGTGGGAATGGGGGGTGGGCTGGGGGGAGGGGTGGGCGAGAGGGGGAGAACAGGGGATTCTGTGGCTATTATGTTGAACTGAATGATGTTGTAAAATAATAATAATAATAATAAAAAAAAACCAAAAAAAAAAAAAGGCACGTTAGGACAAATAATTTATTCTGTATTATTTCTCTTCTGCAAGAGATCTTTAATTGTTGGTACTCTTGTTTTCTCAGTTTGTGTATCCTTCACCTGTGCCATCCCAAAATACCCAAAACTCATAACTGTCTTTATTTCCCTTATTTGCAAGATCTGCATAGCTCCCTGGATCAGAAATGAATTATTTCTTAAGAGTTCAAGATCATACGGTCAAAGATTCTCAAATTAAGCAGCAATTTAATGGTAGCAAAAAAAAAATCCACTAGTCACTATAATGCTACTTAAGAAAACATGTTAAGGTAATGAAAATAGGATTTCAAGTTACAAATTAAGAGTGTTTTCAATATGCTAAAGAAATATTTCTGGAATAAGATTTTTAAACTGATTTTTATGTGAAGTGCTGAAAAAATAAATGAATGGTCAACAGCTTAGGAGTTGTTGACTTGTCGTTTTTGTTTGTTTATTTGTTTTTGTTTTTTATTCTGTCAGGTAGTATTACTGGATGCTCAGCTATGAAATAAAACCAGTTTTAAGCTCTGGAACTGAGTTTAATGTGCAGAGATCTGTCAGACATTCACCATCATATTTCTATTTCAGATCTAACTAGTACTTATTTAGATATATAAGAATAAAACACAGCAAGAAAAATATATATAAAGGCTAGTTCCTGTTATTTTAATATTGTCAACATTTGAATTCCTGTATTAGTCTTCTCATATTTCATTGTTGGTAGATAATTATCCAATCCTGGAATCCAAGATCTTTATAGATTTCTGATGTGTGCATTTTGTGTGTGTGTGTGTGTGTGTGTGTGTGTGTGTGTGTGTGTGTGTGTGTGTAGGACAGGAAACTTTGTGGTGTTGATACTCTTTTTCTTTATTCATGTAAGTCTAGGGATCAAACTCATGTCTCCATTCTTGCTTGCCAAGTGTCTTTAACCACTAAATCACTTTGTAAATCTACTGTTTATATATTTGACAGCATGCATACTTGGTTCTTGCTTGGGCTCAGGACTTGAGAAACATATATTAACAGGAAAAATTATTATTGCTATTGCAAGGTTCTCTTTTCAATTTTAAAATATGTTAATTATTTATTATTATCATTGCTATTATTTATGTTGTGTGTGTGTGTCTGTGTCCATGTGTCTGTGTGTGTATGAACATATGTGCACATCCCTATATTTTCTCCCAGAGGCTACAAGAGGGTATAGAAGCCCTTGCAACTGAAGGTTCAGGCAGTTTGCACCACCAGACTTGGGACCTGGAAACCAAACCCCAGTCCTCTAAAAAGAACACTAGTAGCTCTTAAGCCATCTTTCCAGCCGTGGCTTTTCAACTTCCACTTGAATGCCCATCTGTTGTAACAAAGTCTATAAGATTTTTGAGTGTTAAAATTACCGTTTAATACTTTGATTTGAATCAATCGTACTGATAATCATTTTCTACACTTTGAAACATCTGATGAACCTATGTGTACATGGGGGAGTATCTCAAATATATAGTTACATATTTTTTCAATTGTGAAAGGTCTTAAATTCACTCAGAGGGTGGATAAGTAGTTCTCTATTGATGAATTGAAAAAATGGATTGATACATTTTATTAAATATGTATATTTTAAGGTGAAGTCATTTGACATCCTTGTAAAATATCTGTATACTCTCTTAGTCTGTCACTCTGATGAATAATACCCAAGGACATTAAAAGGAACGTGCCTAACTTACAGTTGTACATGTTTCATTACAATAACATCTGGCAGCCCATTACTTATAAGTATATCCATCCTCCAAGTAGATTCCTTTCTTTTATTTTGAGTGTTTAGTTTATACAGCCCTACGAGATCATTTCTAAAATATATGACTTTACCATGCATGCAAAGTTCTCTACTTTCAATTCCCAATTGGTCAGTAATTTTTCTGGTATTTTCTCGCCCTATACTGAGGGAGCCTCTCTCTATCTATGAACACCACAATGGTTCATCTTTTCTACTAAAAGAGCTACTTTCAGCATTTTCACATCTAAAGTTGATTTATTTTCATCACTTTTGTGCATGTATTCTATAATGGACTAGGTGTTTGAGTCTGAAAACAAAGAATCAAATAGTTCATGAATTACCAGAAACTAATATTACTCAAAAGTACGATAGCTGTGACAAGAGCAATGGACTTCTACCAGAAACATGGATTCATCTGTCAATCTTTCATGCATTCTTTCATTTGTAAACATGTACTCAGCTTAAATTTCAAATATTATCATTAAAACTACCAATACTGCCAAGGCTCACAGGTTCCTGAATTATTACAAATCTCTTTCTTTCTTTCTTGGTTATTTGCATACAAACACAAACGTATAGGCATCCATATATATGCACATAAAAATTTACAAATTAAGTGAAGATTTGCACATTAAATGTTTGACATAAATAACATTTTTGTCAAATGTAATTCATATATAAAGCAGAATTTGTCAATAATTTAAAAGTGAGATACACTGTTACTTTGTGCTAAGGGTACTAGAGGCATTTAGTAACTCCTCAGAATGTTTTTCATGTCAAGGAATCCAAATTAGCTTCAGCAAAATTAGTAATTTTAGTATAATTCCTGCATTCTACATCTGAAGTACGCTAAGTATTTCTGTATTTTATCCCCTATATGCCAACAGTGATCATAGTCAAAGGTAGCCTCATTTTAAAGTGATTTTCTCTTTAGAAATGAACCTCAAATATGTTAACACTGTTAGTTCAAGCTTCATAAAATGCAGAAGTTAAGTTCACTGTAGACCAGAAATGATCAACATGTATATACTAAAGATAATTATAATATAAAGTAACTCACTATAAAATTGATGCACAGATAATATTATTCTTATATTTATGTATCTAACAACAATTTAGAGAAGAAAAATTAATCATGTGCAAATTTGATTACATAGACTTCTGATTTTCTGAGATATATTTCTTAGCTCATATGGTCAAACAATCAGTATTCTAAAAACATGAAGTGATGACCACTTCTCACAGAAATGATCTCAAGGTTGCATATGAGTTGGAGTGCTTAACAAGTTGTATCATGTTTGAATGAAAGAGCGGAAAACATTAAGGTTTGATTCCTGTGGTCAGACAGAAATCCTGTTTGTCAACTTGACATCCTTCAGGTCTCTGGACTCCACAGACTCCACATTTGCCAATCATTGCAAATTACCCATTCCACCTGTCATTTAAAATTTGGTTTTAGGCAGCCTCTCCAAATGCTGTTTCTTTAAAGCTTCATTTTTATCTTTCTAATAGATGCTTATTCAATCATCTCTCACCTTGACTTTTTGAATTGTGATGACCTCTGATAGCCTTCCCTATACGGATTCTTCTTCTACATCACAGCATCAAGACTGATCCACATAGGAGCTCAGGGGTATATGTTCTTCTGACTCTTTCAGAGAACCCATGGTTCATTCCTTGAACTCATGTCAGGCAGATCACAAATATCTGTATTTTCAGCTAGTAACTAGTAACCTGTTTCAACTAGTAACCTGTTGTCAGGAAACTAGCCATGGAAGCATTCAGCATGACATCTTGCACATTACAGTCTGTTTTTTTTTTTTTTTTTTTTTTGTGTGTGTGTGTGTGTGTGTGTGTGTGTGTGTGTGTGATGGATAAGACATTTTTTTTCATTTTACATACCAACCACAGATCCCCCTCTCTTCCCTCCTCCTGCCTCCCAGCCTTCCCCACAACAACCCACCTCCCATTCCCTCTTATATGTCAATTTTCTTTCACTTTTCTGCATACTTTTGCTAAATCTCAAAGCTCCTTGTAACAGTGAAGTGGCTCAATAGGAACAGGAAATTGTCCTGTAAGCCTGGCAACTTGGGTTTGATACCCAGAATACACAAAAGGGCTGGAACAAGAGAACAAACTCCACAAAGTCGTCCTCTGATATTCACACATGTGCACACACACACGCACGCACGCACGCACGCACGCACGCACGCACGCACGCACTACATTTAGATATTACTTTTATTCAGTACTACTTGAATCAATGACTTTTTTTTGTTCAGAGTCTACTTAATCCCTCCATTTCTGCATCACTATAACTGGATGCATGAACCTCTGCTATTGGCCTAAAATCCGTGATACAGAGTTTGCAACTTTATATATAACCAGTAGCTACAAGTGATCAATATAATTTTCTTTAGAATAAATTCATTTTTATTTACTTTTGCACCTTCAGCATGTCTGAATGTAGTAGATATTGAGTAAAAGTACCATTAAATACTTCACAGACTTGGTAATACAATGGTAAACTTAGTTTTCTTAATTAGATCATAGTATAAAGAAAAGGGAACAAGGGTATAAAACCGAAAGAAGAAGGAGCACCATAAGGTGACTATTTCTTGAAGTAAAGCATTTAGTGATTATATAATCACATGTTCAGAATAGGCTCAATATTTTTTGTTTAAATTAATATGCTCATCTCAAGATTTCAATTCCATATGGTTTGTGACTTGCCTATGTCTCAACTCTACTTAAAATAAAAATTTAACTTTTATTTAATAATTATTAGTATGTACTCATTAATAATTTAAACTGAAAATACTTTAAAGATTACACAGTAGAGCATTTGGAGAGATTTGAATATTTAATATAGATTTTAAAACAATTGAATAATGAAATTTTACAGTGTAGAACTATTTAGATAGCACAAGAGCCTTTTGATTTTATACAATTATTTTACCAATAAAATGGGGAAAGACACACAGTATCACGTAATTGCTATTGGGACTGTTCTAGAATTGCCAATATAATGAAAATGCTATCTTAATAATAAACACTGTGCTATTTATTAAAACAATGACAACTTTTCAAATCACAATTATCAATCTGTTTGTAGTACCAGTCTCTCTTCCAATTCTTAATTTAAAAATATTCTTATGCAAATATCCTAATATAATAGACATGATCTTCAAAGTAACCAAGGAGAAGGATTTACTAAGGCATGAAGAGAAATTCATCAAAATTTGTGTTAGGCAATTAACAGCTATCTAAAAGCTCTTCTTAGGCTAAAAGGAAGAATGATAGATCTTTTTCAGAGATGTGACTCTGAAATTCCAGTATGGCATGCAGTATTCTGCATTATTAGGGACACAAAAAAATACAGTGTGTTTAAAGGGTTCTGAGGAAGACAGACAGAAAGACTGCAAGGGCCAAGGGGGATGGAAGCCACCCAGGAAACAAGGCCTTCTGGACACAACAGGAATGACACACATATGAACTCACTGAGACTGGCAGCATGCACAGGACCTGCACAGGTCTAGCATGGTTGGTAGTACGGAGGTGGCGAGGTAGATACAGGCCTCCATCCCTAAACCAGAATCTATCTCCACTTGAAAACTTCTCATACATGAAAAACTAGTTTGCCCAGCAGAGTCTCACTGGGTATACAAACCACCTTTAAGAGCTGGCCCCATGGCAAGCAATAGATGATCAACACAAAACCAAATTCAGTGCTATTTTCAGAGGGTTTTCTTCTCACTGTGCTTTGTCCTGGTTTGCATTTTTTCTCTTATAGAACTAAAGCTCATATATTATAGTTTCTGATTTTGTTTTTATGGGTTTTCTGTGAATGTGTGTGTTTCAGAGTCTGTATATATGTTTCTTATGCTTTTTCTTTGGCTCTTTTTTCCCATTTGCTTGTATGTTCATTTTTTCCTATTATGGTTTGATTTTATTTTATCTTGTTAATTTTTTAGATGTCTGTTTGTTTTCTAATGAGAGAGAGAAAGGTTAATCTGGATGGGTGGGGAAATGGGGATGATCTGGGAGGAGTTGGGGGAAGTCAGAAAATATTGTATGAAAATCTATTTTTAATAAAAAGGGATTATTAAAAACAGGTAAAATAAAGTACTTGGGGTGGGACTTAATATAATAAGCATCCTGTGTTTATAAGAAGAATCTCGGACACACATGTACTAAGTAAGATAATGAAAGACAGAGAGAATTAACCCAAGTCTAGGATAAGGATGTAATAAGAAATAATAATGGATGAGCCCTTTCTTGTCAGCTTGTATTTTCCCAGGATGTAATAAGAAATATCCATGGATGGCCCTTTCTTGTCGACTTCTATTTTCCCAAACTGAGACAAAACAAATTTCCATCTTTCAACTCTGCAGTCTCTAACTTTCCATGGAGTTCCAATCAAGGCAGCCAGTGAGTCCGAGTTGCTGCCTTGGAACTCATTTGGACCCCACAGAGACTTCATAAAATACAAAACCCGCTCTTCCTGTGCATCTCACCTAGAGAACTAAAAATCATAAGAACAAAGTCAAAGTGCACAAATTAATGGAAAAAGTAAATGAGTATGAGTTATTACAAAATAAGTTTCAGAAGTCTACCAAGGCCTGCAGCCAGAAGAAACAGTGTTCCCTGTAGTGTTCTGCTGAGAATGTACCTGAGAGTCACACTGTGTTTGGCCCGAGGCAGGAAGCAAGGCAAAATTCCATCTTATAGGATTACTTCTATGCAATTTAACAGAAAATACTAGGGAGAAAAGATACGATTTTGTGTCAGATATGTTCAGCCCATATTTTATTATGGTTCATGTAACTCAGGATCTCAAACTTCAATGTTAAGTAAATAAATTACTTTTTAAACTTAAAATGAGAAATCAATGGAATATTACACAATGTTTGTTGGTTGCTATTTTTGCTATTACTAATGTTGAATTCTTGCAAGAACCTGACATATAACAAATACTGAAGAGTTAGTATCTGTAAGTATTCTTAGTATAATGATTATTAGATGAGGTGATGAGTGAAGAAAGACCATGATATGCTTGTTGGTTCTTGTCACCTTGATACAAACCTTAACAGATATGGGGAGAAGGAATCTTAATTGAGATTGAGAAAGTACCTTCATATGATTGGCCTGGAGGCAAATCTATGGGGTATTTTCTTTTTTTAAAATTATTTATTTATTCTCTCATATATTACATCTGGATTGCAGCTTCTGCTCCCTCCTCTCCTCCCAGTCCCTCTCCTCCACCTTCTCACTACCCCAGATCCACTCCTCCTCCATTTCCCTTCAGAAAAGAGCAGGCTTTCCAGGGACCTCAACCAAACATGGCATAACATGTTACAATAAGACTAGGCACATATTCTAATATCAGGGCTGGATGAGGCAACAGAGTATCAGGAAAAGGGTCCCAGAAGCAGGCAAAAGAGTGAGAGATAGTTCCTGCTCCCAGTGTTAGGAGTCCCACAAGAACACTAAGCCACAACTGGAATACATATAGAGGATGTAGGTGAGACCCATACAGGCTTCCCAATTGTTGCTTCTGTCTCTGTGAGGCCCCATGGACGCTGGTTAATTGATTCTGTGTGTTTTGTTTCTCTGATATCCTTGACCCCTCTGTCTCCTAGTTCTTGATGATTGATTGATGTTGGAATGCCAACCTTACTGTGGGCAGTGCTGCACCTGAGCAGGTGGTCTTGGATGGTTTGAGAAAGCAAGCTAAGCAAGCCATGGAGAGCAAGCCAGTAAGCAGCACCCCTCCATGGTCTCTATTTTAGCTCTTGATCCCAAGTTCCTGCCTGGAGTTTCTGCCCTGACTTCACTCAGTGATGAGCTTGAAGATAAAATAAACACTTTCTTTCCCAAGTTGTTTTGTGGTCATGGTGTTCATCACAGCTCAAGAACTTAACTAAGAAACATGGGTGTGGAAAACATGTCAAGCAAGTACTTAAGAAAATTTATCCCAATTCCTTAGTTTTATAAAAGTGCCTGGTGAAACTTGGAGGATCAACACAATTTTTACAAATATTACTCTCACTGTTAGGATCAAGAGCACATCTCACCTAATGTCCTGTCAAATGTCATTATACTAAATTAAGGTGTTGTCTGAATGTACAGCATTATTTTTTTAACCTTTGAAAATATGAGGTGTCCCTATCACCTACAACAATGTCTAACTCATCAATGAAATGCAGTCCATGTTTGCTGAGTACAACTCTCTGGTTAAAATGGATGTTCCTAGAATATATGAATGTGTTTATTCTAGTTTGTCAAAAATGCAGCTAATTCCTTGGGTGGTAGAGCTGCATTTGCCTCTATGAGGGAAATGTACTTTAATCACGACCAAAAATAAGGTCTCAATTGTTATGAACTTTGGAAGTGACAATGCATGAGTTGCTGACAGTGGTACAGTGGAGGTTTCTTTCAAGACCCCTAGAAGAGCTGGAAAGCATCAGGAAATCTGTATATATTAAACTTCTGCCATATCATGTTTTGACAAAATTTTACCAGTCCTGTGGCTCCTTCATAATGGATTAGTGGAAGAACAGTTAATAAAATACCCATTTGTCTTCTTGATGCCACAAAGTTAAGATGTCCAAGATGTCAAGGTAAGCATTGATACCAAGATCATCATTAAAAACTAGTTCAAGTAATCAAAATAGAAAAATCTGTGCATTTCTCAGGTCTCTGCATTTCTTACTTTGTTTGGATGGCAAAGGCCATCAGAAGGGATCCCAGTAATACAAAGAGAGATGCACTGGTAGATGGAATCTACTAGAGTGAGGGAAAAGAAAACCATGAAAGCAAAGGACTGAAGCACTTGGGGCAAAGTCCTGAGGAAAACACATACAAACCTCCAGCAAGCAGCTCTCCATGGGGTCACACATGACCCACTTATCTAATCCAGAGACTTAGTATGCGGTACTAGATTTGACTCTGGCTACTGCTAGACAGGCTCAGCAGGTATTAATTGCCCAGAAGTTTTATTGGGACTGGTCAGGTGGCCCTTAGCTTAGACCATGTAAAAATTTCATAATACCAGAAGGGAAGCAGTGTGCCAGGCAGAATGAGTTAGCTCTCAAATGTGAGAGAAGGCTATATTAGTATATGGAACACTTTACTATTCATGTCCCAAAAACCTAGCCGAGGAACAATCTTATTAAAGAGTTACTAAGGATGATTGTTTCATACTTTATTTCAAGGTCACAAGTAGAAATGTTCTAGAGCAATTTTTTTCCTCAAAAAAATGTTGTCTAACAAAGAGCTTTGGGAGAAAAGTGTGATTGTTTCCACACAATGAATCTTTTTAGTAGGCTTTTTTTCAAGCGTCACAAAGAACTGACTGAGTTCCTGAAAGGGTACCTACCCACAGCTGAGATTCAAACTCAGCCTCTGTTCAGTGTCTGCTGTTCACAAATAGCATCACCAGAGCATCAGGGAAGCAAAGAGCCCGTGTGAACAAGAAGCTTTGTTCTGCTGTGTTCTGAGTACTAAAGCTCTTGCCTATGAGATGTGAGCATTAGATCTTCTGTCAGCATCAGTGGCACTATTCAGCTTCCAGTGCTAGCTTGTGAGTAGGGTAAAATCTCAACCTTACAAGTCTTGAACCCAGGCATATTGAGATTCTCTGAGGGGGTGTAGAGAAAATGGAGTGAATTGAGATGAGTTCATGGAACTCATGTGGCTGTAGGTGAACACCCTAAGTCATCTGCTATTTAATTATGGCAATGCAATTAATCACAAATGTCATTCAGTGGTAGAAATAGACAGTGTGGTATTGGAAGCAGCTTATAAATTAAACATTTAGGTTAAGCTGAGACAGACAGAGACTGAGTTGAGTCTCCAGGAACTTCTTTAATCTTTTAATCTGTTGGGCTTTATTTGAAATCCGAGAATAGATAGATAAATAAAGCTTTATTCTCCTTATTTTCCTAAGCATAACCTAAAAACAAAGTCATTATGTATTTGGAGTTTTGCTTTTGTAGTTTACTGCAACAAAACTCTGCCATTTCTTTGCTTTTAAAAACATCTCAATTTGAAAAACAACTAGAATTTAAGATTCATGACTGTTGATATCAGTAGAAACCATCCCAAATAAGATACAAAAAGATGCTGTCTGATAGTAGCCTGTAGTGCACATGGCCACTTCACCATAGAATTTAATTCATTAAAAATTAAATGAAATTTGAAATGTCTTCTGCATTCACTTTCCAGTTCATAACAGATGTTTTTAAACATATCAAGACTGTCAGAAAACTCTCTGTCTGTCTGTCTGTCTGTCTGTCTGTCTGTCTGTCTCTCTCTCTCTGTATGCATCTGTCTGTCTGTCTGTCTGTCCATCTGTGCAGGAACACTTGCCTATGGAAGGGCATCTGAAGGTCAGAGGCTGACATTAGCACATCTTTTCATAATTATTTCTTCACCTTATTTATTGGATAGTATTACTCATTGATTCTAAAATTCAACATTTTGGCTACTCTAGCTGGCCAGTGATTACCAAGGATCCTCCTGTATTTATTCCCAATATTGGGGTTGCAGATATATGCCAGTGCACCCAGGTTTGCTACATGGATTCTAGGAATCTAAATTCAGCTCCCCATGTAACTACTAGTCATATAGATAAGATCCCTCATATCAAGAATTTTGTAGAGAGTAATATAAATGTCCTTTTTTAAAATTAGGTCTAGCCTTATTAGATAGTAGTTTCTTTTATTGGTAATGGTTTTGAAACCCATCACTCTGCCGTATTTAATTGGGGCTAATTTTTTCTTTTATTTTTAAGGTAATATTGCATTTAATAGCTATACTATAATTTGTTTAACAACTCAACTATTCACGGAGGGTGGAACTCTTCTATATCCATATGTGAAACTACAGCTTGTCATTACATATTATAAAATTCATTTTTCCTTTTATTGGTAATAGATTTTTTTCTCATGTAATGTAGCCTGATTATAATTTTAACCCTTTGTTAATTTTATGCATGAATACTGTACTTACATCATTTAACCCCTACCCTCTAGCTCCTTCTGTACCCCACTCTCTCAAATTAATAACCTCATCTTCTTTAATTATTATTGATACATATGTACACATTCACACATCCATATGTGCATATGGTTTAGACCCTACTTATAAACTATTTAGAATCTACTGAGTCCATTCAGTTTTGGATAACCTTTCAGGGGCCACATCCCTAGGGAAGATTTATACTTCCTCTGTCAGTGGCCATTAATTGCTTGTAACTCTTTTCTAGGTCTGGGTCCTTGTGAGATTTCATCATCCACACTGACATGCTAAATAGTATCATTGCTATGATTTTGCCTTGGTGACTGTATTTTTTTCAAGATTTTGTAAGTCCAGTTTGTAATCCAAGACATGATTTTTTTAAATGATTTTTAATTTTTTAAAAATATAATAATCTTAAAGCTTGTTTGGCATACAAAATCATTCATTGAGTCAATGGAAGAAATAAAATTCAGTCATGGTTTCATTTTTCTCATAAAAATTTTCTTTCTCTGGTCAGAAAATTCAGTCAGAAATCCCACAGCCACTATTATATGTTATTGAGAAGGCATTGATGTTTGGACCAGGTAGTTGAATAACACGTCCTCCAAATGTCCTACCAAACTGTACCTTCTATGATTTCTACACGGTTCTCTTTATTTTAACATCAACATTTGACCAGAGCCAAACATTTTCCAGAATAATTACTGTTTTGCCAATGTTCTGGTTAGAACATATGTGAACTCATATGCACATATACTAAAACAAAGAAGATACATGAATAACTAGTTATTGTATCTTTAATTGGTTATATATAAACTACCTGAGACTGAAGTATTTTTGCAGTAATACATTTATATTTTATATTTTAACATAGTTCCTGAATTAAAGCAAGTCACTTGGGCACAAATGGATGTTCAAAGAGAATTTGGACATTAATACCTTTATTCTCTTCAAAGTGATTTATCAGTGCCTCTGTTGTGTTGAAAGTGAAAGTCCTTAACTCCCCATAAGTGATTAATTATGAAAGACCCCTTTAGTTCTTCAAATTGCAGAGACTTGTGAGGGTCAAGGCCAAATAAGCATTCCAGAAAATGGTGAACCAAAGAGACCTGGGACTGTCCGAGATGAAGCAGCATAAATAAATGCAAACACCCAGAAGAAATAAAGGCACAGAAATAAGTTTAATTGGGTTTTGCAGTGGGATTGGAAACAGACTGTCTCTCAAAATCTCCCATAGCCTTCTGCTTTCTTCTTCACCAGTTAGCATGAGGCTTTTCATAGAGAACTCAACTTATCTGCAACCATGCATGTTTTAATTAGCAAAGAACACTAACTTAGAATAACAAAGCAAGAAAATCTGCAAAGAAAAATCACTGCTTTATGCATAAGAATCAAAATATCCTTTCTTTTTGTGGTAGTGGGCTTTTATAAAAACTTTATTTTTGAAATTACAATGCAATTTCATCATTGCCCCCTTGTCTTTCTCCCCACTAGTCTTGCCTGCATACAATACCCCATGATCTCTCTCAAATCCATGGCCTCTTGTTTGGATTGTTGCTCCAGTTATGTTACAGAACACTACAAGCTCTCAAAATGTAGAGGACAGGTGATCAGGTGGCTTTTTTTTTTTTTTTTTTTTTGAGACAGGGTTTCTTCATGTAGTTTCTGGTGCCTGTCCTGTATCTTGCTCTGTAGACTAGGCTGGTCTTGAATTCACAGAGATCCACCTAGCTCTTCCTCCCGAGTGCTGGGATTAAAGGTGTGTGCCACCACTGCCAGGGCATGTGGGTCCTTTTGTTTGTTTGTTTTAATGTGGGAAGGGGAGCTGTCAAGTGGAGAGGACATTAATAGAAGTGAGAGGGAGATTACAGTGAAACAGTTCTAATATCAGAATGTATGTTACACATGCATGAAAATGTCAAAGAACAAACACAATGGGAGTTAAAATACAAAGAGAGAAAAAGGATTAAAATTCAAAAGAAATTTCATTTCTTATACATGAGGAAAACTGATAGTACACTACTCCTCCAGGCTTAATACAGCATGAGTTAGGAATAAAGTTGGCATTATTGTTTCATTGTTATTTAGAAAAAATATCAAGGGGAAGATGTCAGCCTCACTTTTCTTCTATAGGATTCAACAGGCAATCTTGTCCAAACTGTCTTAGTGTTTACAGATTTAATTTGTTCCCTTTCACTGTAGGTGCTGCATAGAATACTTTTCAATTATATTCATGACATTACCTATACATATTTATCTCTTCATGAAACTAGTAAACTTCAGCATGTTCCAAGTCATTATTTTCATTGCCTGCTTCTTTCTGCAAATATTCCACAAAATTTCTTTACTGCCATTTTAAATATATGTTTTAGTAATAAGAATATAATTCTTTGTTTTGTGAAAATATTCTTCAGTTAAACACACACACACAACAAAAACAACAACATTTTTCCAGTCAGTTTTATATTGCTGTAACAAATACTAGAGATGAATTAACTTTATAAGAGAAAGGGCTCAGATAGTTTTAGTTTTCAGCTCATACTCAATTGCCTTGTTCTTTTATATCTGTAGGGAAGCAGTGTACCATGGCCAGTGCAAGAGACACAGGACACTGCTCTCTTCAACACAGCCAGAAAGTAAAAAGAGGGAGGAACTTGGATCTCTGTCCACATTGGGGCACCTCCTTAATAACCAGAATCTATTCCACTAGACCACATCTCTGAAAGGTTTCACCATATACATAAAGGATAAGTGAATGGTAATAAGGACTCTTAACATAAATGCCTTTGGTGGATAGTTAGCAGACTGGTAATGTGTTTAAACATGTGCAAAACTATTACAGAGTTGCACGTTTCCATTTCACATTCACAGTTTTTCATCTATTTACTTGGAAAATGCAAGTGATACCACAATTTATTTTGTGCCTTTCTGGACATCAGCAGACATTTGGCTTTGGATTTTATACTATGGAAGACATATGCTAATTAAAACGAATTTTCATGTCATCCTTTACACACACACACACACACACACACACACACACACACACACACTTTCTATTTATTTTAATGTTCCGTTGTTACTATTTGATATTGAGCAAATCAAAAGTGTACATTTACCTTCCAGGAAGTACTTAGCCAAATTACAATAATTTATTCATCTCACATTTGCATATTAGTGTAGATTCTGCTTTGCACTTCCAGTGTCCCTGCTCATAATCTCACCCAGCACACAAACACACACAAGAGTCATGGGCATCCATGCTGATATGCACACATGCAAGGAAAGTATAAAGAGAATACTTCCTGATTCAGCACCCACCAAAACACAAGATTGGGATTGTGGGAAGAAACTCATTGGTTAACAGGGCACCCAGAAGTTCAGGTTTCCTAATTCTGAGCACACACAAATATGAGCTTGTACATGTGTACACATCCACATCCACACATAGAAAAATGAAAAGAGGCAAATGGACAATGTTCAGCACCTAAGAGCACACATTGATCTTCCAGTGGTTCCATGTCAGATGGCTCATAAACACCTCTACCTTGAGCTCCAGGAAAATCTTCTGACCTCTGTAGACATGGACACAAGTGTGGCATATGGTAGTGGATATTCCCTATTATTTTGAAGATTTTATTCAGTGTTTTTGGATCATATTAACCATGCTCCCAACTTGTTGGCATGATCCACCCTCTACTTCTCTACCTCCTTTTCTTCTTGTTCATTCTACATTTTTTTGCATGAGAAATTAAATTATCCCAGCATTATTTGTTAAGAAGCCCTTCTATTTTTTTTATTTTTTATTATTTTTTTTTATTCTTTTCCTCCAAAGAAACAGAATAAAATGATGGAAGACACCCTTTAGCTAAGTTTTGCTTTGAACTTCAATCATAAAGATTGGTTTTGTTGAGGGGAACTTAGTCCTTTCAAGTGTATTTCAAAATGGCTGCTTTCCTCTCTCCTATAGAGGAAACACCTGGGCTGAGAATCTACTCCTGGAAGGAAGGTTAGAAAAGCCTGGGGAGGGGCAGGGCTGTTTAATCTAAGCATATGCACATTAAGCCTCCAGCAATTCATCAATCAGAGTTTGTGTTCCAATAGTCACTGTCCTCAGTGGCAGGCCATGCTCCTGAGGCCTTTCAAAGCTTTTGTTCTCAGCAATTGCTTGTCTCTCATTTTTTAGGGTGACAGTTTCCCTGTGACATCAATTCTCTGTTGGACTTAGGACAATCTGTTTCTTTTAGGCTATTTGTTTTCTTGCTCTACAATAGGCTAGAGCAATGGTTTGCATGCTCATGACACATCCGACAGCCAACCAGAAATCCAACTCACTGTCTTTTCAAGACCTGACAACCATTTCTTGATAACTTCAAGTTATCAACTCTCTGGGTGTTTAGGAATTTGTGGGTTTAAAATATTAAACCAAATAGTTATTTTCAAAAACCGTAGTGATATGTTAACTGAAATTCAAACAATGCAGTGTTTGAAATATTTTGAAATAGTATTATCACACTGTCATTTAAGGCTCTTCGAAGAGCTGCTGACTCCAATCTCACCCCTGCATGATGTCATTACAGAATAGGAGTGAATGACTGACACATGGAAGTCAGTGTATGATTTGAAGACTGCTTAAGACTGCAGAATGTGGCACAAGAAACTGAGCAAATGGACCTATCTCAACACATTGAAAACCTCATGCCAACAATGCAGTGGCCGAGGCCATGGAAGTCTGAAGCTGTCATTAGAAAGCAAGTTCTTAGAAGAGTTGTCTTTCTCCCAGGGTGGCTTATATTCAAGAGGAAACGAGGGAGAGCAGCCAAACTTGCTCACACAGTAACCAAATATTATTTTCTGGCATTTGGGACAAAACGAATAATGTACAGGTAGTAATCAACAGTGAGTGCTCTTAACTGTTAATCCATCCATCTCTCCCGTTTCATATCTACAAATTTTTAATTGGTAAACATCATATAAATATTAAAGTCCTTTGCTCCTTGTGCATGTTTAGATTGTGGTAGTGGACTTTGTTTGCATGGGGCTGTGAATGCCTACACTTGTTCTGAGTAGCAACTATTTTACCAGGCAAACTGAAAGCTCTTTATTTTACTAGTTATGGAATATGAACACGATGTCATGTGTTTCCTCAGTTTCTGTGACTGTGACTAAGAGTCAGTAAGTTTTATTACTCAGAAACAAAAAACCAAAAGCAAAACAAACCAACCAACAGCAGCAACAATAGAAACAAGGTTAGCCACTAGCCTATAAGACCCCAGGCTGCCTCTTTTCCTATTCTCAAGCCTTCCTCTCCCATCTAATCTTCTCCTTTGATTTCTCTCTTAAATGCTTCATTTCTTGTTTTTTGCTCTCAGATTGAATGCGTGTCATACTCCCAGAGGCTATATTTTCTGCATATACCTTCTTTTCAAATAACTGGATGTTCAGTGATGAAACTAGTTATGTCTATATCATCCAAATAAACTCAATACCTCCCTCTCACTCTTTTCCAGCCTGTGACACTGGGGAAGTCAGAGCTAATGGGCAATTGGAGAAACAAAGCCTAAAGAAGAATGGGAAATTTGGGCATTGACTTATGTTGATTGTTAGATTTAGCTGTTTAACTTGGCACAACCAAGAATCACCTGGAGGAGAGTACTGACTGACTGACTGACTGACTGACTGAAGAATTGTCTAGATTAAGTTGGGCTGTGGGCATGACCATGGGACATTACCTTGAATTAATGTGGGAAGACCCAACCCTTCGTAGCTGCCACCATTCCCTAGACTGGGGTTTTCAGCTGTTTGAAAGAGCAATCAAGTGAGTAGACTATCATGCATTCATTTCTTTCTGCTCCTCTTAACCATAGATGTGATATGATTACCTACTTCCATTTCCTGCCACCTTGTCTTCCATACAATAGTGGCTATAACCTGGAATTGTGAGTTAAACACTTTTCCTGCTAAGTTGTTTTAGTTAGGGTATTTTATCTTAGCAACAGAAATGAAACTGGGGCACTTATTAGCAGGGACTTTTAATGAGTAAAAAATTATTCTGGCAGAAGAGAAATTATGTATTTAAATTCATCCTTTCCTTTCATTATAGCTGATACTCAGAGAAACAGCAGGAAGAGACTCAGCCACAGACAATAGAGGATTATCTTAAAATTAAATTTTTCATCTTTTCTCCTCTGGAATAGCTTCTTTTTTGTAAGATTGTGATCGCTTAATTTGTAAAGTTCCCTCCAATAATGCATGCTTTTATATTAGCACTTCTGTGAAACTTGCCTTTGGTCACTGACTTCCTTTGAACACCAATGAGATGGTATTTGTAATAATTTTCTGCAAAGTCCTGTTCAACAAAGCCAGTGGGTGAAGGGACATTGCTGAATTACTAATTCAGTAGCTCCTGGTGTTTCTTGGGATGCTGTTTCCTCTTAAATAGAACACTCCTTGAAGCACAAAAAGACCCATTACAGATACACTGTCTCAAAGAACTGCCATCTCAACTACTAAAAGTGGAGAAACAAGGGTTGAGTTGAGGGGAAAGAAAGCTTGTTCTAGCCCTTTCTCATGGCCCAATCTCTGTAATAGATTTTTATCCATCCAGTAATATAGGTAAGAGTCAGAAGTGAGAAATATCCAAGGGGATGGGAAAATCATAGGATCAGTTCCTGAGAACATTGTTCTTGGAGAACAGTCCAGAACAGAAACCTCTCCTTGTCTTTAGACCTGAGCATGCAGGGGTAGGCATGCTAAGGTGGTGACCGGGCTAAGAAAATGGAATGTGCTATGCCTGAATGCTTGATTCTAAGCTCCCCTAGGAGACTGCTGTGCCCTAGATGGTACCACACCTGGTGTAGACAGGGGCAATTTTCGGTGAGGGAGGTCAGGTTAGCTCCAGGGTGTTCTGCTTCCCTCTTCTGGCTTTCACAGAGAGCAGGCATGTGCGTGCGTGCGTGCGTGTGTGTGTGTGTGTGTGTGTGTGTGTGTGTGTGTGTGTGTGTGTATGCAACACTCACATAAAGTAAAAACAAACAAATCTTTGTAAAATATCCTTAACAGGCTTATTTTTTTGGAGAACAGTCCAGAACAGAAATCTCTGGCCATCTTTGTACCTGAGCATTCAGGGGTAGGCATGCTAAGGTGGCGACCAGGCTAGGAAAAGAGTATGTGCCATGCCTGAATGCTTGACTCTAAGCACCCCTGGGAGACTGCTGTGCCCTAGATGGCACCACACCTGGTGTAAACAGGGGCAGTTTTCGGTGAGGGAGGTCAGGTTAGCTCCTCAACACATATGGGGCTACTTTTTGTAGTAATATATAAATATGTAAAGTGTAAAATGTTTTACATTTCTGTTGTAAAAACATGGACCTTAATATCGTAGAGAAGGTCCAGGGGAGAATTTAATTTCCTTTGGCAGCAGGGAGTTCCCCATGGGAAGTTGTACAGCCATAGAACGTTCTGAACCCTACCTACTCCATATTACATTTTCCTTTTCTATCCAGGCTTAATCATTCAGTGTGGAAAAAAAAAAGTATAAGCTCTTTTCACTTAATAGTTTGACAATAGGTATTTTGTCTGTAATTTATAATTTTCACTGCTTCATTTTGTTTTCATAGTACTTTGTATGTACTTCCATTAAGATGTTTCAGTGTTCAGTATGAATTGTTGAACTTTGTGGGCTCTTCTTTATGGAACTAAGGTTTCTTTTCATTGCAAATCCATACATATAGGGCTGGGATGGTATAAAACTACAGACAATATTCAAATTTAGAGCAATAAAACTTTAGTTATTGCTTTCCTAGATTCATGTATGATTGTTTTCTTCCCTATCTATTCCTTTCAGCTTCAGACATTATCTTTTTATTGTACATAAGCTGATTACTGAATGTCTACTTTGCACTGGCATAAAAATAGAACAGTCTGTGCTTTCTTGAAATTACTCCCAATCTGGACATCCCATAGTTGAGGAAATCCTTTCTAGGCTAAAGCTCTCAATACATGTTGGCTCAAATCTCTAGACTCAAGTTGGTCCTGCCGAGGGATAATATGTATAGTTAGTACTTGAATCTTAATAATATAATAATCTCAACCTTAGCATGTCTGTACTGTGTGCTCTGTGGTATTATTTGTATTGATTATATGAATTAGTGTTCATACATATCCTGTAAGGTTAAAATCTCTCTTCCCCTCTTAAATTTGTATGTAAATGTATAGAGATTGAACTTACTGACCGACTTACACAGTTATTGATAACATGTCCAGTATCCATACCCAAATTGTAGTGTGTGTGTGTGTGTGTGTATTCCATGAACCTGACTCACTCTCATTCTCTCTCTCTCTCTCATATATATATACATACATACATATATATATATGTATGTATGTATATATATCAGCTCGCATTCTCTCTCTCATTCTCTCATTCAAGGGGGTTAAGAAATAGTTGTCACAAAATAAAAGGGATCATGTCCCAGGAACACAGCTTAATTAATTAATTCCAAATTACACATTCTATGGGTTAATAAAGTTTTTTTATAGTAACTTAACAAAGAAAATCATATATCAGCACACTTTTCTGTTAAACAGGAAAAACATCCAGACGGTGAGTTAGAGTAACATGGGGAAATACTTGCTATGCATCTCAGATGTTATCTGATGATATCCTTAGTGTTGGGTTAATAGAGGCTCAGAGACCCCCAGGACATGCACAGAAGTACTGATTGACTAAAGGTGGAACCCACATTACTTGATTTCTTCCCCAAAGCCTTACCTCTTTATTACACTGCACTGTGGATTAAGTTCTTGAGGCAGGAACTTGAGACAGACACAATGCACAGTTAGTGGGTAGCAACCGACAATACTATCATGGCTCCCATTGCAATAATGTAATGTATAGAATTTGATGGGGCGCTGCAGAAGGAAAGATTGTGCATGTCAAACTTGCAGTCTGAGAACTGCCAAGCTGCCAATTAATGAGCTCTCTGCCTTTCAGTGCTGTGCAATACCTGTATGAACAACCACAGGCTGCAGACTCACAAGCTGCTGACAAAGACGTAGACATTCAACACACACGGAACACATGTTATTTTTCACTTTTTGATGAAAACTTTATGCACAGTGTGAAAGAAAAGCATGCTCTTTAAAAGTAAACCAAGACCTCTATGAAATCACACACCTCAAAAGAGAAAGAAACAAAATTTGTCTTACAAGCATAGTTACTATAGCAGGCATTCTCAAAGTATTTTGGTAAATGAGTAACGAACAGCAATTACATTCGGACTTCCAGGAACAGACCAGAACCAATTGGCTTTTCATTTTAAGACACAGAAAGCTCTGAAAAATATATTTCTCATTGTCTATTCCAGATTTGGGTATATGGCTCAAGGGTAGTGTGAGGTCCATTTTTAGGCTCAATAATGCTTTCTGAAAAATTAAAAGATAGATTCCCCACCCCCCTTTGTTTAATAATAGTGTGACTATGTCCTTCAAGTCTCTGCTTTCAGCACACTGGACCCTTTGTATTTGACAGCATCTTTCTTTTGTTTCATTTTTGCTTCACCAGCTCTCATTAAAAGTAAGTATTCAATACTGGATGATTGTAATTGTGTCTAGGAGAAAAGAATGAAACAACAGGTTTATTAAAGCAAGTATGTGGTAGTATTGTGTTCCCCGAAATATTGTGCACGCTAATAAACTTATCTGGGCTCAGAGAACAGAATAGCCACAATATTAAACATAGAGGATAGGAAGTGGTAGCACATGCCTTTAATCTTAGCATTCCAGAGGCAGAGATCTACCTGGATATCTGTGTGTTCAAGGATACAGCCAAGCTTGGTGACTCACGCCTTTAATCCCAGGGAGTGATGGCAGAAAGGTATATCGCTTAACCAGCCCAAAGCTTCTAGTTTCTGGTCTTCTGGCATGAAGACCAGAAACTAGAAGCTTTGGGCTGGTTAAGCTTTTATGCTTTTGAGCAACAGTTCAGTTGAGACCCATTCTGGATGAGGACTGAAAGGCTTCCAGTCTAAGGAAACAGGATCAGCTGATGAACTGGCGAGGTGAGGTGGCTGTGGCTTGTTCTGCTTCTCTGATCTTCCAGCATTCACCCCAATAACTGGCCTCAGGTTTGATTTTATTAATAAGAACTTTTAAGATTCATGCTACACAAGTACTTTGGGACTTTATTCTCCTCAACTCTTTCCCAAGCCCCATCTCAGCCTCTCTTCCTAGCTCACTTCCATTCCTTTCTGCCATCTGCCCACCTGTAGATGCCACTGGGGACCACATACCCACCACGCTCACCTCATATGCTGGCAACCAAATAATGCAACACTCAACTCCAAAAGACAATCCCAGATATCAGCACCAAGAAACAGCTCAGACATCACAACGTCAGATGCTTAGATCCCAGCACAAGCAAAAATCCACAAACATGAACAGCCAAGATGATATGCTTTCACAGAAGTCAGCAACCCTATTACCGTAGACTCTGAGAAATGCAATATAGCTGCAGCACAAGACAAAGACTTTAAAGTATCAGTTATGAATATGTTCAAGGACCTTAAAGAGTGTATGAATAAATCCCTTAATGAAGTCTGTAGAAAGATTAAGTGAATACGGACACTCTATATAGAAACTTAAAATGTATAAAACATAAGTAATCATATTTTACCTCATTTGAACCTAGCTCAATTATTTATCAGGTAAGGCAGTAATGATTCAGGATGTTCAAAAATGTTGACTCATGCAAATTCCAGAAATTGCTACAAAGAAGGAACAAGAAGAAGCCAATGGCTATAACTTCTATCCCAAAGCTTCTCTCTTCAAACACTGCTTGGGTATTAATTCTCCAGCCAAATAAGTGCAAGGCAGTTTGCTTTGACGTGAAGAACTTTAAAATAGCTCCCTAACTGTCCTTGAATAGTAACAGTATTTGGAGCTTATGAAGAGATCTCTGTTGGACATAAATTATTTCTCTTTATATACATGGAGAGTCAAGGTCAGGAGGCGACGCTGAGGTCTTTGTCTTAAAACTGATAGGTGACACAAAAAAATATACTCAAAGTAATGATAACAATGCCAGTTCTAATAGGGTGATTGTGGTGCTCCTAATGATTGTATGGGAGATGGCAGGTATAGCTTAAGTCCTCTGTATATCCCAGTGTGCTTAATCCTCACTGTGAGCTCATCAGAAAGGGTTTACTATTATACCTATTATGCCAAGAAGGAAAAAGGAAGACCAGTGAGATTAAGCCTGTTCCATATAGATAAGCAGATACAAAAAATCAGGAAACCAAGCAAGCTAGTTAACCTCTGTAGTTAAATTCTTCAAATTCTGTCCCCTTTAAAGCTTATGAACACGCTGACTTTGTTGTATAACTCAGAAACAGTTTTCACTCCACAGGCTGATACTCTGAGTTTAGAAACATCTTTTTTTTTTTTTTTAAATCACAATCAGTCCATTACCTCATAAAAAACTGACAGCAAAAAGACCATGAATTAGGCAATATTTTTTCCATGCCTTATTGGATGCCTCATTAGGTGATGTGATGAGTCCAAAGGAAAAGTGTGGTTCAGTCTATGAGCCGGGCTGCAGGTGGGCGCTAGTCAGTCAGTGTGCAGTTCTGAGCTCTGACCCACTGAGCAGACTTCCGACACAGGCTAGGAAGTAGCATGGTATCAGTTTCAGCTGCAAATGCTGAATGCCAGTCAGTACAGCTGTGGAAACAAACCTTGCCACCCGCAAACACTCGAGTCTCCATCCAAAGCCAAATATGCCGGAGCATTTATTCTCTTAACTATCTAGACATCGTCCAGACAAGATGCTGTGCAGGCACTGGGAAATGAAAACTGTTTTTTCTGCTGATGATTATTTATACAAATGAAGCAGAGAAAGGAGGATTAAAGGGTGGAGAAGGATATAGAAGACATAGGATAGGAAATGGAAGCTGGGGCACCGGGAACAGAAGGCACAGCTGGGACTTCCTCCAGGGAGGTGGGGTAGAAAAGTGGGACAGAGACCAGTCATCAGTCAGCATGCATGCATGAGTATAAGCCATTGTGCTTTACATTTAAAGGGAACTTTAAATTTCACTTTTGAAGGCAAAAGTAGTAAACATTGAATCCCTATACCATTGAATTGTTGTGTGAGGACTTTGGAAAGAGTCAGTCCCAGGCAGAATGAAAGTCCTATATCTGCACTGAAGATCCAAAGTTCGGTTTGAGAACCTTTGTTCAAGTATCTTAAATGGCATAGCTCTGTTAACGTTGGTTGCTATTGATGCTGTGTCTGTGCTCTTTGCTAAGCTGGCCTTCTGCTGATACACGTGCTCTTTTCTCTCTAGTTTATCTCACCCACTTCACTTGCAATCTAAATTTCTAGTCAATATAAACCTTGTTCTCTGACCTCACCTTCCCCCTCCTATCTTTCCTGTTGCTTCCTTGTTCATCTTAACTCTTCAGTTCATCTAATTATATGGTTGTTAGAGAAAGTACAGTATCAGAAGAAAATCCATCAGAAGTTGTTTTATATAAAAATAATTAAAAAAAAAAAAAAAGGAGACCGAGAAGCCAGTGAGGAACTGAGGAGAACCCAAACTACAAAACATCCATTGTGCAGTTCAGCTTCAGGAGGGTAGGGGACGAACATGTCAGAACCAGAGGGAGGGCCAAGGGAAGGCTTGGAAGATCTTGCCAGATTGTGATGGAATCTGACGTGAGTGCTTCATCAACAGTGTTAAAGTGTGAGATTTTTTTCTTTATTAAAAACAAGCTAAGGGTGTTAATAAAAGGCTGTTCAGTATATTTCCCTTAAAGAACTTCTTATTTATTTGTTTGTTTGTTTATTTATTTATTTATTTATTTATTTATTTATTTATCATACACAGCTACTGGAAGAGCACCTTCTATGTGCCAGCTTTAACTGCAGCATGGTTTTAGAAGCTTATGGTTCAGGGCACGGTCAGGAGGTCTGGTTCTGTAGTTCCATAGTTTATCCCTGAGTAAGTACTATTTACCCTGATGTCTCAATCTGTCAGGCAGAAGTGATATGAGGCTAACTTTTTTTTTTTTAATGTTCTGGAATCTCAAACCGCGCTTTGGCAGCCTGCTTTTGTTCTTCAGAGCACATCTTCTTCACTGATCAGTTCTGCACAGTTGATCACAGGGCCCTTGCTGGCTCTGCTAAAGAAAAGATTGGTCATGATGAGTAGGCAGAAGCAAATTTTACTCCGATATTCTTGCCAGAAACAGAGAGATGGCAGACCAAGTCCAGGGACTCTGCTCCTTGTAGACAAGACTAGAGTATTTTTTATCATCATCATCATCATTATTATTATTATTATTATTATTATTATTATTTGTTATTACTATTTAAAAGATAAGGTCTCATGTACTGTACGTTGGTCTTGAATTCCTCATGTAGTGGAGAATGACCTCAAAATTTTGTTCCATCAGCCTCTCCTTTCCCAGTGCTGGGATTCTAGGTGTATGCTGCCATTCCCAACTTTATCTAGTCATCTCCATCTTATCATCACTATCATCATCACTTTTATTATCATTATTATTTTAAATTATGAGTGTGACTCCTTTGAGTTGTCAAAGAATTACTATTTACTGTCTAATTTTAATATTGGTGCTGGACACCTTGGCATACCTATCACAATTCTATGAGACAGTACTGTATGCATTTTCTTCCAGCAGAATTTTAAACAGAGCAAAAGAGAGACACTTGAATAAGTTCACAAAAAAGTAAGCAGTGGAGGCAAGAATCAAGGCTAGAAATCTGTGATTTAGTATTACCCTCTACCAGCTTCACTAGGAATGACTTTTCTTTTCTTTTCTTTTTTTTTTTTTTTTTTTTTTTTTTTGAGACAAGGTTTCTCTGTGTAGCTTTGCGCCTTTCCTGGGACTCACTTGGTAACCCAGGCTGGCCGCAAACTCACAGAGATCCGCCGGCCTCTGCCTCCCTAGTGCTGGGATTAAAGGTGTGCGCCACCACCTCCTGGCTAGGAACTGCTTTTCTATATGGAAACAATGTATAGCATGAGGTGAGTAAATAGTAGATGGTGGTAAAATGACTTAGATCTGTAATTCTAGAGGGAAGCTTTTTTTTTTTTTTTTTTTTTTTTTTTCTTGGTTTTTCGAGACAGGGTTTCTCTCTGTAGCTTTGTGCTTTCCTGGAACTCACTTGGTAGTCCAGGCTGGCCTCGAACTCACAGAGATCCTCCTGCCTCTGCCTCCCGAGTGCTGGGATTAAAGGCGTGTGCCACCACTGCCCGGCCATAGAGGGAAGCTTTTAAAATGAGGCTCCTTTCCCCCTTTTTCCTTCACTATTTTTCCCCTAGTTCATGCTTTCAACAGACAGGAGTTTCATTCATGTGGTTTACCATCCCCATGTTGTGATATCAGCCTCATGACCTTTTATATTGATCATCTGAGATGATTAGATTTTAATTTGAGGAACTATAGAACAGAGAAGCATAAACTATCTTTGCTTCTTACAGTTGTTCAAAACTCTGGTCACATTTACTTACCTGGGCCGTGCAGTAAATTTACTGTTTTTGAGGATTCTTTTCATCCTCTATCCTTGGAAGGTTTACTGGACTATATCTTCCACACTTAGGTGACCAGGTCCCTCCTATTCCTACCCCCACCAAGACCCCTCCCCTGTCAACCCAAGATATCTATTCCATTTTCTCTTCACAGTAAGACTCATGTACTACCCCTCCTTGAGCCTTTCTTGTTACTTAGCCTCTCTGGGGCTATGGATTGTAGCATGGTTATTCTTTACTTTATGGATAATATTCACTTATAAGTGAGTACATACTATGTTTGTCTTTCTGAGTCTGGGTTACTCCACTCAAGATGACCTTTCTAGTTCTATTTATTTGTCAGCAAATTTCCTGATGTCAATGTTTTTACTCCATTGTGTAAATATACCACATTTTCTTTATCCATTCTTTGGTTGAGGGACATCTAGGTTTCTTTGCTTTTTTTTTTCCAGTTTCTAGCTATTAAGAGTAAAGCTGCTATAACCCAGTTGAGCAGGTATCCTTGTGGAATGGTTGAGCGTCCTTTGGGTTAATTCCCAAGAGTGGTATAGCTGGCACTTGGGGTAGAAAGAACTCAAGAAACTATACATTAACAAACTAAATAATTAAATTAAAATGGGGTATAGATCTAAACAGAGGATTATCAACAATGGAATCTCCAATGCCCAAGAAGCACTTAAAGAGATGTTCAACATCCTTAGCCATCAGAGAAATGCAAATCAAAACCACTCCAGGATTCAATTTTACACTCATCATAATGGCTAAGACAAAAAACACAAGTGACATCTCATGCTGGTGAGGATATGGAGCAAATGGAACACTCCTCCATTGCTGGTGAGAGTACAAATTTGGTGGAAATCATTTCCAACATGGAAGCCATGTTGGAAATCAATATGGTGGTTTCTCAGAGGTTGATGTTTTTAACAACCATGGTGTCTCTTTAAGTACTTAATGCTACACAGGAATAGTGATATCCAAAACAGTAAATGCACTGTTATTTTTATTATACCACTGTTCTAATTTATACTCAGTCAGTTGTGATAAGCACCATGACTAAAAGAAACTTTGGGGATGAAAAGGTGACCCGTCCAGCAGGCCAGGTTATTCGAGGGTCTCGAGGAGGGACCACCTGGGAATCAATGGGGGGCGAGAGGGAAAGGAGACCAAGAAAGACAGAGTCACTCTGAGTTGCGTCAAGGTCTCGTTTATTGACTGGGTGTTAGAGCTTATAAACAGGGCTTCAGGTAGGGAGGGGGAGCAGGAGGAGTGAGGAGAGGACAAAGAAAATTTCTAAGGGAGGGTCAGCAGGAGGTCGCTTTGGTCCCAGGCCCCTGTAGCTAGCTGATTTAGCACAGGTTCCAAGAAGTTTATTTAATCATACATTCCTAGGTTAAGCTAAGAGCCTCCTATTTACACGAGGCTTGATAAATCGTGGAAGGTTACACAGGTTCAAGACACCGCTGTCCAGAGTCGGTCCCCAACAAAAAGGTAATTATTTCATGCTACACTTCGACTCACAATCATTGAGAGAAGTGAGGACAGGAATTCAGGGTCAGAATCTGGAGATAGGACCTGAAGCAGAGAACATGGAAGAATGATCCTTTCTACCTTGCTTCCTCTGGTTCCTGCTCAGGAGTATTTCTTATATAGACAGACCCACCTGCTGGGGTCTGGAGTGACACCAGTTATAGTGGGATAGACCCTCCTACACCAATTAATAATCAAACACTGCTTCACAGATACGGCTACTGGCCAATCTGATCAAAGCTATCCTACAATTGAGACTCTCTCGGATAACTCTACACTGTGTCAAATTGAATGGCTGAAGTGAGGGAGAAAAATCAACGGATTACATTGAATTCTAAATAACACTAAGTTAACACAGTTTGAAGTTATGAAGCTATTTTGTGTGATTTATCTACACAAATGTTTAAATATGTCATGCAAATTTATTGTCAGCAATATATATGAAGAATTCTGGGACTTACCATGTTGCTTCTTTGGTATAAACTATGTTTACTCTTCTAATAAAAGATGTGATAATTAAGTGTTCAGGGTTTGAAAAACTCTTTAGAACTTTTTGAAAATAAAATATTTAGCAACTTTTAAAGATAAGCCTCAGGAATGAGAGTGAACTTTGATATATATTTGCACTACTTGTTAGGGAAACAAGTTAGCTGTTTAAAAATTAAGGTCACATCTTTTACTTAACAGAAAATGACATGACACAGAATGAATAATGTATGTATTATAAGGCTGAAGAATTTCCTATTTTATCCTATTAATAATACATAAAACCTGATAATCATGTTGCTGCATTTGAAGAAACAGTAAATCAAAGACAAGAGAGAAACTTTAAAATTCTAGGTCATATCATATCTGCAAAATTGTCATTAACAAGAAAACCATTGGGGATCTTCCTATGCCTCTGTGAGATAAGAGAGGATCAAATATGACTGTAATCCCAATATTTCTGTAACTTTAAGAAAATGCAAAACAAAAGGGAAATTACTGTTAAAAAAATCTTCCCTCAGTTATCCAATTAGGAGGAGTTAAAATGTGTGTTTGCATTATCCTAAGGAAGCGAAAATGCTTGTCAATCACATAGAAAGAGGAACAATTGTTTAGAGAAATGATTGTGAACTGTCATGAAAGCAACAACGATAGTAATTAGTTATTAGACAGTTTAATCAACTTTCCTGAGTCCATAAATCATCAACACTTCTTTTATATACATTTTATCATTGTTGTTTCAAAACTTTTAGTGTCTTGTAAGAACATCACCCTTATTTATGATATCCTGCTTTTTGCCTTCAACTTCCCCAGCTTTAGTATTAGATCCTGAGAGATTACATTTTAGTTTTTTATAAATCCAGGGGATAGTTTGTTAACAAAATGACACTTAAATTATGCCTATGCTTCTAGGATGTTGTCCCTCTACAGATAAATCTTCCATTGCCACTGTGGATGTGTGAATTAGAGTATTTTAAAAATGATAGCAGCTAGATTCATTAGTAATGTGTGTGTAGAGGTAATCTATCAAAAGAAAGTAATGGATAAACTGGTAGAGTAAAAATTCCTGATTATAATGTCCTCTGGAATCTGATCATGGTTAGTTAAGAATCATACTCTTCCAAGTGCAACACTAAGTTGTGGCCCTGAATGTAACAATTTCTAACTAGTCCCTGGGTACTAGTTGCAGGAACTCAATGTTAGGCGAAGTCAGTAAGTATATCATAGTACCAACTTAAATTAGCTAGATACTTAGTACTACAGGAATTTTCAAGAAGTCAACAGGAGTTTGGGGAGATGGCTGCTGGTACAAGTGCCTGTAACACACTAGCATGTGGAACTGAATTGTCTCAAAACACAAGGTCATGAGCAATAGAAGACATGTCACATGAATTTCCAGATTTCCATGTGTGCCCATACACACACACACACACACACACACACACACACACACACACACACACACACCACATACCAAGAAATACATAGAAAGACATATACTATACACACTCATTGGGAAGTTTAAAAAAAAGACCTTGAATTCACTATATTGCTTAATCAGAACTGAAACAGAAGGAAATTCTTGGAAATGGTTAACACTCAACGCAGTAAGTAGAAACAGAAACTTCCTGGTGTCAG
This sequence comes from Peromyscus maniculatus bairdii, assembly GCF_049852395.1. Taxonomy (NCBI): domain Eukaryota; kingdom Metazoa; phylum Chordata; class Mammalia; order Rodentia; family Cricetidae; genus Peromyscus; species Peromyscus maniculatus. The sequence goes on along the minus strand of NC_134872.1, from coordinate 23,184,046 downwards.
TGGGTTATCTTTGTTTGATAACAAAGTTAGTAGAAGACTTTACTCATTTAAATGTTAACAAACTCTGCTTGTATTAGGACATTGCTGTGGAAGACAGAGATAACCCATTTGCGATAATCACAAGATACTCACTGAGAAATGATTCTCAAGGAAAAATGATTTAGGAAAGCTTAGTCAAAATTGAAACTGTATATGACTACTGTGCCATTTCATCCCGAATCTTGAAAAGGACAGAAAGTGATTTTTTTTTCAATGAGAGTATTTGTAAATCAGGTCAACAGGTAAACAAGAAGAATAACTCTTTGGATACTCTTTGAAATGTGTAAGGCCACAGGATCTAATTCAAAAAGAGACACAGTACAAAATGTTCCCAGAGTGGCAATGACAATAGACTAGTGGCCCCTGGGGTAAGAGCCAAGTAGGGAGTGTGAAATGTGGGGAAAGGGATGATATGAGTTTTGACAAAACTCTGCTCTTGATTTTTTTCCCTTCTCTTTGATAACATCAACATGCTATTGTGATTTCCCAGTATAGAGAATCCCCAGCACCTTTTTATTTTTCTATTCTCTGAAATCTTTGTACAAAACTAGATACACATACAAAAATCACACCAGCATTCACAAACTCAAGCCACCTAAATCCTAGCATGGAAAAAGGGGAAGGTGGCCCTGAAATTCTACCACTAGCCAAGGAAGTACTGGCATTTGATCACAGCTGGGAGAGGGACAGTCAGTTGTCTTCAATAATGTGACACCCTGGTAGGTGTACAACACTATAAGGCAGGCACCATTCTCCAAGAGAGTAGGGCAATGAAAGATGGAATCCATAGGAATGGGACACTCAGAGTTGGGTGGGTAGGGAATGAGGATGGAGAAGGTGGATGTGGAAGGAATCAGAAGAGAGGTGCTGAAGGTAATCGATATACTTCCTTAGTAAATCCTCAAAGAATTAATAAAATGCTATTTTAAACATTTTAGAATAGTGTTCACAATAGCAAAATCATTTATTACATACATATCAATGTATATGAATGGAAAGAGCTAGCTGCTGATGTGGTAAACAGTGTGTATAGTGACAGGATCCAAAAGTCATGGTTTGCTTTAGAAGGCAGGACAACTAGGTTAGAGCACCTTTTGTTCATATCAATATATTATAATTATAGTGCCTGGCCAGTTGTGAATTTTAAATGACAAAAGTGTGAATTCTCTCCTTTACTCAAGGATGGGGCAGACACAGGAAAGGAAAGAAATAAATAGCTAGAGAGCATGGTTGAACACCCTATCCTCTGCAGTAAGTACATTGCTGGCTCTTTGTCAGTATGAGTGATTAGAAGCAGCTCCCTGAACAGACTCTGTGGTGTGGTGTTCCAACCGAGAGCTGTCTGCTGTTCTTTGAGCAGAAGTTGTTAATGCTGTAGATTGATGGTATTCTCCAGTCTCCGGTTATAAAGAGAAAGCAGATGTTCATGTGCAACTAACCCAAACACATCGGAAAGGCTACAGACATTTTCCCATCTCAGTTACCATAATTTAAAGTCTAGAATACATGCCCAAAAGCTTCACATAGCAGAGGATCAGCACATCCCATGTTATGCAAACCAAGTCCCTGAACTCCTCTGTATGCATAGCTCATTCTCTGAGATGCAATCATATTGAATATGAGTTCAGAATGTTCTGAACTGCTTCTGGTGGTGTGTTTGCAAATGTTACAAGGTTTATTACTTTATAGTTCTTATAGTACCTGCTTTTTTTTTTTAATTTTCATACTGTGATTGTGTGTGCATGTGTTTGTGTGTGTGTTCAAGTGCATGTGACCCAGAGTGTGAGTTTCTGTATGTAAGCCTTTGTTTCTGTGTGTGTGTTAGTGTGAGCTTCAGGATGTGAGCGTGTACCTATGCCTGTATGAGTACATGTGTGCCTTTTTATGTGAGCATGTGCCTCTGTGTGTGTGTGTGTGTGTATGTGTGTGATTACTACTATTTAACCAAAATTGCTCAATGAAAATAAAATAAAAGGTGATAACACAAATGTCTTGTGACCTGGGGGTTCTTTTTCTAGGAGGCTATCATTATGTGACTAAGCTACCTTCTTTTAGAAAATTTAGCATGATCAATATTTTGTTATAGGTCAACAGGTTGTACAAACATCATATATTTGATTTTCCTACTATGAAATATACCATTCTATTTAAATAAAAAACAAGATTTGATTTCTTTATAAGAGCATAATGAAATGATAAAATATAGAATATTCATGGAAGATGATGGGCATAAAAGAAAATTTAAGAATGAATATTATTCATTTCATATCCAACTGCATGCATATATACTTTACAAAATAGTGCATACCCACATACCCATGTCTTAGTTCTTTTTAATATTTGAGGATTTCGTGAAAAAGTTTGTATTTGTTTTGGCAGCTTATCTTATAATTTTCTATCACATTTCACTAAGAAAAATCATAAGCACCTAATCCAATAGAGAGCAAATACACCAAGGAAAACCTTAAAGGACCATAAAAAATGAGTAAAACACAGAATTCCTCACTGTATCTTGGATTGTATTTTTAAATGATAAACATATTCATTTATTTTCATCAACAAATTTGTTTATGTTTATGTAATTTTAAGTAGCTATCATTCTCTATTGATATAACATAGAAGGATATACAGCAAGCAGATGGCAATTATCTCTCCATATAAGAAAAACATGGTGGGATTGGAGTGTGTCTCTTTCATTAAACACTTGTTCCTGTTTGTTGAATATTGGAAAACCTAAGTGAATTTAAAGAGAAAAGCTTTCCTGGGAAAAGTAATTGACCATCATATGCTGAAAGGCAAGATTTCAGACCCTGACCTGGAGTTTCTTAGTTCTCATGCTTACAGCCATGTGAGAACTGTAGGTATGTGTTTTTCCTGTAAGAGTCTCTGTATAAATGTAGGGTGTGTGTGTGTGTGTGTGTGTGTGTGTGTGTGTGTGTGTGTGTGTGTGTGTGATTTGTATACTTTTATGAAGAGATAAAACTTCCCTGCAAACGTGGAATAATAGTCAGTGAGCTCTCTACTATTTTTTAATCATTAAAAAAAAAACACAAAAGCCTCTCTTTACAATTTACTCTGTCTTGCAGCAACATCTGAAATGATTGTCTGCTTCTACCATACCGCTCTTGAAAGTTACAGACTTTTGCTGTAATTTATTTTTAATTTAATTTACTATGATTTTTACTTATTTCAGTGCAAAATTTGAAAAAGTGAATATAGTTTCTCTCTCTCTCTCTCTCTCTCTCTCTCTCTCTCTCTCTCTCTCTCTGTGTGTGTGTGTGTGTGTGTGTGTGTGTGTGTGTGTGTGTATGTCAAAATATTTTAAAAACTTAGTTCATTTACCTATTTAGTTGCAGAAGAAATGCCTGTGGAGGTCATAGAACAATTTTCCAAACTTAGTTCTCTCATTTCATCATGTGTGTTTCTAGGGATCGAACTTAAGTCATCAGACTTGGTGCTATGTCAGCACCATTACCTCCCAGCCTTCTCTTTGGTCCCGGATATATTTTGAGTGGGAGATTTCTGTAGATGAAGAACACAAACTTTACAAAATGATGAGTATGCAATACTAAATTATTCTTCATAAATTTAAACAATATGTACCAACACATCTCCCTGATATTCCCCACATCATGTCTAATGCAGCATATCTTTATAAATGTTAAATTTTTAAATTGTCATTTCAATTGCTTTTTAATGATAGGAGACAACTTCTTCTTTTAACAGTTATTTGACTGCTGCCATGTGGTTGTGTGTGTGTGTGTGTGTGTGTGTGTGTGTGTCTGTGTGTCTGTGTCTGTATAGAATATTCAGTTTGTTTGTGTCCTGTGTGCCTTTTCTATTAGGTTATTTGATTTATTATTTTCTCCTGAGCTATAAGAAATTCTTATATACTAAGGAAATTAGTCCTTCGTGAGCCATATTCTTTGCAAATATTTATTCCTACTTTTATTATTCATTTGTCTCTGACTTTTGTTATTGAATTGTGCCTGCTAGGTTCCCTTCAAAGGAAGAGTTATTGCGGCAGCTCCTGTATGAAGTGCTGGCAGCTCAGTCTGAAGCTTTCTGCCACTCCAGAGATTGTCTCAGCATCAATTTATTTGCACTCTGCAAGGCAGGTCTTTTGGGAGGACCGATATCCAGTGACTGCCTTGGAGCGAGATAAAAGGCCCAATATTTTGGTTCATTGTGAGACACCTCTGATGGGCCTTTTATATACAAAAGTCCTCAGGAGTTCGACTGAGACTGCCAATCAGGTCACATTGTGGTTCCAGCTTCTGTGTTTGTATCTTACTGTATCTTTACCTTTCCTTCAATACATTTAGTGATAGTGATTGCATCTAATCCCCAAAATTAATCTATGAATTAGAGTTTTGTTCTCAAAGAGACCAAATACACACACATACACACACATATGACACAAGACACAGAGAGATTACAGATATATGTAGAAACAAAATTATATACTTCCATAGACTTATATATACTTTATTCTGATCTCTTTTCTCTCTATCTCCTTCTCTTCTCTCTTCATCTCTCCCTACATCCCCAATTTATCTCTATACATATAATCTCATGGAAGTTATTCTACACCATTCACTGAATAAATGCTTGCTCTTGGACGTTAAAGACTTCACGCTAATCTTTACATTTATAGATAATTTGCCTCATGCATATGTGCTGTGGATGTCTTTCTGTATGTTGTGAATATGCGTTGCTCTGATTGGATGATAAATAAAGCCGTTTGGCCTATGGCAAAGCAGCTTAGAGGCAGGTGGGAAATCCAAACAGATAGACAGGAAGATAAAGGAGAGGGAAGGCGATGCTGCCAGCTGCTGCAAAAAGAAGAAAGATGTAAAAATGCCAGTAAGCCATAAGCCACATGGCAAATTATAGAATTATTAGAATTATAGAAATGGGTTATATAGCTAGAGTTTTCCTGCCTGGCCCACAGTCAGGACAAATCTCTCTCACCTGCCAGTCCCACAGATGCTCAGACCCAACCAAGTAAACACAGAGACTTATATTGCTTACAAATTGTATGGCTGTGGCAGGCTTCTTGCTAACTGTTCTTATATCTTAAATTAACCCATTTCTATAAATCTATAAATCTATACCACGTGGCTCGTGGCTTACCGGCATCTTCACATGCGGCTTGTCATGGTGGCGGCTGGCTGTGTCTCTGACTTAGCCTTCCACTTCCCAGAATGCTTTTCTTCCTTGTCCCGCCTAAGCTTCCTCCTGCCTGACTACTGGCCAATCAATGTTTTATTTACTAACCAATCAGAGCAACACATTTGCAGGGTTAATTTAAGATATAAGAAATAGCTAGCAAGAAGCCTACCATGGCCATAGTTTAAAAATAATATAAGCCTGTGTGTGTTTATTTGGGACCAAGAGGCTGCAGGACATGAGTGGGAGAGATTCCACAGGACTGGAGAAAACTTCTGGCTACACATATAGACATGCTTCTCATAAACATACATATATGTATGTGTGTGTGTATATATGTGGGGGGGGTAAATATGTGTAGCTATGTAGGGAAATGTTGAATGATAGGAATTGGGACTATTGACTACTAGAGATTTCCAAACTTCTTATGAAAGATATTTCATAAGTGTCCTAGTGTTAAAAGATACATTCTAATGGAGTCTTTTCCTATCCATCCATTAGATAGGCAGTTGGATGGAAAACAGTCTTTCATTATGTTAGATGTCACCTGCTTATCAGATGGATGATGAGTTTGTAACATTGGTTTTGTTGAGTATCTACCCTGTCCTGACTCAGGACGTCTGAAAGCTTCCTTCACAAAGCCTGACTGGCTTTATAATCAGCCTTTCAATAACCACAGCTTATCACTTTACTTTCTTTATTAAACTCAGTAATAATTAAGTTTATCTTTCCACCTGACTGCATTAGGGAACTCCCAGATATCTGATGAAACATTATTTCTGCTTTATCCACTGAAATTTTGCTGGTAGATACTGACTTGTTAATAGAAATAGAGAAGATGCATCTGCATCCATGTGGGTAGAACTCATTCAGACTTCTATAGAACATAAAAACTTCACAGAAAGTACAGATCTGTCTCTCTTTGATGGGGATTGCCATTATACTCTTCCCTTAGATATTTGGGTATCAAAGGACCAGGGTTTCAGGTTCTGGAATTATACCAGACTTTTGTCTCTTCTATGAGATTTCATGAAGACCTTGCATTCAAACAGTGTGTTTATAGACTACACAATTTTCATAACCATGTATATGAATTCTCAGAGTAAAATTCTGCAATATAAATCTAATGATAACTATCTATCTACTTATCCATCTATCATCTATGTATATAACTACATACATATCCACACATCTACCCTCAATATTATTATATTTATTAATCTCTCTAATATGCTTCTCCTATGTATATGTCATCTGAATCTATCAAAAAACAATTCCTTTGAATACCTAACCTATCTGTCTATCTATCGATCTTTCTATCTATCTATCTATTTATCTATCTATCTATCTATCTGATATACTTCTCTTATGTATATATCATTTGAATATGTCTATCAAATAAACAATTCCTTTGTCTATCAATCTATCTGTCTGTCTGTCTGTCTGTCTATCATCTAATCTACAGCATCTTTTGTTTTACTTCAGTTTTTTTTCTGACTAATGCAATATTATAGCCTTCTGACTGAAATAGCTTTGAGGTTCTGAAATATTTTAAACAACTTCAGATTTCATGTTGGCAAGTCTTCAAGACATTTTTGGTTTCTTAGAGTCTCAGAATTCTGGGGATTTTAAAATTTGCAATCTGCAATTAAAACAAGTATACAGACATTTACAGAATGGATTCTTTCCAAATTTTCCTTGTGAGAAGATATAAGACATGTATTTTTTTTTGTCACCTTGCTGCTCTTCAGGTACTAAGCTTTCTCTGGTCATCACACTTTATCATTTTTCTTGAGTGCTCTTATCTGAGAGTCACGTGTGTCTGGTAAAAAAGACTCATGTCTCTGCAGACTCTTTACTACATTATTCTTCATTTCTATGCTAGGAGTAGCTCTTTCAAGACAAAATCTCCTGTAACATAACAGTACTTCCTTCCACTGCAGATAATAATCATTAAAAACCCAACACCCCTGCTTCATAGGTACCGCAACTGAAATGATTTCAGATTACTCTTTATGCCAATTCAAATCTTTCCTAAAAGCAAACTCATATATGGCCACAGAACTATATGTCACTAAACTTTTTCTAGAACAGAAAATGGCAAAAGACAGATAAGGGTCTCCAGCCTGACTCTGCTGGTCACCTAGTGCCAATGTATACCCACTTCTATTCTTCAAAACTGGCAAATTTTTAAAGGAAGCTGATTGGGCACCTCATTGGGTAAATGAGCTTGATTGGCAGGTTTGATCATCTGAGTTTGAATCCCCAACTGTTGGGTAGACGTTTCTTCTGAGATTGGAACATTCCCTTTTGCAGGGAGGATGGCAATAACTCAATGTAGCTTAGCAAAGTACCTGAAGTTGATCAGAGTCACTAGGCCCCATTTTCCCAAGAGTAAACAATATAAAGACTTCTGAGAATCACTCTAGAAAAGCCAAGCTGCAAAAAAGACTCTGAGACCAGACAAGCTGCACAGAAAAAGCAGAAACCAGGCAAACTGCCTGGAAGAATTTTGGACCTGGAAGATGTCACTTGGAAGGGACACTATCCAACCTGCTAAGCTGCCTGAAGGCATTGCAGTGTGTTCCATGTTCCCTGTTTTCATGATGCAGCTGTCTTTAAGTCATTTCTGCTCCTGTAAGTAACCATACTTCACCAATACGTCTATAACTAACCCCAATAAAAAGTACTGGTTCACCAATTTGGACTTCTGTGGTACCTATGCTTTTCTGTCATAGGCTCCCTATCTTAGGTGAGTTGATGTGTTTGGTCTCCTCAGAAAAGTCTCATAACACAACACCAAGATCTACATAAAGGAAAGAGATAACTGACCCTTACACGCTGTCATCTAATATCTATACACAAGGGTGCCCATGTAAACACACAAAAATAAAAATAACTTTGCATTTCGGTAGTTTTGTCTGTAAAAGGACAACATTGTAACCTCTTAGTTAATTGTTAAATTGTTATTTTTAAGCAAGACAAGTTACAAAAATGTCTCAAGGAATACATAGTTATTTAGTGAATTTTAACTTCTTATTCTTTTTCTCTGATATTATTATGACCATTTCTCAGGTAACTATAATTAAATGATAAATTCTTATTTGACTTAGAAATACTTGACCTTATCCCAGTAAGAAATGCTGCTATTAGTAAAGACTAAAAAGCTATTAAGGAAATGAAGAAAAGCAAAATCTTAAACACACTCCTTGTAGAAAATAGTGTGAAGATTCTTCAGAAAGCTAAAAACTCAATCTAGCAATCTCACTACATGGTAAATATCAAAACAAAGTCAAGGGGCTACATCTTATCAAATCCAAATCAAGGGGCCACAGAAATGGCTCAACAGTTAAGAGTGTGCATTGCTTATGTAGAGGACTTGGGTTCAATTTCTGAGGACCCATGATAGGCAGCTAAAACAGACTTTAATTCCAGCTTCATCCAAGAACACTAGCATCCAAGATCAACTGCACTCATGGTCATATATCAAAACACAAACATAGACTTGTGCACATAATTAAAAATAAATATAAAATCTAAAAAAAAAAAAAGACAAAGTCAAATGCTGAGAAGACATCTGAGTCTCAATGTTTGTGAGGGCATTATTTAAGATAGCAAATGAAAAAAATCCACTTGTTCATTAACTGGTAAATGGAAATAGTACACTTTATGTTAAACAAAAATAGTGAAATCTTATCTCCTGTGACAATCACAGATAGAACTGAAAATCTTTATGTTAAGTAAAATAAGCCAGACACAGAAAAATAACAACTGTGTGGTATCATTCGCATGTGAATGTCAAAAACAAATAAATCTGATCTCATAGTAACTGCTAGTACAATAATATTTATAAGAATCTGGGAAGAAACAGGAAATGAAATGAACATTAGTGAGGTCCAAAAATGCAAGAAGAAACAAGAACAGATGTTGTTATACTGGACATTAGCATGAATACAATTAATGATAATGTAAATCCTGCATTTCAGAAGATAGAAGAAATTAATTTGAAAGTCCTTACAGGAAATTGATAAATATTTGAAAATAACACACACTCAATATTTAACCTGGCTTCTTGTTTTTAAGATTTCTGCAGTGTTCAGTACTGGAGGGCAGGCTCTGTGGTTAAGAGTCCTTGTTTCTTGTGCAGATAACCTGAGTTTGCTTTCCAATGCCTCTATCAGATTGCTCACAACTGCCTATAATCTGCTTCATGTGAACTGATGTTTGATTTTGGCCTCTGCTCTGCTCACACTTTGACTCATGTGTACACAAGCTTATGCATACAGACATATACATATAATTTTAAAAATTAAAATATCCATGAACACGGGTATTATGTTTTTAATCCCTGCACTTGGGAGAAAGAGGAAGTTGGATGCCCATGAAATTGAAGCCTATCTTATGTTCATAGTGAGCCCAGCCAGACAAGACTACAGAGTAAAATCCTGACTCCAAAAACAACAACGAACAAAAACACACCTACAAGTAAAACTTTTCACAGTGTATATCTGTATTAAAATATCACATGACTCAACAATATACATATTTTAATGTTTTATATCACTTTTAAAACTGGATTTAATGTAAAATTTTAAATTGAACTCACAATAAACATATAAGAAAATTTCAAATAACCAAATATTTTAACACATATTAAAGCAACTGTGTTAAATTTACATATGTCTTCATTCCAGTGATGATCTCATTAATGCTTTTAATTATATGTATTGTACTCTTGGTATATATACTGACATGCTTGGCTTTTTCATAATTTCTACCTGCTCTTATTTCTATTGAATACAATGGCATTAATATGTTATATTCTGTTTCCATATGGGTATGTTCAGGATAAGATCAAATGTTTCCTTCAGTAATTCTAGTAAAATTGCTAATTCCTCATGTTCCAAAGATCCAGGAAGTATCTTTCTTACACATGGACCATCTTGGATGGCAGGTTATCCAGCTACAACCATTCTTATTATTGTATTTATGTAATAGTAGTACCTGCTACTGTTTGTGTCAAAACAGGACAACACATTTATGCTTTTGTGACTATACATGATGCTTTTGTTAAAGATTTCAGTACCAATTCTATCTTGCTTTCTGATCTCTGAAAAAGTGTTTCAGATATATAGTGACATGTTTGTCTCTGTGTTTGGAAATAAATTCTATCCAGACTGTTTCACAAGAAATATATACCAACTGATAAAATCTCATGGGCCGAAGAGTTAAAATAATTTAAAGAAATCCACAATTTGTTATTTAAATGAATTTGGAAAATGAGGAGGAGAGCTGAGGATATGTCACGTTCATAGGAAAATGTCTCCCAGAGAAGAATGTTTACATAATACTGATGATGTGATGGACCCTATTAGCATTGAACAGCATATGTTCCTTGGAAGCAATAGAATATAAACCCACTATGTAGATGAAAATGGCAGAATTTGGAATCGCTTGAGAGACTCACTAAACTTCTAAACTTTCACAGATCCATAATGAACCTGCAAATTGAGAATGAACACCTGTTCTGGACCATTTTCAGGAGGGAAGTGCCAAGCTGGGACTTGCTTGTATTTGGGCAAAGTTGTACCTCTTCAAGGTCAGCTGCTAATTTGTGTCATTTACATAAATGTTTCTGTTAGCAACCTCATATCAATTTCAGAAAAATAAATAATTGTAGAATGTGAATTCTTTGCCAAGTTTTTTTCAACTAGGAAAAACTGAATTACTAATCCAGAGTCAATAACCCAAATATTCTTCCAGCTGTAACTACGATAATACGTCTCACTAGATAGCAGTGGCAGAAGGAAAAACTATTCTTTTTCATTGTGCTCAGGAGTGATGCCTTGGGTGTTGGCCATGGAAACTGAAATGGCATTGAAAGACTTTTGTCAGCATTTTTAAAGAGGGACCATAGGAAATAAATGAGCCTTATTGATTGTTATTCTCTGTGGATCTCTCTGCTGCCAAGTACATTCTCAAGTTCTAATACCCAGAGTGAAAACCCACCATCAATTCAGTCAAAGACATTAATGCATTCCCCATACATGTCATTGTCAAGTTGGAGAAATATAAAGGTATGAAGGAGATGGACACTGAAAAATGACTGAAAAATAAAGGGTAAAGAAACAGACAGTTCTGGGAGGCAGTGATGAATCCCTTATAGTTTAAGTACTCAGAAGACCAGGGTTCAGGCTGATACTCACTGTGTGTTTGGGATGCCAGGTGAGACAGGCTGAGCAGTAGGCTCTTTTCTGAAGTTAGACTTCTGGAAGTAAAGGAATCCTTTGTTCCTGTGTAATGTTTATTCTATTCTTATTTTATTCTACTCCAACTGATTAGATTATTTGAAAATTTAAAAAATGTTAAAAATGTTTGAATTATTGAAATTTTCCTTTGACTTTCCAAGAGTCATATTTGAGATGACAAAGGTTATGCAGAGCAGCTCAGAGTCACAATCTTGCACATTAGAGAATGTCTAATCACTCTCAAGGCAGACAACACCCCGATTGCAGCTATAGGAACTTGGTCTTTTGCTATAAAGTCAATAATTTTATGTAGGCATTTATTATGTCAAGACACTTTCAAAAACTTTTGTAATATATAATATTACACAAGGCAATCTGTTGAATGCCTTGAAGATGTGTAAATATGATCATTTATCTTATACAAAGTTTATATCTTTCGCAGAAGCAATGATTTCTCAAGGTCGAAGGCCTTAAGGAACACAGAAACAGAAATACAAGTGCTATTAGAATTCAAAGAACATAAGGAGTTTTTGAGAAGGCCTGGTGGAAAGGAAAAATGTATCCAGTAGAAATAATGGTAAACAAGCTTCTAAATGAGAGCTACTTTAGGCATAACAAGCAAACCTCAGACTAAAGGGAGATAAGGTGGTTTATAGATCAGGAAACTTCTGAGGAATGACAGGTAGCCCTGGTTTCTGTGGGTGGTCTTGCTACTTCTAAACTTTTCCCCCAGGGAACCCCCAGTCTTCTTTTCTGGCTCCACACTTATAGTTTTGACAAAATCTTCCGCTTTTAATATTTGGGAAGAAAGTATTCTATTTCTAATGGTCTGCTTCCCATCAACTTCAGAAGTAAGCCATGAAGAAAAGAACAGAAGAAGAGTAAGAGATTATAAGCCTTGTAGCTCATATTGTTACAACCCGAAATTTAAGAGCTGCCGAACAATGTCTTTAGTGCTTGTAATACTTTTAGGGTCAACAGATGGCAGAAAAGTTCAAATAAATTATTTCATAATTGGAATTGAAAAATCACATCTTTGATTTTCTCATCCAGAACCAGCTGAGAAGTTGCATGGCGGAATAAAATGTTGGATGTTTGACTGGGGTAAGAGAGACAGAAAGAGAGAGATGGGGGAGAGAGAAAGAGACAGAGAAAGAGAGAGAGAGAGAGAGAGAGAGAGAGAGAGAGAGAGAGAGAGAGAGAGTTTATGTTTACTTGTTCAAAGCATCTATATTTACTAAAATTTCACCTCCATATATTTACAGACTTTTTTTTGCCTTGTCCCCACCCCACCCCAGTTAACTAGCAAGCTCAGTGAAGATCAATATTTGCTTTTTGCCTTTCATTGTCAAGCATGGCATCATGCCAGAAACAGAGTAGGTCATTGATTACTGGCTGTAACACATAATATCTGCTATGGGTCTGTGCTGTTGACATAGTTAACTGACTCTTGCTATCATGCCAGAAAGCTACATAAGAAAGGGTTTTATTTATTCAAAGTTTACAACTATAACGTATACTATACATCTCTATTATATAATAGAGATGTATATATCTTTAAATAAAGACGAAGAGCAAAATATTTGATCAATTTCTCCTTCCCCCAAAAATAAGTAAACTGAGTTGAATGTCAAAAGAAATTGTGAAAACAAGTTATACCATAAGTAAACTGAAGAGCTGCTGTCCAGGGTATAAAAGTTCTACCCAATGACAGGCAGTGGTGGCACATGCCTTTAATCCCAGCCTTTGGGAGGCAGAGCTAGGTGGATCTCTGTGAGTTCAAGGCCAGCCTGGTCTACAGAGTGAGATCCAGGACAGGCACCAAAACTACACAGAGAAACCCTGTCTCGAAAAACCAAAAAAAAAAAAAAAAAAAAGTTCTACCCAAACACCAATGTATTTCTTGATTAAGTGGGAAGACAATTCACAGAATGGACATAACATGATCTCAGTAGATCAGTAAAACAGAGAAATGAAGTCACTATTACTCTTTTCTTTTGCTTCATGACTGTAAATAGGAAACAACCATGTTTTTGTTTGTTGGTTTCTGTTTTTTTTAAACCTCTTGGGTTGGCATTTATAGTTAATTTAACTCCTGTTACTCCTGTCTTAGGATCTCTGTATCAAGTACACTGCTTCTAATTTGTAGGGCTCAGGGGGAAAGGGTGTGATGCTGAGCTCTTAGCTGTAACTCCTGAAAACAAAAAGCAGGAAAGGGCAGGATATTGAGGTAGCAGTTGTTAAAAAAAAATACATTTTGTGGATATTGACACTTGAAAATTCCTTGCCTGTTATTAATGGCTTGCAGGATTTGCAACAAGCAAAGCTGGAGAGAATGTCCTACTTCTGTGATTATAGGCATTTAAAATTGTGTATGTCTGTGTACAACATATACAATAGGTATGTAAGTATGTAAAATGACATGAAATATCTAAGCATTCAAGTTTTTACTATCTTCAATACTCTGTTGTGAAAGCCTTGTGTGTCAATTCAGTTGACTGAAATGGGACCTAAGAGCAAATAAATGTGTATTTCTCATGTTATATGTTGTATAAGTGGTAGTGATAAATAGATGTTGAGGGCTTTAATCTAATGAATAAATTAATACATTTAGGTAATATTATATTATACTAACATTGTTGAGAGGTGAATATATCAAGACAGACAAGGTTGGAAGTCACTGGATGTCACTGGGACCTATATTTTTGTAGCTCCTTTCTATCTCCCTGTCATTGTCCCTGGCCACCATATATACTTCTCTGCTTTTCCATACACTTCTTACCATGAGGGATCAAGTCCTCTGACTCCATAAGATAACAATAAACAATTCCTCCTTTAAATATTTTATCAAGTATTTTATCACAGTGATAAGAAATGTTACACACACACACACACACACACACACACACACACCACTGTTTGTATTTTTTTCTAGTATGAAGTAGCATCAAATATAGGGTTAGAGTAATATATTCTCTTGTTTTAATTTTGCTAGGTTGACAGTATGTAAAGGATATTTGAAGAGTTCCTCTATTGTATTTAAGTGAAATTTGCAGACTGTCTTCCCCTTATTTCAATGACACTGATAATTGCAGCTAATTATAGGAAAAGAAATGGAAAAAAGAATACATGTCAAAGGCATATTTCACTTCGGTGAGTTGTATTTTAAAGGTTCCGTTGTGAGCATTAATAATCCCTGTCACTTAATATCATAGGCTCCCTTTCACTCAACTACAAAGTCTCAGGAGCACATTGTGGATAAATTGCAAGATATTCTCTTCCTCTTCTGGATTGAGTCTAAATGAAACACTGAATCTGACATATTAAACATCGCAACTATTGAATTAGTATTTTACCTAAGGCATTATGTTTTTAATTACGGTAGCTCTGTATTTACAGAAATAAAGCCCCAGTTGCAGAGTTTCCATGTAGGCTTTCCTGTTTCTGCATCATTTGCAGATTACATCAGTCTCCTACAAGTTCAGTTTGTTAAAACTGATAAACCATTGTCGATATTGACTATTCTCTCAGCTTCAATTTCATTGATCGCTCTCTGAGTGTTCTTTAACTGTTCCTTTACCCAACCTACATTACCATATTGCATTCACTAATCATTTCTCTCCACCATCCTCTAAAAAAACAATCAGTTTCTCGGTTTCTTCCTTTTTTAAGTGCCTCAACTGTCTTGGGAAATACTGAAACTAGTGTTCATTGCAAAAGGAAGTATGTTTTAGAAACCTTATTCTCAGCCTGAACCTGAGCTCATCTCTTCTATATTTTTAGTATCTATGCATATTTTACTACAGCACTCTCCACATCCTGCCTATGACCCAGCCCTGCGTGATCTGGTCTAGTAGCATATAGCCCCTGAGGGGAAAGCATGGTTTGGTCATCTCCTCATGTCTGGTGCTATGTGTATACCAAATATGGAATTGTTCTCATCATCCTTGAAAAAGGGAACAGATGACCCATACAACTTTCATTAGAAAAATATTTAAGACTCTCCATAAAAATAGAATAAACACCTGTAGTCGATATCTATCTCTAAATTGGTTGTGTAATATTACCATCCTAAAACACAGTTGATGAGGATGGCATTGCTACACAACTGACTTGAATATCTGCCTGAATTTTTGTTTTGTAAACCTCTGGCAGTGAGCATTACCTATTCTTCTTTGTGTCCCATTGATTCCTTCTAAACTTGAAGTCTGGTTTGCAGCTCCCAGCCTGTACCTATTTTAGTTATGCCCCATTATCTGAAAATTAATGCACAGCAAGTGAATTAGGCTCAATGAATCTGCTTAAGTTTGCTGTGTGCCTCCACGGGAGTCTCATTTCCTCTCTGTCTCTGTGATGTCAATAGCTGTAGGAAGCTTCTGTTGCAGATCAAAGTTCATCCAAGCCTGTCTATGTTTATTCCCATCTTGAAGACACATTGTTCTTTTCTTCACCTCTTTTCTACCTACAGCTGTTTTACGTGTTAAAGACTAAATATTTTTCCATGGAGAATTTAGATTGCATCTTTTCTCAAGCTGTTCTGTGTTAGGAGGGGGCTAAAAATATGGGCTAAATTTAGAAGCAAGTAGCTAATGTATGGTAGCTTGAACTTGACAGAATATTGCACTTCATCTCCCAACTCATGATCAACTAGCGCTATAACATTCCTGAGTTTCCATCTACTCATACTCTCAGAAGTAGAAACCATCTCCCAATTCTAAACATGCTTTTAAACCTAAGAGGCCCTGACCTTATTTTACAAGATAGGAATTCAAGAGACACTTGATATTTACTGTAATGCCACAGAGACACAAGGAGGTGTTACTAAAATGAAACTTCAAAACTAGATTGAGAATCTCTGGAAATAAATAAACTGGAGACATAGTTCAACGTCATAGTATTCACCTATCATGTATGGGCCTTGGGCTCAATCTTCAGAACTAAGATGAAATTACTCTTGTGGTAAAATAAGGGTAATAAAGGTAATAAAAAGAATCAAATTTCACTAATGTGTGACAAAATCAGGTAATTCAACAATGTGGTATACATGCTACAGATTTCATTAGGCCATTATAGCATTGACTTTAGCATATACTTATCTGGGACTTTCTTCTTGTCATTTAGCCCAGGATCCAAGCACATAGAATTGTGCTGTTTGCAATGAAGATGGGTTTTTCTACCTCAGTTAACCTAATTTAGAAACTCTTACAGGGATACCAGAGGTTTATTTCCATGGTGTTCATGAACACTATCAAGTTCACAGTAAAGATTAAATGTCTAAGAGACTACAAAAGCACCTCCAGCATCATTGGTACTTATAGTAATTGTCATTGCTGAGTAGCATGACATGAGCTGAATTGAGTGTGTTACACCTGCCATTTCATGTTGTTCTCTAACATAATGCAAGGAGTTATCAAAACCATTGCTCAGACTGCTAATATCCATGCAGAAGGGTTGCTCAGGTCTGTAAAGACAATTGAGCAGTAGATCACTTACTGTACAGTCATGAGGATCAGGGTTTGGATCACAGCACCCACATAACAATATCTGTAAATGGGTATATCCAATGTGTGAACTCCAGTAGGGAATTCTGAGTGATGAAACACTCTTATTTGGCCTCTGTGAACCCACATGTGCTTACTTCTTCATATAAGCCATTCTGATGATTAGTAAACCTGTGAGGTGTTTGAACTGCAGCAACTCCATTGTTAGGATTTCTGTCTCTAGTTGTATTTAAATTGGCAGTAGAACCTGGAATATAAATCAATGGCTGAGGATAGCAGGCACTTTTAGTCCTGAACTTCAAAGTCACTAAACCAATGCTTCATTAGGAATTATAAAGAAAATGATCTATCTTGTCACAAGTATGAGAGGAGGATTTTTGTGTTGACATGAATGGCTATTATGGCTATTAGTAATATTTAACATATATTTTGAAATTATATTAAGTATACAGTGATTAAGGCATTTTAATAACTAGAAGTTATATAAGTCCTATGTATAGAATAATTGTTGACATGTCTATAAAATATAGTAAGACAAATCTAAGGCAGATAGAAAGTGATAGATGACAGAGAGATAGATTGATGACAGACGACAGATGATAAAAATGATAAATTATCTATAGTAGAAGACAGATAAATGAATAGAAAGATATATAGATACAGGATAGGTAGGTAGGTAGATAGATGATAGAAGACAGACTATAGATAATATATAGAGAGGGGTGATAGACATATGATGGATTATAGATAGATAATATATACATAAATGGAAAATATATAGAATATGGAGAGACAAATGATATATACATAGATATGATAGAGAATCAGATAGATGATTAGTAATATATGATAGAATTATTGATATATTTAGTGATGCATATACACATACACTGATAGACATAGTAAAGTATGTATATAGAGTGAGAGAGAGAAGAGTCCCAGAGAGAATCTGGGGAGTCATACTTGGTTGGATCTTGTAGTAGTATCTATAATAAAACCATCCCAAACAAAGAGTTAATTAGGTTAACAGCTAAAAACTCTTTCCTCCTGTGCTGCAGGAAGGAAGAACTCTTAGGAACTGCAACTGTATTAGTGCCCTTCGTAAATTAGGCTACTTACAGCAGACACCCTCCTTTCTGTGCAGTTCCACCACACACAGCATTCAGTAATAAGTTAGCTGCTGGTGGAAACCCCCCCAGGGCTCTATTTGTTTGATCTTTTAATTAAATTGCTGGAGGCAAACAATAACCCCACCAGATTATATGAGACTCCTCATTGCACAAGACAATGAACTTAACTTTTGCTTTTAACTGGAAATCACTTCTCTAAATAAAATTGTCGAGTTCTTTTGTTCTTCTAAAAATAATATGAAAGGGAACATCTTTAGACACAGCTCTGCTATAAAATGGGAAGGATATAACAAAGAATAAAGTTTTTCTGTCACGTATAGTGAGGTGTCTAGCTTCAAGTTTTATATGCGCAACTTATCTACATATTCTTATTCATTACTTGTCCTTTCTTTGTGAATAAAGATGTTTTTTATAATTGAAGGGATGTTTCACTTCCTGAAAAGTGGCTTAGTTTAAACACGAATACTCAAGGAAAAAAATACTAACTGGGCTGAACTAAAAATTTTAAAATGTCATGCAGAGCAATGACTCGGGGCATAAAACATTTGTTGCACAAGTGTAAGGGCCTGTGTTTGAATCTGCAGAAGCCACACAAGGCTGGGGACTGTAGGGAGAGTCTGTGCTGCCAGCGGTGCTAGTCTTAGATGGGACATGTTGAAAAGAGATTGCCCAAAAGTCCACAGACAAGTTCACCAGTCATATGCAGTGGTCAATAAGAAGGAAAGCAAAGACTGACATTTGAGGTTGTCTGTAGCATGAATCTTAAAAGTTCTTATTAATGAAAATAAACCTGGAGCAAGGTATTGGGGTGAATGCTGGAAGATCAGAGAAGCAGAACAAGCCACAGCCACCTCACCTTGCCAATCTTTAGCTGATCCTGTTTCCTTAGACTGGAAGCCTCTGAATCTCAGCTGAACTGCTTCTTGAAAGCCTGAAAGCTTAACCAGGCTCTAGTTCCTTGTCCTCATGCCTTAAATACTTTTCTGCTTCCTACCATCACTTCCTGGGATTAAAGGCTCTTGTTACCATGCCTGGCTGTTTCCAGTGTGGCTTTGAACTCACAGAAATCCAGGCGGATCTCTGCCTCTGAAATGCTAGGATTAAAGGCATGTGTGTCACCATTTTCTGGCCTCTATATCTAGTGGTTGTTCTGTTCTCTGACCCGGATAAGTTTATTAAGGTGCACAATATTTTGAGGAACACAATATCACCACAGTTGTCCACATGTGTGCTGTGGTATGTGTATCCATATAGACACAAGCAAACACACACACACATACACACACACACACACACACACACACACACACACACACACTAAAAATCTAATCCATTCTATCAAAAACATCTCAGGTAATATATAACATGATGATCAACTGAGTGTATCAAATTTTCTTAAACTCAGTCAGAAAAAGATTTTTTTTCTCAAAATGAAAATCATGGATCTGGAAAAATGGCTCAATAGTTTGGAGAGCTTGCTCTTATGGCAAAAGGTTCAAGTTCAGTTCCATAACACAAGTCAGGATGTTTAGAACCTCCTATAACCCCAACTTCAGAGGATTCTCCATAGGCACTTGAATGCATATAATACATGAATATATACCACACACACACACACACACACACACACACACACACACACACACACATTAAATACATTCTTTAAAGAATGAAAATTGCATACAGTTGAAAATGTTAATTCTTCCTTCTGCTATACATTCTCTCAAATAGCCATGAAAGGTTTGTTCTCATCTAATGAGATGACAAGTATATGTGACTGAGACGGACATGTAGGTGAGCTCATTGACAGTTACTGGACACATAGAGAGGAACACACATTTTTACCAGCTTGTTACCATGGTAATGGAAATAAAAAGTCATACAGCTCTTCTCACTAAGCTATTTCTCAATGAAAACACCTCAGAAGAATTTTCAGCATTTATTAAAACAAACAAATTTTTGGAGCCCACTACCTATGGTGGGAATCCTCACACAGCCTTGAGGCTGGGGAGGGGGTCTATGACCTGCCTCTACTGAATGTACCAGGCTCTACTGACTCCCCATGTGAAGCCTTACCTTCTTGTAGGAGGGAATAGGGGAAGGGTGGAGGGTCAGGAGGGAAGAGGGGCATCTGTGATTGTTATGTAAAAAATTTCTTAATAAAAAAACAAATGCTGTCTAATGCCAAGCTTATTTTTGATAAATAGACGTGAAGGGTATAATAGTTAAGGCATGATCTATTTACTCTCTTATTCAACCCTGCCTACACTGGAAGGCAATGTTCTTAGTGCTAATCAAGGTTATCATCCATAGCCATCATGGAGAAAACAAAACAAACAAGCAAACAAAAAACAAACAAGCAGAAAAATAAAGACAATCAAATCATTCAAAGGTCAGTTATAGAAGAAAATATTAGATAAAACAAATGTTATTATAGACATTCACAGTGGAAAAAAATACTTCATTAATTCTTAAGTCCCTATTAAAGAGAAAAGAAACCATTAACAAGGAAACTGAAAGGAGAGATCAGATATGTTCATTTGGTTTTATCAATGACTCTAGTAGACTTCAATATAGCAAGTTTGTAAATAGTGCGCATAGATGCAACTATAAATACATACGCGCACAGCTGTATTTACGTGTCTGTGAATACTTAAACATAGTCACTTTTGGCTTTGAAAAAGTGACTCACTCTTTCATGGTTTTCAAAACTCATGCATGTATTTAACAAATATTTAGGGTACTTAAAATGTTCTTCTAGATATTTCTAGGCCCTATAGAGGAAATGATGGAGCAGAAAATCAAGATACTGCTCCTGAGAACTGGATCCATCACACTTGATGCAAGAATACAAGGTCACTCCCTGACTTGAAAGTGGGAGGAAAACTTGTTGGGAAGGGGTATCATGGAAGGAAACATGGTAAGAGAAGGTCGTGGAGGGAATAGGATAGATATATTAATTGCATATGTGTATGAAATATTTTGGAACAAATTATTGTTCATGAATAATTCTTTACAGAGTTAATCTCCTTAAACAAGAAACATATAATAAGAAGTATACAAGTAAATACAATTATGACAGTTTGTTCATTTGGAAAGAAGGAGGAAATATAAAACCGGAGTATTAATAAAAGGAAAATAGCAAACTGGAGAAATTTGTCAATTGAGAAAGTATTATCTAGTAAAGATAAAATACATTCCATGAAAATTCAACAACAATAATTTAAACAAAAATATAATAACCAAATCATACTAGCATAAATTTTGTATGAGTTACCAAGTATCAAAATAAAATTAGAAAGGATTAAGAGGAAATGTAGGAAAATGTTATTTTCTCTTGTGATATCAAAACCTCATATATATATATATATATATATATTCATCTGGCAATGTAAATGTCTTATTAAAGAAAGTAAGGCTGTAACAGCTTTTAATCAATGTATAAAAGCATATTTATTAAGTAACAAAGAGACAAATTTTAGTGCCAAGAATATGTTAAAAGCAAGTCTTGGTCATCAGAAGTTAAAAGAGAACACAAAAAATACAGGCAAAATGTATAATTAAGCAAATCATGATAAATCCAAATTGTCAACAAACATTTTAAGTTCTGTTCAAAGTCAGGATAATTTTATTATAATATTATGTGCATATATTAAGAAAGGAATCATTGAGAAAAGAGATAAAGAGATTTTCCCAAAGCTTTAAGAGTTTTGGAAAACAACCAAAAACAACCAGGCATTTGGAGAAGACCTATGTCAAGATTATCTTTCCTGAAGAGGACTTTGGATAATCACTACAGCAAACATTAGGTTCCAAGACTTTCTTTCAGCTTCTTATCCTGATTATTGAGAGAAGGCTCCCAGTCTTGAAACCTAAGAGGAAGCAAGCCCTTGGCAGATCAAATGAGAATATAGATCTAGACAGTAGATTCTGTCAGAAGACTGCCTTCCCGTGAGTGAACCACCTTTCTTCTAAGCATTCAACAGAAATTGTGGTAGTCACTCCAAAGCAGACTGGAATCCGTGAGAAATATGTTGTGGGTGTGAAGAACCAGTCAGTATGCATAAAACCCTTTTCTTGCAACCCTTGATCTTTCCACAGCTCCCCAATGCACAAAATTTGAACTGTCTTAGAGCCATGAAAATATGTGATGTGGTTTGGGTGTCCCATAAGGAACCAAGCGATTAAAGGCTCACGCCTCAGAATGGTGCTCTTGGGAGATGTCATGGAACTGTTAAGAGGTAACATAGTGGATAGCCTTTAGGAAACTGAAGATGTGAAGTAAATTCTAAGCTACAGGTTGTTTTAAAAGGTACAAATCTGGTTCCTTGAACCCTCTCTCTTTGATTCCTGATTGAGCTAGGGTGATTGAAATGTAGTTACTTTAGTGATAGTGTGCATGTAGCCCTTATCAGAACATAGTCAATTTGTGTCATCCCTTGACTCTTAAAAATTGTGAGCTAAAAAGGTCTCAAAAAAGTGTCCTCCTTCAGATATTTTATTGCAGTAGTTGAGAAATGAAGTTTCATTGTACAATAAGAGAAACCAATATGTTCCTATAAATAAACCATATACTAGGAAACTATTCATATTTTCTCTGCTCTGCTTTTGGCCCAAATATATGTTATTGACTAGATAATTCTTTGTTCCTAAGAGTTTCTCAATTATGGACCACAGCCAGAATATTCTTATTTCATTGAATCATTAATTTTTAATTAATACATTTGATTATTTGGATTATTTTTCAAAGTATTCTTCTCATACACTATATCCTCACCACAGCTTCCTCTCCTTCTACACTTCCCAGTTCCCCCAACCCCTCCCCCAATTCTACCCTCCTATCTATTCCCAGAAAAGAACAATCTTCCAGGGACATTGACCAAAATCAGCACAAAGATACGGTAAGATCAGCACAAACTATCACATCAAGTGTGGACAAGGGAAGCCAGTAGGAGGAAAAGGGTTCCAAGAGCAGGCAAAAGAGTTAGAGATATCCCAACTCCAATAGTCAGGAGTCCCACAAACCAACAATCATAACACATTAGCAGTGGACCTAGAATTAATTTTAGTGGGGATAATATTTAAAACAATTACTTGGAAAAGGGAGAAAATAAATTAATAAGTTAACTGAAATGCATGTCTTCCTGGTGTGTGCATATGTAGGATATGTATTTGCATGCATCTGCATGGAGATTGGAGTGTGTTTGCTTGTGTGCGGAGGCCAGAGGTTGATGCAAAGTGCTTCCTGCTGCCTTTCTGCATCCTGTTGTTTGAGTCAGGGTCTCTGCCTGAAGAACCCAGACCTGGACAGCTGGCTAGACTGGCCTATCAGTGGGCTCCAGGGATATATATATATATATATATATATATATATATATATATATATATATTCCCCCAACTAGTTACAGAAATACACAACTGTGTCTGGTTTTTATGTGAGTGGTGGGGATCAGAACACAGGTCCTTATGTCTATGTAGGAAGCATTTCATAAATTGAACCATTTCCAGAGCGCTTAGAAATTATTATTATAGTTTTTTATTGTTTTAAAGAGTGAAATTTGTTTTTATTATTTTTGATTACATGTACATGTCTGTAGGGCTATGTGAGAGTGTGTGCTTGTGAGTGTCATGCCTCTGGAGACCAGAATATCAATGACAGTGGAACTGGAGCTACAGGTGTTTATGAGCTGGATGTGTACCAGGAACCAAATCCTGATTCTCTGGAAGAGAAATTTACCCTCTTAACTGCTAAGTCATCTCTTAATGTCTGTATATTTTATTTATCATTGTACTAACACAGAGAGAGATTTAAAATAGTTGAGGAATGGAGTCCTGATTAGCTTATTTCAGTTATCTTTTTTAAAATGTTCTGAATTAGAACACAGGATGAGTATATGAACAATGTTCTCTCAAAGAAAACTTTCCCTGAATATTAATTAGAATATATTCACTAATTATGTATATATATATATACATATATATATGTATATATATATTACATGATATATGTGTATATGTATATAGGTGCATATATATATGTGATTATGAATGTGTATATATAATCTGGATTTAATTACATGTGTGCATGTGTATGAGAGTGTGTGTGTGTGAGTGCATACATGCATATGTCTGGCTGTGTGTGCCTGCTCTAAGCCAGACTCTTTAGCATGTTTATACTTTGGAAGAGCCCAGTCTATGAACATCTTTTGTTTTATGATGCTACCACAGTGAAAGTTTTTCTATTCTTTTGAAAGGGAAGATAAACAACACTCTCTTGTATAGAAATTCTGCTGTTATCTTTGCAAAGTTCTTAAAGGCCTGACTGTGTTCCTCTTCTTCAATACTCTAAGAAAGAATCCTTGTCCTCTTTCTTTAGCTGGAAAAAAAAAAAAAAGACCAGAAGAGTTTAAAGGGCTAACAAAAAGGCTCAGGAGTAAAGGCCCTTGCAGCACATCCTGGGACCTGAGTTAAATCCCCATACAGCACAGTGGTAGGAAGAGTGGACTCCTGCAAAACACACACGCACGCACACGCACACGCACACGCACACGCACACACACACACACATACACACACACACAAGATAATTTAAAGCAACTCTTCCTTGAGGAGCCCATACCCACACTAGAGTGTGTTCCTTCTTTTGACCACTTCTTCTAATCCTCATCTTTAGGTATGCCTGTATTAAATCTCTTTAATGAAGTCTCCAACTCTATTTAATTTTAAAATATAAAAGACCTTAAGTAGCTTGCAAAGATGGAAGAAGAAGCCTCTGGGCAGGTTCAAGTCTATGAGTCCAAGCAAGTATGATCCCCCAGTAGTACTTTCCCTCAATCAGCAAAAAGGTGATGCTTCCAGGAGGAGTCCAGAGAAAAGTGAAGACTGCCAATCATGAGACTTCCTCTTCAGTCTGTCATCAAAATTCTGATTTTTGCTCCTTGAAGACAACGAGAGTAGACAGGACAAAAATCTTTCTCTCTGCAATATACTACAGAATTTTAAGCATTAATCACTTGTCCTGATTTCCACTGGGAATTTTATCAAAAAAAGCCTTAGGAATCATGTCTGCTGTATCCCAGCCCCTGGTATGTCCTTCTCAACAAACTGCACAGACTCAGACTGCTGTGGTTTGGGGGTTCCACATACAACACTTGGGGAGGTCCTCCAGCTGTTCTCTTTCACTGGGAGGTTCATGTGCAGACTGCTTTTTATTTCAGAGATTGTTTGAAATCTATTTCTTCATCCAGTGAATCCTTCCTATATAATCTGTGGTGTGCTTCCTTCATAGAAAGGTAACTTGCTTGAGAAGATCACACCATTATTAGGTGTGATTAGATCACACCTCTCTCATTAGGAAGCAGTTACATGGCACAAGTAAGCACAGAGTCCACACACGTTCACCATGGAAAGAGAAGAAAAATGAGAAAGCAGTCAGTCTGTCTACTTCAATTCCATTACATGTTCTCTTTTTCCTTTATTCTACATGTTTTAATTTTGATTAAACAAAGAATAAAGATTATGGTACTGTCTTTCATGGAGATATTTGCATAGTGTGAGTGCAAGATCATTTCTTCAGTGATTTTGTAAGTTGTATATAATCTCCTAAATAATGATGTTTCAAACTGATGATATTGAAGATGATAAAATAGCGCCAGATGGCTAATTCCTCATTTCACTCTTGCCTTTCAATGTGTACATGAGTCTTTGATGCACCACAATGGGTATGAAGGTGTCTCTGTGCTTACTGTGTGATAAATACCCTTCCAGACATCTTTGCAACAACGTCTAATTTCCCCTCTTCATGTTTTAAAATGATTTAGTCTCCTCTACAAAATGTGTTAAGCACTTTTCTGATCACAGGCCCCAGTTTCGTACCTCTAGTCTTTCCTTTACCACTATGACTACAAGCCATCTTCAAGTAGACCTTTTACCTCTTCTCTTTAAATTTGTAGTTCTCTGCTGTGTAAACTGAAAATGATATTTATGGTATCCCACAGGATCTGTGAGAAGATTAACCCGGATCTTGCATTAAATGCTCACCAAACTCTGAGTGCATAGTAGGTATTTCTGATAACTGTGGATTTTTACAACAATTTTTCAACAGTACTATTCTGTCATGGAGAATATGGTGAACTTTGGAGAGTTGGTATGATGTCTGTATTTTCCACCTCATTTGATTGTTTCTTTCCTGTTAGTTTGTCTGGATCCATCACACTCGATATAAGGATATAAGATCACTCCCTGACTTGAAAGTTGGAGGAAGACTTGTTGGGAAGGGGTCCCATGGAAGAAGACATGATAAGAGAAAGTAATGGAGGGCATAGGTTAGATATATTAATTGTGTATACTCAGGAAATTGAATGAAATATTTTGGAATGAATTATTATTCATGAATAATTCTTTAAAGAGTTAATCTCTTTAAGCAAGAAAAATATAGTAAGAAGTATGCAAGTAACTAAAAGTATGACAGTTTGCTTGTTTGGAGAGAAAGGGGAAATATAAAACTGGCATGTTAATAAAGGAGAAATATGTAACTGGAGAATATTGTCAATTGTTAGTTTGTCTACTTTGGTTTTTCAAGACAAGTTCAAGTCCCACTCTGAACCCCATGTGGTACTTCAACTCCAAACACTCCTCCTGCCTTCGCCTCCTCAGTGTCTTAGATGCTAAACAAATATCACCACATCAGACTTAGACTTCTTCACACCTCTTTCAGTTAGCTTGATAGATAATTTTGTTTAGACTTGTTTTTGATGTGCTGACCATGAAGCCCCTTTATGATATGAAACCATCTTTTTCCTGAACCTATGATGAACTGTCTCATCTTGGTACTGGCCATTCTTCCTCTGCCAGGAAAACGGTAAGCCTTGGAGGAATAGAAATGCTGTCTGCTTTCTGGGCAGCTCCCAGTTCCTTCTAGTAGAGAAAACTGATGCACAAGTTTGACAACACGTCATAGGTGATGCTATACTGGTTGTTCTCAGGCCTTAGCCTCAGTCTGAATCGGTTGGCTTCTCTCTCAGGAAGACCTTGAGCTGGGCCCCAGAAGTTCTATTTCTGAGTTTATGCATGATGTTGGTACAAATGCCCTTAGTGTCAGATTTTGAAAGTCATCTGTCTCTGGGGTTCTTTCAAAGGTCTAGCAAGACAATCTTGCAAAAAAAGGGGGGGGGGACTCTTTATTCCACATTAGATAAAAAGCCACTTTTTATTATCAGTGAGTTTCAATATTTGGAAATATCAAAGACTTATTAATTATACTTATTAATTAGTACTATATAAAAAATTGTGTAGCTATTCATTAATGTTTAAAGTACATTTATGGTAAATTTGCTTGCACTTGAAAATTTAATACTGAGTGGACTAAGAGGACCTTTCTTCTGAGAAACTAAGAGTGTTATAGACATAAAAGTTACTTCCTATTGCTATAAAGATAAGAAATTAGTGTCATCTATAATATTTACAATGAGAGGTTACATTAAAAAACAACCAATCACAACATGGTAATAATTTATTATAAAATTGTATTACTTAGAATTTAGCTAGTGACCTTAAAATATTTCATCCTATGTATGTCTTTACAAGGAGTTCCTGTTGGGAATAGTAGGTACATGATAAATTATTTGAATATAAGAACAAATAAATTTTCAAATGTATTTGGTAAATTATTTTGTAACAATCAAGTTTATTTTTAATGGTTATCAAAATTTATTTTTCTCACCTACCTTGGACATCACACACTCTCTGTAATTCCATTACTTGGAAGGTGCAGCCAGCTGGGGCTCTGTGAGTTCAAGGCCATCCTTGTTTAAAAAGAACAAAACAAAACCAACACATAAACAATAAAACAAATAAAAATCACCTACTATCTCTCAAGGAAAGCAGACTACTTTATCAGTAACAGAATGGATAGAATCTAAGTTTCTTTTTTCTCTCTTACCTGGTGGTTTATTTTTAAAAATGTCATCTCTACTGTCTAACACCAGTTAAGACAGGTTAAACATTATATCAGGCAAGGCAGTTTTCTTATCTATTTTTAATGTGTTTTTCCCCCTGAATATCTATGTTGTCCACTTCAGAATTTAGTTAAATTCAGATTGGCAATGAACTTAGTTAACATCATGCGTATTGCCTGGACCTCAGCTGGTACATTTGAACTTAATGTCCATGATTTATTTTTATTTGTAAAATATTGGAAAATATATTTTACTGCTTTTCTTTAGCAACCTGCACGTTTTAAACTTGCCTCTTTCTACTCTTCTGTAATTGTGCCTTAGCCATACATGTGTTCCCTCACTCATGGGTGCATAAGATTGCATTGTGAAATCAGGAAAATGATATAAGGTTTACATTGTAACTGAGGCAAACATCTGAGTGAAATGTTACACAGCTTATTAAAGTAATATTTATGAACAGATTGTGGGATATAGCAGTTAATTAGTGAGCCACACACTAAAAATATCAAGATCTAAGTGTTCTATAAATCATAGTGGTGAACTGCATGAATTCGTTCACCCATTCATTCTTGCTCACTTCATAACTACAAACCTATAATGTATTCTTTTAAAAATAAAATTACCTCTTAAAATCTAAGATTTTTTCCATATAATTTTCCTTCAATTTTCTATATTTACTTTTTGAGATTATAAATGTTGTGGTCCAACACTCCAAATCAACCCAAGCAGACACAAGTTTGCCACAAGGCCAGATTTAATACAGGGCAGCACAAAAGAACATCTTGGGGGGCTGATTGGCCAGGGTCACAGAATAGACTTAGGAGCTGAAGTGTGACCCTGAATGTCAGTTGAAGCAAGTATTTAAACACAAAAATCAAAACATGTGTCACCAAGCTATAGTTAGGTTTTTCAGCGATCAGAAATCAAAGACTAGGGGCTTTCCTTAAGTGTTCCATCATTGTCAACCAATATACAATACAAGTATTTCAGCCCAATAAATCAGATTCATTTGTTCTTTCTGTTGTTAGGTACAGCCATAATGTTTCTAGAGAACTAAAGATGCATAACGACTATTTCTATGCTTTAAGGACAAGGTGGATCAGCTATTGGAAGGTTTCCAGCTCTCCTAGGGCTTGGAAACCTGCACTTTATTTCACCATACAGGTAAAGTGGAGTCTGAAGTTAAATGGCAGTACTTAGGACAAGGTGTTTTGTGCCTGTTCCCAATATAATATAATTACAAAATTTCTCCCTTCCCTTTTCTCCCTCCAAAATCTCCCATGTACCCCTCCTTGCTCTCTTTCAAATTCAATGGTTATATTTATTAAAGTATAATGTGACTGCTTATGCTGTGTTTTTATTGGAAATGATCTGTTTCTTGCCCGTTACAAGTCTGCTTTCGTACAATGTACTTCTGCATGTGTGCATATAGCAAACTTCTAGTGAAGACTCAGCCTGGCAGCATGGGTGAGATCTAGCAGCCATGCGTTTGTCAAGGCGGTGTCTCTGAAACAGTACATGTTAAAATTGTGTAAGAGAGATCTTAATGCCAAAGCTGTTTGAATCCACACAAGGGGATTATTTTCTTTCTGGAATGTTCCACCCAGTCCTGCTTTATTTGGGAAGCAGCATTCTGGTACTTTGGGTCTGTAAGGCGATTCTTTGTGCTTGGTTGACCCAGAGACAGGCAGTGCTGTAGGGACAATTCATTTTTACACCCCTAACAGCGCTGTAGCAGACAGATGGGGAGCCAAGGTCACAGAAATAAATGTATACATGCTTCCAGTTCTCACCTTACAATATCTCCCTTGTGCCAGATGCCTTTTTCCAACAGTATTTTCTGCATGTGAAGAGACATAAGTTAACGTTAGTGTAGCCATGACAGGCTGCAGACTAACAATACTGGGACTAGGCCTCACCATTACAATAACCAGGAAAAGCCACAAATTATACCCTGTGGGGGACCAATCAGAATTGAGACAAACACGTGCTAAACGCTCTAGAACATAAAGGAGAGCTTATACCACTTGTATGCAGGTTGCTAATTTCCTTGCAGCAACACCAGTACCAATCCCTGTTTGACAAGACTTCTGTTACCTCACTCCTGCCCAATCAGGAGCTCAACTGCCATCTGAATCTGGAATTTCCCTACCCCCCCCCCCAATCCTTTACTCTTTAAAAACACTGCCAAAACTGAGCTCAATGCCCTCCCTGATCCAACTGCTGTGTCAGAATGGACTGGAAGCCCAAGTTCAAGCTTGCAATAAAGGCTCTTTGCTTTTGCATACGAACTCAGATTCCTAGTGGTATCTGGGGGACTCGTGACACAGGCATAACACATGAAAGACTGTACATACAGCTCAGGGAGAATAAAATTAAATGTAAATTGGCTTGCCATTACTCAGAATTCCTTAAAACTTAGCTCTAAAATCTGTGTACTGTAACCCCTAGGTAGGTACTTTTTGGGAGACTGGTTCCAGAGCATTCTCAACGGTACCAGAACATAAAGATGCTTAAATCTCATCTATGGAGCTGTGGCATTTACATAGGATTCATTCACAGAGGCCACTAGGCATCCCATATTTGTTAAATCAACTCATTACTTTAATATCTAACATAATGCAAAAATGATATAAACAGTTACTTTACTGTAGTGTTTAATGGATGATAGTAAGATATATGAGTCTATATAAATCAGTGCAAGCACACACAAACACACACCTGAGAATATACAAATTCACACATATGAACACACAATTATGCACCCACACATGTACGCCCACACTCACAAACACACACACACACATACACACACACATACACACACACACATACACACACACATGCATATGCACACACACACACACACACACACTTATTCTATCTGCAGCTGTTTATAATCATATAGAATGAAGTTTATTCCAACCTGTACATGTTTTAGCTTTGATTAAAATTTAATTACTATGTCTTACATTTCAACTATCTGAGGTAAATTTATTACTGTTTTCTTTAGCTTCATAATTTCTGCTTCATTTTAAAGACAGCATTCTAGTTTCACATCATTTATTTCTAAATATTTACCCAGAGTATTATTTTGGTACCCTTTTATATTAAAAATAAATAATATCAAGTTCAATAAATATGCACTTGTATCCTTGTTTTAAATTTTCTTTATTTAGGCAAAATTTAGATCTATTAGTTAATGTACCATTAAATCTAATTGAACTTCTCTCCCTTTAAGCAATACCCTTAGGAATGCTTCTTGAGATATTCTTTATTAATGTTAAAGATGACTGACTCATCATCCAAAGTAAGGAAACTGCATACCATAGCGTAAAGTCATCTAATGACACAGGATTGAATTAACCATGTCTTATAGCTTCTGTTCCCCTCAGAGGCAAACATGCATTTATAAAAAATGTATTTGTATCTGTTGATACAAGCGAGATTGTGGAGCTCTTTCAATTCTATTTCCCAAGGAACCAAAATGTTTATGTTTCAGAAACACATACATGTTGCAAATAAGTAATATATATATATATATGTATGTATATATATACATACATACATATGTATGTTTGCAGTATACAGAGGCATGACTTACACTTAATTCAAATTTACTCAGACTAAATATTCAGATTACTAGAGGAATTCACTGCTTTGATATCTGAATATTAACTGAGATGCTTTAAATCACTTTTTTAAAGATTTATTTATTTTGTATTATGGTGATATATTGTGCACCCTAATAACATTTGCCTGAATATCAGAGAACAGAACAAGTCACTAGATTAAAAATAGAGGCCAGGCAGTGGTGGCACACAACTTTAACCCTGCACTCAGGAAGCAGAGATCTGTCTGGATCTCTGTGAGTTCAAAGCCACCTGGACTACATGAGATTAACTCAGTCTAGGAGACAAACAAAGCCAGGTAGTGGTATCACATACCTTTAATCCCAGTACTTGGGAGTCACATGCCTTTGATACCAGAACTAGGAAGGTTAAGACAGGAAATGAAATGGCTGGGCAGAGCAAGGTATATAAGGCATGAGGAGACTGGACCTAGGCTCTTTTAGCTGAAGCCTTTGTGATTGAGGAAACCCTTTTGACTATAAGTCTTTTGGTTGGAGCTCTTTCAGGCTGAGGAGTTCGTGAGGTAAGAGGAGGTGGCTGTGGCTTGTTCTGTTTCCCTGTCTTTCAGCATTTACCCCAATATCTGACTCTGAGTTTTTTTATTCCCTTAGAAATTCGAGTTACATTGTGTATGTGGATGTTTTGTATGCATGTACAACTATCTATCTTCACACAAGAAGATGGACTCATCTGGTCCCATGAAACTACAGTTATAGATGGTTGTGAGCCAACATGGGGTGGCTGGGAATTAAACTCAGGAGCTCTGCAAGAGCACTAATGCTCTTAACCACTGAACCGTCTCTCTAGCACTCATTTTAGTCATTTTAAAAAACTGTATTCATGTATGTTTTAGTTTTTGAATGATTACTTGCCCTCATGTATGTGCACCACATATGTGCAGTGCCTGGGGAGGCCAGAAGAGGACATAAGATTCTGTGAAACTACAGTTATATTGTGAGCCACCACATGGGTGATGGAAAGCAAACCTGGGTCCTCTGTAAGAGTATCAGAAAATTTTACCTGCTGTGCCATCTCTGTATGCTTTTATCATGTTTTTAATGTGCTAGTATGGCAAAGCACTAAATGTGGAGGAGGTGTTTTTTTTTTTAGATTGTTTTATTATGAACCAAACACCAAGTTCCTGAGTCCTTACTGAATCAAGACTTAATGTATGTTGCTTTTGTTTTTCATGATGCACACAAAAAGGAGGAAAATTGGACTAATACTAATAAAAATGAAGTAAAAGTAAGTCAGTGCATGTTGACTCATACATCTAAATGAACTGGTAAGGGCTTTAAAGCAAGCATTCCAAATATGCTCAAGGAACTATGGAATATATGATTACGATTAATGAACTGGCAAGAAAGTTAGCCAGAGAAATGGGAACTATAAAACAGGAGAGTGTATTGTTAACCAGACTGGGAAGGTAGAGTACATCAGAGAATAATTTTAAGAAACTCTAAGATACTTTGCCACATGATTTATTTCATAATATATTCTGTCCTGAAAGTCGATCCATTCTGTAACAAATGTTAGTATTTAATATTTGTAGTAGTTGAATAGTGTTTACTTCATACATGTGTGCATGTATGGCACATATACACCACTTATTTTCCCTATCCACTCACCCACTGATAAACAGTTTGTTTGAATTAGTATCCTGGCTATCGTAAAAAGTATTACATTAACGTGTGAATACAGGTGTATCTTCTTGATACACTAATCATTATTTTAGGAATAGTCTCAATAGTAACGATGCTCAGTCATAAAGTACTTCTACTTTGAAGGGTTTGTAAAGGAGTTTCCATATTGTTTTTCTTAATAGTCACATTGATTTGCACTTCCTCTAACTGTGTGACTTACAGTCTTCCAAGCACCCGATGATCTGCTCATATGTGAAAATTGGAAGTGTTGATGTCATAGATGTATGGAGTGGCAATTACAAGAGAATAATTGGAAGGAAGCAAGGAGGGTGGAAATGCTTTGTAAATCTATTGTTACAGTGAGATGGGAATGAGTTCTGTTGTTCCAGGGCAAACCAGGGCAAACACAGTTTACAACAATGCATTGTTTTTCTCAGCATAGAATATTCTTTAAATTTTATCAAGAAGTGATAAGATTTATAAATCAGGGCGGTACACACTAGTAATCCAAGTTTTAGGAGAATGAAGCAGGGGGATTATGAGTTCCAAGTAAACATGGGCTACATAAGAAAACCTATTCCAAAGACAAAGCAAAAGAAAATGTAAAAGAGACAAAAATGTAAGTTTATTGATGTTAGCTACCTAGGTCAATCTTTATGAGATGTATATATGACTATAATTTTGCATTATATCTTGTGAAAATATATATAGTAGGGTAGATGAAATGTTTTGAATTTCTACTCACAATGAAAACACATGTATAAATGTTTATTTTATTTTAGTTAAAATCTGCTAAAGTAAATATTTCTATTGTTTATTGCATTTTAAATTTAAGATACAAATTTTGATAAAATATTGTTTTATGCATTCAGTTATTCACAAACAGAAGAAAGTCTTGACAAGCAAATTTATTACAAGGAATTTGACCAAAGTCTTGATATGAGAGTGGTCACCCATGACATGAAATGTATGTTCTAGTCCCAGAACCATCAAATAGTTCCCAGATGAAGTTTGTTCTCTGTTTTGAAGAGCCCATGTGGTGGGGGAATACGTGATCCCCATGTTACAGACTGTGAAAAGTTAATTTGTAATTGCCATCTAGTGTCAACAACCTAAGGTTCAGTGATCATGAACTCATTTGAATAGAAGACACATTCTTCCTGTGTGATGATAGTGTGTTCCCAAAAATACTGTGCACCCTAATAAACTCATCTGGGGTCAGAGAAGAGAACAGCCACTAGATATAGAGGCCAGAAAATGCTGGGACACACACACACACACACACACACACACACACACATACACACACCTTTAATGCTAGCATTTCGAAGGCAGAGATTCGTCTGCATCTCTGTAAGTTCAAAGCCATACTGGGAACAGCCAGGCATGGTGACACACGCCTTTAATACCAGGAAGTGATGGCAGGAAGCAGAAAGGTATATAAGGCATGAGGAACAGGAACTAGAGCCTTTTTAAGCCTTTAGCTTTTAGCAGCAGTTCAGCTGAGATCCATTTGGATGAGAACACAGAGGCTTCCAGTTTGAGGAAAGGAGATCAGCTGAGGAATTGGCGATGTGGGGAAGCTGTGGCTGTTTCTGTTTCTTTGATCTTTCAGCGTTCACCCCAATACCTGGCTCCAGTTTTGTTTTTATTAATAAGACATTTAAAAATTCATATTACATCCCTGGGCACTAACAGGCCAGATAACTTCATGGAGATTCTTTGACTACGGGTGCCTAAGAATGGAACCTTCCAGGCTACACCCTTGTATGTTCATTCTTTCATTCCTGTGCAAACCCTCGTTTGTGTTTTGTATCTACCGTCAACATATTTCTTGAAAATTATTAGCACAGAGCTAAGAAAACTTGTAGGAAAATTCATTCTATATATTTTTTTAAATCTATAGCCCAGGCTGGTCTCCAACTCCTGATCTTTTTGGCTTTGTTTTTTGAGTGCTGAGACTATAAATATGAGCCAACATGTTCAGACAGAACCCTCCAATTTTGCCCTAAATTTATCTATTCCCAGTAATAATTTAAAATGTACACATCCCTATCCTCTACAAAACTATCATCAATATTTGAATGATATCTATTTTTAACTTTTTCAATATTCAAACTTTTTAGAAATAAAATTCACAGTAGTCCAGGAAATAAATATCCCCTTGGGCATGTAGTTAATGAAAATCTATATTTTTCTATTTTTGTTTATATAATTTTACTTATTAGATACATAGGCATTTTATAAACAAGATATATAAAGTCCAATAAAAATTCTCCTTGGAAATATAGTTTGTGGTAATTAAAACATCAATTATTTAAGTGAGAAATAACACAGTATGCTACATACTGAGAAATTTGTGAAAGAAGATTTACATAATTGATGCAAAAATTAAACTAGAAACTAAATTATAAGGGTAGATATTTTACTATACTTTTTTTCAAGCAAACCACTAAAAATGATGACAGAAAATAAAATTGCATTTAATCTATCCATTTAATGAAGATAGAGAAGTTTTGCTATAGGCTCCAGAGATGATTATATTGTTTGTCTTCATGTACAAATGTACATTATTTCATTGTTTTGGAAAATGTATTTCAGATCTTTTTTATATCTTTGAATGAAATGAAACTTATTTTAATTTTTAACCCCTCATTACATGATAAAATTAAGAGAATTTCTAAAGTGATCAGCTGCCACTGACATTTTAAAACTCTGCTCTGTTTAATTTTGGGATATCAGGTTTTCTCTGTTCAATAGATTTATAGATATCTTAGAAATCAGATAATCTGAGCAGGCTTATGATGGGATGTTGGCTGGTAACCTCCATGTGTGTCACACAGTAAGCATTCTCCTCAAACTTGGACAGTTCTTGTAAATACTGTAGTTGGCTTCACTTGACATGTGAAGGTTGTGAGAACTCTTACAGATGTCCAACATGAGGGACCACCAAGAATAGATAACAACCTTTTGTTTAGTATGCATAAAGACACAGAACTCCTCCACAAAGTATTAACAAAGGTCAGTAAGTTCACAAAAGAATTCTGCTAATTGAGATCCATCTTAGGAGTGTAGTTTTTGCTTAGGCTATCAATGGCTACTTTATGAAAAGAAGGGCCAAAAGATATCACAGTCCTGTCTATGTGTAGCTTAAGACAATGAGAGATATCCCTCTCATAGCCAGCTCTATAGCTCTAGCAGCAAGAAAGAACTTGTCTCAGAGCATCCAACTGAGCAGGTATCCCAGACATGGCTTGCCTTTCTATAATGTATTTGATGGTACTGGAACACCCCTTAAAATAATTTTGGGAAGAGCCACTACTACACATACTACTGTGAAAACACACAAAAGAAACTCCTTCATCATGTCCCTGACAGGCATTTTCATAGGCTGGCCCATCTTCTCTCCATGAGAAGCATCGACACACTAATGATAGTTGCCTGAGGTGACCCACATTCTAACAAATCCACTTCAGAACTTAAGCAAGATATCTTCTCTTTTTTACTAATTATAACTTAGAGTTTTTCTCTTTCTATTATGAATTGTATGATGACCACACATAAACTTCATAGAACTGCATTACTTAGAATGTGTTTTATAACTATAAATCATTGTAATATAAATTTCAAATGAACTCTCCATATCATGTTCTATTTGCAGAGAGTGCAATTTCAGTAGTTGATTGTTGCAGTCAGGGGCATCACAAGAAGAAACAATAGCACAAATGTTACATCCTTTTCCTTGTAAAGAAATTGTGATTTGAATTTTTTCATTTGTTCATATTTAAGTGGCTCTAAAATATTACAAGCTGATACTTCATAGGATTATAACTCTTAAGATCATATTTTATAAATCTGTTTTATAGAAATGTGAGTGATATTATTTTCCCATTTGTTTCCTACACTGTGAAATTATGCAATTTGTTACTATTACTATGTAGTATAATTTTCTGATCTGGAAAGAGAAATATAGAGACAGAAAAAGAAATGTGAGAAATTGTATTACTCAGTAGAAGCATATATGCTTAATATGCACTCGGTCTTGGGATCAATTTCTGACACCAGATAAAATTTTATCTAAAATATAACATTTTAAAATATGAATCTTATTAATGTATCTCTCTGCATTAATTACAGTTATACAGTTGTTAATATAGAAACTTGGTAAAATTATAATTGTTAGTATAAGGTTTTATAACATTCATAGTATACATAACTTGAATAAATCATTTCCCCTTATTGTAGTTTTAGATTGCTATGAGGATAACGTTTTGGTTATTGCTCCTCAAAATTTCCATACAACACAAACTACAAAAAGAGTTTTATTGCAGTAACCTTGGAGTTGATTATAACTCAGAGCTTATTTTTATTTAGATTACTTATGTATCATTATATGCAAATAATGATATGCTTATTTAAATAAAAAATAGATCAGAGAAGGATGATGTCATTTTAAGTTACCAAAAAAGTTGTTCAACAAAATGTGAATATTATAACAAAGGAGCTGGGTGGGAGACAACATCTCACGTACATACTTTCGAGTTATTCAGATTACTCTCTTTAAATATTTTTGGTTCTTTTCCTGGTACCCAAACATTTTTTGTGTCAACATATCAGTCACATTTCTGAAATACATAAAGACAATTTTGTTAGTAAAACCCCCTTTCTACAGAAATGTGTGACTAACCTGGGAGAAGCCGTCTTCCTGTCTCCCATAAAGTTTGTGTTAGGTAGAGTGGGTCCATGAGATCACTGGTAAAGTCACAGTCCACACACAAAAGATTGCAGAAAGTGTGTGATTGAGGGTTAGCATAGTAGAATTTCTTCCCTTGGTTAATCATATTATAATGTAATATTAAAATGAAATATTGTAACAGGATAATGCAATTGGATACTAAAATGAGATATGCATCTGATAATGACTGTATGTCTTATATCTCAATTACAAAGTTTCTAGGCAAACATCAATTTACACTGTATGACACTTTTGACTTTCAAACAAAAACAATAAAAGACAATATCCTATCATATTTTAATCAGACTCTTGCATAATTTTTTTCTCCTTTAAAAAGAGAAGACCACAGTTTGCAGAGACAAGTGTACAAACAGGTATCAGGTCTGGGAAGACATGCTTGACCTCAGTAGCCCACCTTGAGACTTCACCTCTCCTGGTTAGAGTGACTGCAATCCAAATACAGAAGATAAAAAGGGTTGGCAAGGAGGAAAAGAAGAATCCTGTAAGCCAATAATGGGAATCCGAAGTAGTAGTGTGCCATATGGAAAACAGATGGAGTTCTTGAAAGATCTGAAAGTAGTAGTGAATATAGGTTTCATGGCATCTGTAATACTGGTTTACTTTTCATTTGCACGTAAACATGTGACTTTAACCTAACGTACCCCTAAGGCCGTCCCACCCAGGACCTGCATCAGTGCACAGTTGTCTGTCTCTCATACATAAAACCTTCATAGTATTATTAAATCCTGTTGCTGTTTATTTTTGTATAGGCTATGTGTGGTTATGGATGCATGTGTTCTGTGTATTTTACTTTGGTCCTTGGACGATACTATAGGAAATATATTTTGGGATACAGAAATCAATGCAGCTTTTAGCATCTATTTCTCTGATGCTGGTATTGTAACTCAGTGGTCGAATGCCCACATTAAATCCTGAGACCCTAGGTACAGTCCCTCGTGTTATAAAAGTGGAAACAAAACCAAGTACATATTCAGTATACATAATTACTGGTTCATATATTGAATGCTTTGTATCTACCTGGCAGTACTATTTGGAAGGTAGTAGAAATCTTGAGAAAGAAGCCTCACTGGAGAAAGCAAGTGACAGGAGGTATGCCTTGAAAGCTGATGCCTGACACCTTTCCTCCCCCTCTGCTTCCCTTCTTCAACCCTGGCTTACACCACCACATGTTATATGTGGGCATGTAGATTCAAGCAAGCACGGAAAATGTGAACCCTAATTAATCTCCCATGTTTCTAAGCTATTGCTGTGAAGTATTTGATTGTAGCAACAAAAACCAACTAGCTCACAGAACAATTGTTTCAGCATTCGATTTAATTTTTTTAGAAGTTGATAAGCAAAATTTTAAGTGTATAAGACACACAAAAAATTAAAGGTTTGAACACAGTCTCTTTTGTACAAAGATTTGTTATGTTTTTATTTTTGATGTTTTTTTACATTTTTCTTATTTGTGAGATTATATTATCACTTCTCCATTTCCTTTCTTCCCTCCAAACCCTCCCATATAAACAAGCTTCCTCGCTCTCTTTCAAATTCATGAACCCTTTATTTATTAATTGAGTGCATACACACACACACACACACACACACACACACACACACACACACACACATATATATATATATATATATATATATATATATATATATATGCATATGTATATATTTATCCTGCTAGGTCGATATGGTATTATTTGTATATTATGTCTTCAGTGTTGACCACTTGATATTGTATAAACAATTGGTGTGCTCTTCCTGGGAAAGTGCATTTGTTCCACTTTCAGCATTTTTTTTTTCTTTATAAGTTTTTTTTTTTTTCATTTTACATACTAATCACAGTTCCCTCTCCCTCCCCTCCTCCTGCTTCTTCTCCACCTCCCTCATCCACTCCTCAGAGAGAGTAAGGCCTCCAATGGGGAGTCTACATAGGCTGGTACATCAAGTTGAGGCATGACCAAGCCCCTCCCTACTGCATCAAGGTTGAGCAAGGTATCCTTCCATAGTCAATGGGTTCCAAAAAGCCAGTTCATGCACTAGGGATAAATCCTGGTCCCACTGCTAGGGTCCCCACTAACTGTCCAAGCCACACAACTGTTACCCACATTCAGAGGGCTACTTTCAGCATTCTTTAGTTGCCTGTACTTCTTTGTTGAGTGTTGTTTATTTTGCTCTTTTGCAGGGCTTGGCACTCAGCTCTCAAATAAATCACACAGGGAGGTTAATTCTTACTTATACATACCCAGACTTAGCTTGGCTTGTTTCTTGCTAGCTTTTCTTGACTTATATTATCCAATCTACCTTTTGCCTTTGAGCTTTTCCCCATTCTCTTACTTCTGTAAAACTTACTCTTACTCCATGGCTTGCTGTGTAGCTAGGTGGCTGGCCCCTAGAGTCCTTATTCTCTGGCTACTTCTACCATTTTCTCTGAGATTTCTACTTCAATGTATTCTTTTCTGTCTGCCAGCCCCACCTATCTTTTCTTCTGCTTTACTATTGGCTGCTCAATTCTTTATTAGACCATCAGGTGTTTTAGACAGGCAAAGTATCACAGCTTCACAGAGTTAAACAAATGTAACATAAACAAAAGCAACACACCTAAAAATAATATTCTACAACAGTTGAGGCCTTAAGGTTGTTCACCTGTTCACTTTGGAATGTCTATTGTTTTTGTTGTTATTGTTTGGATATTTGTTTTCTGTGTTATAATTTTTTGTTTTTGTTTTTGTTTTCTGAGACAAGGACTCTCTATAAAGTAGCTGTGGCTATCTTGGAACTTGCTATGTAGATCAGGTTGGCCTGAAAATTCACAGAGATTCACCTGACTCTTCTTCCCAGGGCTGGGATTAAAGGCCTGTACTACCACATCTGATTTACTATGTTCATTGTTGTTATTGTTCTGGTCATGTTTGAAAAGTCATGTTGGTGAAACTTTATGGGTGTAGCTTCTGACATTACTAGGAGATACAATCTCACAACAGATTCCCCATTACTCTGATTCTCTTGCTCTTACAATCTTTCTGTGGTCTCACTTGCAAAGTCCTCTGAATGTCAGTTAGTTAGGGGTTATTTTGTAGATGTGTTCCTTGGGACTAGGCTCCACAACTCTGTATTTTGGTTAATTGGGATTTTCTGTAGTGTTCCCCATCTGCTGAAAAGAGAAGCTCCCTTGAAGGGACTACACTTAACTGTGGGTACAAGGACACCCATTTAGAGTATAGTTAGGGATTATGATGTTTTGGTAAAATGATGACTATGGATTCTCCTCCAAGATCCATGGCTTCACTAGCCCTGGGCTGTTGACTAGGTTTTCCGTACCAGGCATAAGTTCCTTTTTTCAAGTGGATCTTATGTTCAATTATAGAGCTGCTGTTTAGCATTAAGGTGTGTTACCACGATTGCAAACATTGAGTTATCTGCCCTACTGGTCAGTGATGTGCTTCATAACTGGGTGGGGCTGTTTGTTACCATGCCTTTGGAAACTTGCAGAGCATCTTCTGATGCCTCAGGGAGGAGTTAATCAAGACAGTTCTATCTGAGGGGCCCTCTGTGTAAAGTGCACAGTGTCATCAGCATAGAAATTTACCTTCCACCTCTAGGGAAGCAATTTAGGGCCATAGAAATATAACCTGCATGTTTTGGACAGCTCTGGAACAACCCTGAACAACTTAGAAGAGGCATTCATAAGCCTTTTGCTTGGGTTTTTGATAGATGGTCTTTGGTTCTTTGAGAGAGAATTGTTAGCCCATATGGGAAAGCTTTGTTTAAACTATATGTATGCATTTATACTTGCATTATAGATTTTTAGGTAATTAGTTAATGTTGTGATTACTTAAGACTTTTTCAAATATCCTTACTTTTATTCTTGTTTTTCCAATTTTTTGAGTTGCATCATTAAGTCACTGATTTGAGATCTTTGTGATTTCCTTTTCTGTAAATGTAAGCACTTAATGCTATTAATTTCCCTCATAGAACTGTTTTCATTGTGTCCCAGAGGTTTTGCTGTATTGTGTTTTCCATTTTCATTCACTTCCAGGAAATTTGTTAATTTCTTTCTTTGTTTTTTCTCTAACCCATTCTTCATTTAATTCCATTAGTTTAATTTCTATGAGTTTGTGTATTTGCTAGATATTGGTTTGCTTTCTTTTTTACATTTTATTGCATTATAATCTGATAGGATATAAGGGATCATTTCAGTCCTTTTGCTTTTGTACTGGTTTGTTTTATGTCACAGAATGTCGTCCATTTTAGAGGACTTTCCACTGCTGTTGAGTAGATATGTATTCTTTCCTGTGTTAATAGTTTATTCCAAAGATATTTGTTAAGTGCTGTTGATGTATGTTGTCAGTTAGTTCTGATTTTCCTTTTGTTTGTTTTTTCTCCAGATTATCTGCATTGGAGAAAGTGGGGTATTAAAATAACCTACTATCAATAGATTGATATTAATCTTATTGGGTTTATTTAATTATTTAATATTGTCTAATTAAGTTTATTATAATGAAATAACAATAAATTTAATTTTACTATAATTATAAATTTTTAATTTTAAAATTTATTAATTAAAATCATTTAATAATTTAATTATTAATTACTGGATTTAAAACCAATAGTACCCCCTTTTTTTTTTTTACAAAATTGGGCACCCCAACTTGGTGAATATATGTTTAGGATAGTAATATCTTCTTGGTTAACTCTTTCCTTGATTAGGATGAAGTATCCATCTTTATATCCTCTTATTAGTTTTAGTTGAAGTCTATTTTGTCAGATACTAAGATAGCAACACCTGCTTGCTTCCTGGCCCCATTTGATTGAAATCCCTTAGTCCATTCTTTTTTCTAATGTGTTGCCTATCTTTAAAACTAAGATGTATGTCTTGCAGAGAACAGAGAGATGGATTTTGTTTCTTCCTCCTTTTAGTAAGTCAGCATTTTTGACTCAAGTATTGAGGGTATTGATATTTAAAGTTAATGTTGAAAGGTGTTTGTTGTGGCCATCATTTGTTGATTATTGAGGGTTTTTTTAAGTGATGTTGTGTTTTAATAATTATAGCTGCATAATTCTGTCCAAAGTCCCTTGGCTATCTATGCTCATTCATGTCCTCAGCTCAAAATATTGCTTCCTCTATTTTCCTTAAGGATTACTGGATATAATTCTTTAGGCTGTTTATATCATGGAAAGTTTTTCTTCCTCTTTCAACTATAGTAGATGATTTTGCTGGGTATATAATTCTTGGCTTTGTTTCATTCTCTTTTATGACTTGCAATGCCTTGTCTGGGTGCTTCTGGATTTCAAAGTTTCCATTGAGAAATCGGCGGTTATTATAATAGATTTTGCTTTATAAGTGACTTTTGTTTTTTCTTT
This sequence comes from Peromyscus maniculatus bairdii, assembly GCF_049852395.1. Taxonomy (NCBI): domain Eukaryota; kingdom Metazoa; phylum Chordata; class Mammalia; order Rodentia; family Cricetidae; genus Peromyscus; species Peromyscus maniculatus. The sequence goes on along the minus strand of NC_134872.1, from coordinate 23,140,611 downwards.
TAGCTTTTTCTTTGCTGTGTATACTTAATGTTTTAACTATGGTAGGCAATAGGGATTTTATTTTCTGGTCTTGTCTATTTTGTATTCTGTGCTGTAATGATATATTCTGTACCCTAGTAAACTTGTCTGAGGATCAGAGGACAGAGCCAGTCACTAGATTAGACATAGAGGTCAGGCAGTGATGGGACACACTCATAATCCTATTACTTGGGAGGCAGAGATCCATATGGATCTCTGTGAGTTCAAGGCCACACTGGACACGGGGCCAGGAAGTGGTGGCACACACCTTTAATCCCAGTACTGGGAAGCACACATGCCTTTAATGCTAGGAAGTGATGTCTGAGCAGAGAAAGGTATATAAGGCATGAGGAAACAGGAACTCACTCTCTTTAGGCTGAGAGTTTCATAGAGGTAAGAACTAGTGGCTGGCTGTTCTGCTTCTCTGGTCTTTCAGCTTTCACCCTGATATCTGGCTCTGGGTTTTTTTATTAAAAGTCCATCTGAGATTCAAACAACACTGCATGCTTCTTATATATGCATAAGTGTGTCTTTTCTTAGTGTGGGGAAGTTTGCTTCTGGGATCCTGGTGAATACATGCTCTATGTTATTGTCAGTGACTTGGAATTCTACACCTCCATCTATGTCCATAATTCAAAGATATTTTTAATGTGGTCCATATTTTCTGTATGTTCTTTTCCTGTTTTTTTAATAAATAAATAAATAAAAGGTCCTGTTTTCCTTTTAAAGTTTTCATATTCCTTGCTTATTTGGTCTACATTCTCTACTTTTGAGTTCTGATATTTTTTTCTTCTCCTTTCTTCATTCTACTCATAGTCTTTCCTTGAGTTTTCTAGGTGATTTTTGGGGGTTTTCAATTCCATCTTTATTTCAGCTTCAGTTCTCTTCAATGTTTCTATCTCCTCATTGAATTCTATTCTCACATCCTGCATTATCTTCATCATTTTTGTCACCTGTATGTTTGTGCTTTCTTGGGCATCGCTCAGGCATTTATTCTCCTAAAGCTGTTACATTGAGTTGTTTCTTTATTCTTTATAATGTTTATGATTTGTTATCTTAATGTCTGTGTCCTGAAGTTCATCTAGGTCATTCCCTTTGGCAAGCATCTGTTCGGTACCGGAAGGTTTTGAACAGAAGATATGAACTGGATATTTCATATTTTTCATACTTTTTTCAAAAGATTTGGCCTGTGGGCTTTTTTGAGAATTTTAAGTCTGATATGGACAGAACAGTTAGGGGGAAAATTGGATATGTGGGTGAGTTGGGTCTAGAGGTTGGATATGACCTGGGTGGAATTCAGTCATGTGGACAGAAGGGACTGGGCTAGTATAAAACCTTGGATGTGTTTCCTGGTCCAAGCCTGGAGTGGGGGGTAGATCTGTCTGGGTCAAAAGTTTTGATGTGGTATAGGAAGGACCTGTGCTGTTGGTTAGGTATTGTTCTAGCAGAAGCCTAGAGTTCCATTATTGTACAGGCCAGAAACACCAGACTAGGTTGGGCTCTGAATGTGGATCCAGGGCAAGATCTGACAGTTGGGGAGAGCAAGTAGACTCACTCTGTTAGATTTTCTAGAAGGTGGTTCATTGTCTGGCTGTATAGAGAAGCTAAATGAGGCACAGAAAGGACCGGTGGGTGGTGGCAGATATGGGGCTTCTGGCAGGAACCTACAGGTTGTTTCTGGTATAGACACGATTTGCTGGACTAGGCAGGGTCATTAGATGTGGGGCCTGGCCTAGATCTGGCCAGTTTGGGGAATGTCACAAATAGGGAGGTCAGGAAAACACACTGCAGCATACTTTCACAAAGTTGGGAGTAGGTCTGGCTGAACACAGCTTCATGGCAATACTTTTGATTATGTAGTTTATGTATACACCATGAAAGTGAATTCTGTTTGTGCTCTGATTTATTTTCTGATTGCCTAGAGATGGAGAGGAAAATGGTTGACATTTGCAAGATATCTACTTTACATAAGCACAGCTATGATGCATTGAATAGATAACTTTACTGTCTCATATAATGGAAAAGTTGAGAAAAATCACTCTTCCTGACAAAATATTGATGATGATATTATGCAGCTCAAATGGTTTTGGATTTAATACCATGTTATAGTATACATTTACTGGGTCAGATATTGTAAGACATAAACTCTCCTGGGAATATTGCTTCAAGTCAAACTTGTAAGAAAGGAGAATTAGCTTTGAGACATTGGGTCTGCAATTTCACAGTGAGACTTTTTCTCAGTAAAATCACTGAATTCCATTGGCTAATTGAAGGTGGGTGATGCCCACACTTAGATAGTAACCCAAGTCATCTTTGGCCTCTACTGTCTTCATATTATACTGTGTTCCTTTCTATCCCACACTCTAACACAGCCTCTTTTCTTCTATTCTCTTAATTATCAACTTTTCTTTCTTTCAGTGCAGTGAGTTCCCCTGGAACCAAAGATAGAAATGAATTCACAAATTACCAGTGACACTCCTAGAATTAAATTTATGCTTTCTGTAAAAGAACTATCCACAGTACAGAATTTACATCAGTCAGACATTGAGATTCTGTTTTCTGCTGAAATCTCAGGCAGATTTTAGTTTGCAAAGACAGTTAGCCTTCTAATACTTGTCATTTAACATAGTCCATGCCTTTACAAGCATAATCTATTTTTATACATATTTGTTTATGTGTGTTAGTTTTTGGTGTATGTGCTCACACAAAGCATGTGCTTATGAAGATATGTGTGTCCATAAGCATAAGTGCGTGTGAAGCCCAGAGGTTCAACATCTAATTTTCTCCCCCTTATTTATGGATACATAGTCTCCTACTGAGCCTGGAACTCATAAGCTAGGCTTGCTGGCATTAAGCTCCAGGGATCCTTATGGACACATGTCACTGTGTACAGCATTTACATGTATCTGAGAATCCAAACTCAAGTTCTCATGCTTGTCTGGCATGAACATTATTGACTTAGCCATCTCTTCATCCCCTTACATGTATTTTCAACCTTTTTGTAGAAGTACAAGAAATGAGTTCAATTAATTTAATTATATTCTTTAATAAATCAAAATGGAATTATATTATCAATTAGCTCATATAATTATTATTAATGGTGTTCTTTCCATTACTTTGTTGTATTAAGCATTTAAACTAGTCATTTATTTTATGCCATGAGCATTTGGACTCAGAGCAACCACATTCTAACTTCTCAATGTCTAAATGGTGCAGAAGGTAACATATCTATCAGACAGAGAAGCCTAAGTGAGTAAAAAATCTAGAGAACTGGTCACAAACTCTGAAATCTATGTCAAATAGCCCAGACCTCCAGGAAATTAAGAAGGCAGTTGAGGCATAAAAGGAATTGCAAATAATAATAATAATAATAATAATAATAATAATAATAATAAATTTACTATTATAATATTTATTTTATATTTTTTATTATTTATTTATAATTATTATAATTATATTTACCATTATTATTATTATTATTATTATTATTATTATTATTATTATTATTATTATAAAACCTGAGGGCATTTTGACCCTGTGGATATAAGAATCACTTTAACACCTCACCACCACCTTTCATAATGAGAACCTGAGTGCCGTCTCCGCTCTACCTCATTTCCTCAGGAGAACTTCCCTTCCTAATTTCTATTGTTCGACAGCTCTTCTAACATGAGCATAAAGTGTTATTTTTCTCTGTAGCTGAATCAATTTCCCATGTTTATTGACATTTCCACTGTGGCATTTTAAGCTATAATCCTGTGTGCATAAACCCATCAACTGTACCTTTTCAAATATTGTATCTTTCTTCCTCTGAATAGAACTTAACTTAAAAAAATAATCAAGAAGTAAGGAAGCCTGCAGTAGAGGGGAAGGAAGGCTTGTGGGAGCCAGCAGGGTGCATAGTACCACAAGAAAACTCACAGAACCAGCTAAACATGGTTCATGGGGCTCACAGAGACTGAACAGACAACTAGGGAGCCTGCAAAGGACTGACCTAGGCATTCTGCACATATGTTACAGTTTTGTACCTTGGTCCTCAAAGGACTCCTAACAGTGGGAGGAAGAGCTATCTATGACTCTTTTACTGGTTTTGGGACCCTACTTCTCCTACTGGCTGGGTCATCTTACCAGCCTTAATACATGGGGAGGAGCTTAGTCTTACTGCAATATGATATGCCATACATTGTTGATACTCATGGGAGACCTGCCCTTTCCTAAACAGAAGTGCATGAGGAGTGGATTGAGAGGTAGGAACAGAGCAGGGTATGGGTAGGAAATGGGAGAACAGTAAGGAGGGCAAACTGCAGCCAGGATGTAAAATAAATAAATAAATAAATAAATAAATAAATAAATAAATAAATAAATAAATAAACTTATTTATTTAAAAAAATTGGAAAATCTAAAAGAAATGGAAAAATTTGAGTATCGTTATTTGCAGATGACATGATAATATGCTTATGCAACCCCTAAAATTCTACCAAAGAACTCTGACATGTGACAAACACCTTCATCAAAGTGGCTGGATACAAAATTAACTAAAAAAAAAAAAGTAGCTGTCTTATATACAAGTGATAAAAGGGCTGAGAAAGAAATCAGGGAAATAACATCCTTTACAATATCCACAAAAAATATAAAATATCTAGGGACAACTCTAACTAAGCAAGTGAAAGAGTTGTATGACAAGAACTTCAAGTCTTGAAGAAAGAAATTGGAGAAGATATTATAAGATCCATATGGACTGGTAGGATTAAGATAGTAAAGATGGCCACTTTACCAAAAACAATCTACATATTCAATGCAATCCCCATCAAAATTCTAACACATTTTTTACAGACATTGAACGAATAATATTCAACTTCACATGGAAAAACAAAAACTCTGAGATAGTTAAAAGAATTTTGTACAACAAAAGAACTTCCAGAGGTGTCACCATCCCTGATCTCAAACTCTACTATACAGGTATAGTAATGAAACCAGTATGGTATTGGCATAAAAACAGACACACTGACCAATGGAATCAAATAAAAGACCCAGACATAAATCCACACACCTTGGATACTTGTTGACAAAAAGCCAAAACCATACAATGAAGGAAAGAAAGCATCTTCAACAAATCATGCTGGCATGACTAGATGTCAGCATGTAGAAAATGCAAGTAGATCCTTATCTATCATCCTGAGCAAAACTCAAAAAGTCCAAGTAGAATCAAAGGCCACAACATAGGTGAAGATACACTGAACCTGATAGAAGAGAAAGGGAGAAATAGTTTTGAACATATTGGCACAGGAGAATACCTCCTGAATATAACACCAGTAGCAAAGACGCTGAGACTGACAATAAATAGGACCTCCTGAATCTGAAAAACTTCTGTAATGCAAAAGAAAACCTCAATAAGACAAAATGGCAGCCAGCAGAGTGGAAAAACATATTCACCAAATCCACATCAGACAGAGGGCTGATCTCCAAAATATATAAAGAGCACAAGAAACTAGACATCAAAAAACATAAACAAAAGCAAAAAAAAACAAATAATCTAATTAACAAATCAGGTAGAGACCTAAAAAGAGCATTCTCAACAGAAGAATCTAAAATGACCAAAAGACACTTAGAATTATTCATCATCTTTAGCCATTAGGAAAATGCAAATCAAAATGACTCTGAGGTTCCAATTGCATTGTCAGAATGGCTAAGATCAAAAATACAAATGACAGCTTATACTGGAGAGGATATAAAGCAAGGGGAACACTCCTCCATTGCTGGTGGCAGTGCAACCTTGTACAGCTAGTTTGTAAATCTATAAGATGGCTCCTCAGAAAATTGGGAATCAATCTACCCTCAAGACCCAGAGATACCTAATTCTTGGGCTTTTACCCAAAGGATGCTCAATCATACCACAAGGATACTTGCTCAACTATGTGCACAGCAGCTTTATTTTAAATAACCAGAACCTGGAAAAAACCTAGATGCCCCTCAACAGACGAACAGATAAAGACAATGTGTTACATTTATACAATGGAATATTACTTACCTGTTAAAAACAATGACATTAGGAAATTTGAAGGCAAATGGATGTAACTAGGAAAAATCATCATGAGTGAGGTAACCCAGATCCAGAAAGACAAACATGATATTTACTCACTTATAAGTGCCTATTAGCTGTAAAGTAAAGGATAATCATGCTACAATCTACAGACACAGTGTGGTTTGGTAACAAGGAAGGCCCAAGTGGGGGCTGCATGGATTTTCCTGGGAATGGACAATAAAAGATATCTTATGGGTAGACTGGGGGTAGGGGACATGGGAAATTGACGGATTGGGTTGGGGGAGGGTGAAGGGGGAGAACACTGAAAGATGACTAGAAAGGAGAACTTTTTGAGATCAGATAGAAATCAGATGCAAAGGAAACTCCCACAAATCTACAAGGATGACGCTAGCTAAGACTGCTAGCAATAGTGGATACATAGCCTGAACTGGCCATCTCCTATGACCACATTAATGATTACCCCAGCTGTCATCAAAAAGCCTTCATCCAGTAACTGATGAAAACAGATAGAGACTCACAGCCAAACATTATTCTGAGCTAGGGGAATCTAGCTGAAGAGGGGGAGGAAGGATTGTAGAAGGCAGAGGGGTCAAGGAAATCACAAGAAAACCCACAGAAATAACTAACCTGCCTCATAGGAACTCACAGAGCCTGACTCCAAAATAAAGGAGCCTGCATGGGACCCACCTAAACCCTCTACATATATATGACAGTTGTATATCTTGGTCTATTTGTGGGACTCCTAACAATGGGAGCAAGCGATGTCCCTCATGCTTTGTCTGGCTCTGGAGAACCTATTCCTCATACTAGATTGACTTGCCCACCCTTAATACCAGCAGAAGTGCTTAGTCTTACAATTTGATATGCTATGCTTTACTGATACCCATAGGAGGCTTGCCAGTTTCTGAACAGAAACAGAGGCTGAGTGGATTGAGTGGGGATGGAGAGGAGGTGGAAGGAGAAGAGGGAGGGGAAACTGTGATCGGGTTGTAAAATAAATAAATATATTAAATTTTTAAAAAAGAAGGGAAAAATTTTAAAAGTAGAAAACAGCAACAAAAGAAGAGATCTTTCTGTTCACAGAGTTATTGCTACAAAACTAATAAAAAAGTTGGATGAATGGACAAACATCCCCACCTTGATGAAACCTCAGACCCACAGTTCTTTCTTATTAAAAGTATTGTGAACCACCTTCTATGAGCAATCGGACACCATTGGCAACATCAAAGAGCATTGTGAGGTATGTTTTAAAACTTTGGATAGGTTTCAATCACTGAACATTTATTTCACAAATTAGCTGGCCATAAATCATTAATAACAAATCTTATGTACTGCTTCATCAAAAGATAAGTTTTTATTGCATCTCAAATAGGGAGACTTTTTGCTCTGCTGTCTCATATTCAAGCAAACATATATTTTGTTTATTAGAATTAGAATCAAACAGATTTTACTGACTTGCTATTATTGCTGGGGACAATTTGACACACTCTGTTTTCCCAAACACCATGTGAGTATTTTCATGTCTTTAACATTTACAGGTTTTATATTAGAATAAGCATAAAGAAAAAAAGAACAGACTTCTGTTCAACCAGAGAGCAAGAGATTAGCATGCTGAATGATTTAAGGTTAGGTAGATAGAAATTAATTTTACTGAATTCACCAGACTGTGAGGAAGTGAGAGGCAGCTCATAATCTTGTGCTCATGAATAGAAATGTCATTTGAAATACAAAGTGGGATTGCTGGTTAGGCAAAATTTGCAATGGTGGTACAGGTTTTTCTTCTGTATTGGGTAACCAATCTTGCTTGGATAGATACAGAGAGGTATATAGGTGATAGATAGATAGATAGATAGATAGATAGATAGATAGATAGATAGATAGATAGATAGATGGATGGATGGATGGATGGATGGATGGATGGATGGATGGATGGATGGATAGATAGATGAATAGAGAGATGGATGGATAGATGATAGATAGATAGAGATGGATGGATAGATAATAGATAGATAGATAGATAGATAGATAGATAGATAGATAGATAGATAGATAGATAGATAGATAGATAGATGAATGGATAGATAGATAGATAGATAGATAGATAGATAGATAGATAGATAGATAGATAGATAGATAGATAGAAACTACATACATGCATAAATGATAGGCACATAAAATAGACAATATACTGATCTGTACATAGGTGATAGGCAGACACACATATACATGTGTGAATGTGCATGTACACATACAGTAGTAGATGGATAGATTTTTTATAGAGAGATGATAGAGATATAATTATATTAATTAATGTCTTTAATATATATTTTGGGGTAGGAAGGTAATAAGGATCACTTTAAAATGTTCTTCGGGATCTAAGAATTTACAAGAAATTTGTCACAGCTGCTTTCCTGGTGTCAACGAGAAGTTGCTGGCCATTTATTTTCTTATTGATTTAGCTGCATATTAAATGGTAACGATAATGGTGTTAAAATTACCACTATCAGTGAGTATGTATAGTTTGTTTGGAATTGAAATGTTTATAGAAAATAATTGTTATAGAAGGTACATTTTATAATTTATATATCTTGGTAATATAATTCAACTGCAGGTTTTGTTATAAATTGTAAAGGCAGTATCATTCAGTTCCAACTAGCCTATGATCCAGATTAACAGTTCACAGAACTCTCCATCTCAAGTCATACTCTCTATCAATGTACACAGTAGAAACAAAATCATCCGTGTCGTAAGAAGGCAAAACTGTGAAGGTTCAAGTCATCAGTATCTTTAGCTCTTGTTTCTACTCAGAAGACAACATTGCCAGATATGAAGGCCATCCAGAACTGCCTATTCATAGTCACCCGATGATCATCACTTTAATAACTGAGGATCTGGACCAACAGGATGCTCAGGGGGCAAAGGTGACTGTTGCCAAGCCTGACAACACACACACACACACACACACACACGCACGCACGCACGCACGCACGCACACGCACACGCACACGCACACACACACGCACACACACAAATACAGTGCAAGAAATTTGAAGAATGTGAAAAGAGAATCTCTTTTATCTTTTTCGTCAGAGAAGACATTCCACACACCACTGCTGGAGTATAAATTGAGACTTTCAGAGGAGTGGGTCTTACAGTTAAAGGACAGCGTGTGGCCTCTTGACTAGGAAACTCGTTTTTTATCTTAACTTAATTGAACATTTATCTTTCTTTGAACCCACTAAGAATACTATTCACTTTCTGTTCTCTCTTTTAATTATATTTATCTCTTCATGCGTGTGCAAGTGAGAGGTGATTGTGCATGGGTATGCACATGCAAGCGGAGGTCAGAAGTTGATGTCAGGTGTCTTCCTCACTTGCTTTCCACATTTCCTTTCTGGAACAGACTCACCAACTGGCTAAACATATTGGCCAGCTAGCTCCAGAAATACATCTGTAGCTACCAAACCTAGTGCCTTATATGGATGATAAGAATTGATTGGAACTCAGGTCCTCATGCTTGTCTGGCTTGCACTTTCCAGACTGAGCTATCTCCTTTCCCTTTCTCCTCTTCAGTATTTCCTCTCCTCCTACTTACATGTCTGTCCATGTATCAGAGAGTTCTTTGATGCTAGAGAAATCTTTGTAGTCTTTGGTTTAGCAGAACTAAAATGAACCTTGCACAGGATAAGGTATCAAATGCTAATATCTCCTTAGATGTGCATAGTGCTTTGAAGTTTAGAAAGTTTTAATTACATACATGAATATCTTTTGATCGCTTTAAATCTCCCCAAATCCTATGAGGCAGATGCTCTTAAAGATAACCAATGAGTCAAACTTCAGTAAAATCCTATATTCTTCAGTGCGAGAGGAGTCATCTATACCAATAGCACACAACAAAGGTGTGTACTATGTGTGTGAAAATCAAAGGTCAAGGTTGGATATCTTCCTTGATCACTTTCTATCTTCTTAAAGGAAGAGTCTCGCTGATACTATATCTTATGGGTTGACTAGGTTGTGTAACCAGTGAGCATCAGGCATTGCCTGTCTCTGTTACACCCGATGCTGAAATTACAGGCATGTCACTGTGACTGAATTTAACAAGGATCCTGGTGATCCAAACTTATGTCCTAATTAAGCACTTCACTGATTGAACTGTTTATCAAGTATATTTTTGGTTTTGCCTTGTATACCTACAGAACCACTACATCTGATACAGCAGTGACACCTGCCCTTCCTGTTTACATACAGGATGCCAATAGCCATGATTCTTGAGCTCATATTTGCTCCCTCTCATTTGGGTTCTAAAACCATCGGTTTTCAGTGCTCACCTATTATTGTTTTTGGACATCTGCATTACACTTTGTTCTTTAACCCCTCCCACAAGGTACTGTCCTCGAGTTATGCATGCGAACCTGTCTTCGGGGTTCCTAGCTCATTGGTATGGGTTGTTTTTGTATGTGTGTGCATGTGATACTAAGTTGAGATACTTAATTCAGCTTTCAAACCCATCTTACAAACGTATTTTTTTTCATAGTCATGTGACATGCAATCAGTTTGGTAGGAAATAGATAGATGCCATAATTGAAATGGTTATTCTTTGAGTTGCCATATTGATGTCCATATCATATGAAAATGCATTGTATCATTCCAATTTCCACATGTAAAATGTTTCTTCTGATATAATTCTATCTCAATTAAACAAAACTGAAGGCGTTTTTAATCACACTATCATCAACAGGAAACACAGTTTGTCAGTGGACCATAGAGTCTGATTCGTGAATTTCCTTCCTTCTTCACTCACTTCCTGTGTTCGTTCATTTGTTACTTCCTCCTTTCCTTCTTACATATATTCCTTACCTCCTATCTTTCCTTTTCCCCTTTCTTTAGGTGTATTTAATAAGTCATCTTTTAAAACTGATCCTGGAATATTTAACATTTTTTACAGCATCACTATGTGTGTGTGTGTATATATATATATATATATATATATATATATATATACATATATATATACATATATGTATATATATGTATATATATATATACACTAGCATATCACAAATATAGATATCGGGCTATATGCACAAACACACACACACACACACACACACACACACACACACACACACACTTAATTATTCAATGTGGACACCAAAGTTAATGGGAAAGTAACCAAGCACACTTGTCTTTAAAAGTATCTATTTGGGAAACAATCATGTCTGTTTTTTAAAAGCTCAACTTGATGAAATGCAGGAAGAAATTTCATTTTTAAAATATTTTTAGACTTTAAACACCCACAGAGAACATTCACAGACCCTTTAAATCAGACAGAATGAAAATGTTCTGTCATATCTGGATCTAATGTTACAGCAACTTCTCATATTTATGAAAGTAGCAATAAAATCAATAATGTGAGTAACTTCATTTAAGTGTCTATTTTGCTATTTTATCTTGGCCTGGGGTACTTTTCAAAATTAATGTGATCATTAAAGTCCATTATATTGTGTCCACAGCAACAGTCATCATTTCAGTAATCATCACCTTTTAATGGTGCAGAGTGGTATAAATGTCAGTGCCCATTGCTACATCTCCATACATACTTGTAAATGGACAGGCAAATGGGCCATCTTTCCTCCAACAATAATTAAGACATGTAGGTTCGTCCTACAGCAGATAGTGCTAATAAGTTTTTAAGCGAATAATGCTTTTCAAATGCTGACAGAGCAGGAAAGAAAAATATCTATGTTGATCATTCTTTTCAAACTGAATTCTAGAAATGCATTTAACACTTCACAAAACAAACATTTTTTTCAGTCCCCCCCCTCTCTCTCTCTGTGTGTGTGTGTGTGTGTGTGTGTGTGTGTGTGTCTGCATGTGTATTTCCTATACATATATATTTGTTTCAGGTAATTTTCAAGTCACAGATTTGGGAAGCACATCTTCAAAGACAACTATATTAGTAATTAAATGCTATTTATGTATGTGCTCTCAGCCAATGCTTGGAAAAAGAGAAAATAAATACCATGCTTTAGAATTACTGGTAGAAAATTAAGCTTTATTTAGCTCTATAAATTATATACTATGAAGTCTCTATTTCCCCAGATGCAAATGCTCAGTCAGGTGACTTCTCAAAGGTGGCAGACAGTTGAACTGGTTCTTAACTTAAATCTTTCATCACATATAGCTTATTGAAAAAATACTTAAGGTAAAAAACTATTGTCTCAACCTTGATTGTGAACCTTTTCAGACTTAAAAGTGAAACTTATATATGTGCTCACATGCAAAATCATTAACAAGGTAATAAAATCTAAGAGATATTAACAGCTAATGGTTAATTTCCAAATAGTGAAGAAAAATGACTTTTCTTAAAATTTGACTTAAAGAATGAAGAAATTTAATTCAATCCTTCACCTGTTATACACAAATAATAGGCCAGTCATAGGGATGCAGCTGTCATCTAGTCCACTGCTTCTCAACCTTGGGCTACGACCCCATGGGGGTAGCATATCAGCTATCCTGTATATCCAATATTTACATTATGGTTTATAACAGTATCAAAATTACAGTTATAAAGTAGCAATGAAATAATGTTATGGTTGGAGTCACCATAACACAAGGAACTGTAGTAACGCGTCACAACACTAGAAAGGTTCAGAACCACTGACATAGCCATTAATTAAACCTATTTCAGTGTTCCTTTCTTAGTTTTTAAATGGCAAGCTGATGAAGCTGCTTGACTTTACAATTATGTGAGCATACATATTCAATTAGTTTAATGAGACATAAGCTTAATACATAAGTTTAAATTAATAACTCCAAATGTATTAAATTTATATAAACAGATATAAATGTTAAATTTAAACAATTATAATATGTTTACATTGAAATGTGTTAATTAGGTTCATCGTTTGTGTGATCTATATTAAATATATGTATTTGTGTGCTTTTGATATGCAAATACACAGACTATCATGAGATTCTTTGTCCAATATTAGTGAAATTATATCATGTGTTAGCTTAAGACAATATTTACCTTCCCTAATATTTCTATTTTAATTTCCATTCTCTTTACACTGATTTATTTGTTGCATCTGTGAATGTATGGGGACACATGCTTGCCCTGACACTTACGTAGAGGTCAACGGACAACTGGAAAGATCTCTTTCCCTTCCTTCACTAAGTTGGTTCTGGGGTCAGGTTGAGGTCATCTGGCTTGGCAGCAAGGTCTCTTATCCACTGAGTCATCCCTCTGGCCTTATTTTGTTTTCCTGTAGTGAATATGTCATTACTTTGTTGACATGAAATACTAACAAATGAAGTACTAGACTGAATCTCAACTGCAGTTTAACTTTTGCAACAGTTGATGCCTGATATCCCTAGATCAGAGGCAGGATCAGAACTCGGTGCTGCATAGAGAGTGTAACACCTGTGTAGGCCATATAGTGGGATCCTGGCTCAGATGCAAAATCAGACATATTCTGATAGTACCATGTACATTTTTCCTAAGCTTTTACATGCTAATGTGAGCTTTCTAGAATATGAACTTAAGCCAGTTAATTAGACATGCCTGTAGAATAATAATAAAAATGTATTCATCCCTTCTTAGTTCTTAAAATGAAATCCATGTTAGCAATAATATTCTTTTTATGTGATGGTATATTTGAATTCTTACAACCTATTTGGAGATTGTTTCATAAAATTATAAGTACTCTCAATGCTCGGTCTTTTACTTAAGCATATATTCATCCACTAATTCCTTAAATGTGATCATATAAGGGGTTTTAAAGCATTGTTAAAATATATTTTATGCATATTCTTAAATGATAGGTCATCTTGCACTTGATGAAAGAGGTTTGATTAGTATGTTTTATGTTGTTTGAGGATATGCAATGTCATAATTTTTTCTAAATGAAGTAATTATCTCACTGACTTCTTGTTGCTAAAAATATACTACAATACTATCCCCTTTAGAAAGCACCATTATCTCCCTGTTGACAAGCTCTTTCCTAACATTCACTGCATATCTTGTTGGGCTTGGTTGCATGAATTACAATGTGTGGATATCATGCTCTAAGCAGCAAGTAGAGTGAATCCATTGTTACAGTTGGAACCTTCCTGTGCTCAAGCTACTTAACCTTGAATGGATACACATCTGCATCTTCTCATCCATTAAGTAAATTGAATGCATTTCTCTCTGTGATAACTAAAGAAACAAGAGGCAAGGTAAACAGAGAAGGGACATATTCATATGCAGTGTTCTGCGCTCCGTCTCCTAGGTGATGTGTTGCTGTGGTTGGTTCTTCCAGGCCAAATAAAATCTATGTTTGGTTTATGGTTACAAACACAGCTATTTCACTGTTATTGGTACTTCCCATACAGACATCTAAAGCTGATGTAGTTGCAAAAAATGACTTAATGAAGCTTTAGTTAGAAGGAAAGCAGAATCCCTTATGATGAGCCTGCTTACTTGCTTTCATTCCACATGCTGTGGCTATGGGAACTGTTGCCCCTGCAGCATCACCTTCAAGTTGTCTATGGATCCCTTTTCCCAAGACCAGGACAGTAAGCATCTCTGTCCTGCAATGTTAACTATGGATGCTTTACCATATGGAGATGAGACTTCTCAAGAACAAAAGTTTTACATTGAGGTTGGAGAGATGACTCCGTGGTTAAGAGCATTTCTTACTTCAGTTCTCAGCACCCACATCAGACAGGTCATTATTGTCTGTAACTATCTCCAGATGTAGCCAAAGACTCTGTCCACTGAAGACATATACATTCACATTCATATTCCCCTGCACCTAGAAACACATACACATTATTCAAAATAGTAAAATATAGTCTTAAACATGTTTTGTTTATGCTTCATTCATTTTAAAGACTTGTATTCAGAAGCCTAATGATCCAATATGTGGAAGAACAGTCTTTGCTTTGTATTTTTCTTCCTTCAAATAAGCCAGATATTCATTGCAATTAATAATAAAAATAACTGTAAAATATACTTATTTTTGGTGTTACATCTTGTCCTGCCCCTTCCTGTTGTAGCTCTCCTACACTTTGGGTTATCATGAACTGGACAGCTCCACTCTGCCCCCTCCACAATGGACTGAAAACTCTGGTACTATAAGCCAACACCAGTATATTCCCCCTTAGGTTGTATCAGACATTCTGTCTATGATGAGACAGACAACCGACACATACATAGCATAGGGTGATAGGGGAGTTCCCTATGTTGTTGACTTAAAAATAAAGTTGACAGAATAAGCACAAACAATAAACTTCAGTCTTCTTGCACTGACAACATCATAAGGCAAAAGTGATATGAGAACAGAAAGTAGGTTCACACAGATGCTTAAAAGCATACCTTTTTCAGAGCTCCAGCCATAGTTAATGCTCTCTAGGTTTGGGGGAATGACATTTAACATTTTATCTCTAAATGGGACACACTATTAAAACTTCCCATCTATAATAAGGAGACAGAAAGAATTTCCTCAAAGGGTTTTTTGTAATGATGAAGCTAAATAAGGTAATGTCTATGCAGAGTAAAACCTGCCTAGCATCCTCTCATCACTCAGTACTTGTTATCTGTATTTTCTGCAGAGTGTGGGAAGGGGAGTAGAAAAAGAATTTTGAAACTTGGATAAAGAACTAACATGAGAATTGAACAGTAATGTCAACCTAGGTAAAGTACTTGCGATTTTTCAATGTAACTTTTCTCACTTGTAACATGAACTGTCTGTGTCTATCTATACTCATTTCCTGCTACTGTTAGAGCAGTTGCCAGAAATTAGCAGGTTAATTATTTAGTGGAAACTTTGTTATATTTCCCAGCATCCCCAGGTCAGACATCCAGCAACTGCGTTCCATCTACTTTGCAGAGTCTTCCTGGAATTACCATTAGGTTCTGTTGGACCTTGTTCTCAGTTCTTAGAAGGCTCTCTGGAGACCCAACTGCCTTCAAGGCTATTCTAGTCATGAAAAGAACTCCCTTCCTTGTGGCTGCAATCCTGAGAAGTTGGCTTGTTAATGTCAGGTGCACGGAGGTGACAGAGCACCCAGAAACCACTCACACACTCTCTTACCTGATTTTCCATCTAACTCAAGGGGACCAGAAGGCTCTCTTTTGTCAATCTGTGTAGGCAGCCTTTTAGACGAGCCCCTGCAATCATGGTGACATGGCATCATTTTGATTTACAATGAGAGCCAATCACCTAACGTCAGCTTAAAAAAGAAATCAGAATACTGTGAGCTTTACAGATGACCAAAGACCAGAAATTGTTGATCATCGGTGATGAATTAATAAAAGTAAATGCAAGATTCTGAGAGCAATGATCAGAAATATCAAGAAATGGATTAAAGTTTCAGAAGGGATTTTTCAGAGGTGTGGAGTTCCAGCGTTTAATTGTGGGAACTCATGTTTCCCATAAAAGGAAAGGAACAGTAATAGTTTTGGAGTAAAAGAAGAACCAGGACTTTAGGGCTGGGGCTTTATAATTCTTGACCTTTAAGCTCAAGTCAGTCAAGGCTGGGACTATGAAGTAGAAGATGGGAACAAGATGCCTAAGTGTGTAAGTCAGAGATGTTATCAAGTTACTAGAATAGAAAGAAATTTAACCAAATGAAATTGTATTCTAGCCTCTAAACTGACATGTTTATTCTGAATAAATGTTAAACCGATGAGAAAAACCTATCCTCAGGGAAACCAGGACAGCATATGTGGTCAACCTTAGGAATGAGAAAAGTGTATGAGCATTAAGAAGAAATGATGTTTTAATGATATGGGAAAAATGACTAGGAAGGCAAAGGGAAAAATAGAAATATAAAAAAATTATGATTTCCACCCTAGATGAGGGTAAAAGAAAGGAAGAGAGAGATGATGTATATGAGAGTAAGGGAGAAGCCATTGAAGTGTGAGGCAAGCTTCAGGAGATGGAAATATTGACACAAGCATTCTGTCAGGGTTTAAAGACAGAGTATATGTGCAGGGAGTGACCTCTCTGCTATCTGTGGTACCCCTATATGGCACATTTGCCAGACCATCATGTGTTTCTTGTGTGCTTTGTGAACTCCTTAAGCACAAGTCTTGGACAAATTCTCATTGTTGAATCTCCAGAAATAAGGACAGTGTGTAGATCAATAATAGGCAACTAAAAGTGATGTTTTAAGTGAAGAGTTAGCAAAAGAATATACAAACATGCACAAAAATAGACTTGTGTCCAATAAGAATGTAGGCTATGGGAATGTATGGCTTTTCGGAGATGTAACTAAAAGTGTGTTTACCCTGATAGAAAGTACAGAAGAAATTACTCCAAATCAGTCTAACATGGAAAATCAAGGAGCTCACTGTGAATTCTTGGAGGAATATGGATAATCCAAATGCAGATTCACCACTGAAGGATCCATCATAGCACAGTGTCCTGCATTACTCTAACACCAGTACGAATTGCAGGCAACTGCCCCAAAATATCTCCTCCTTTCATTATTTTTTCTTTTCCTTTTTCTTTCTTTTTTTGTTTTGTTTTGTTTTGTTTTTTTGAGACAGGGTTTCTCTGTGTAGCTTTGCGCCTTTCCTGGAACTCTCTTTGGAGACCAGGCTGGCCTCAAACACACAGAGATCCACCTGGCTCTGCCTCCTGAGTGCTGGGATTAAAGGCGTGTGCCACCACCGCCCGGCTGCTTACTGTTTTTATCTGACCTTTGGCAAAGGACTTGTGATGCTTGTAGTGTTGTTATGATTTTTCTTAGTTTCCTGAGCCTGTGAACCCTCCTTTCTCCAGGACAGATAACATAGCTACCCAATAGGTAATAAGAAATGATTAGTGTCTGAAATAGCCTACAGTAGAGGGATGAAGTATCTTTGAGATTCCTAAATGTGTAATAAATGGATATCAGGTACCAAAAAAAATGGAAAAAGAAAAAAAATACTGATACTTCCCAAAGCAGTTGATTATTTTTAAGTTTATTTTAAAAAATTGCTTTGATTTGGCTTCCAAGCACAAACTATTATATTTTTTAAAGGAATCATCTTCTAAAGGTCTGATTTTACATCCACATTTAGACATCTCATCTTTATCCAAACCTGAAAGCAATAACCCCAGAGTAATTCCTCTGAAGTTGTCAAATTCTTTAAAAATGTGAGAACTAGGGCAACTAAAAGGACAAAATTTTACATATTTCCCACTCAATTATTTTTACAGAGATGATTTTGTAATTGAAGTGTGTTTGCTGGGCAACTGACACTGGCCAGATAAAAAAGGACCAGCAGCTAGGTCTAAATTTCTCAGTGGTGCTGAGACTCTAGTGATTTAAAAATGAAAGGAAGAAAGAAAGAAAGAAAGAAAGAAAGAAAGAAAGAAAGAAAGAAAGGAAGGAAGGAAGGAAGGAAGGAAGGAAGGAAGGAAGGAAGGAAGGAAGGAAGGAAGGAAGGAAGGAAGGAAGGAAGGAAGGAAGGGGAAACAGAGCAGAAATGGATGCAAAGTAAACAACCACCCAAACAACAATCAGACTGATTGTGACTTGATTTTTAATGTTGCCTGGTCATTACCAAATCCTATAGTATGCTTATGAGGACAATCCACAATCCTGTGGCAGTTTCCAGTATATCTAGGCTATTACACGGCCGGGTCTCCTTTCCTGCATATGTGTGTTCTTTCATTCACTCCTTCATTTAGAATAGTAATGGCTTTGAGAAACAAGAAACATCTCTGCCCCATAGTGTTTGCATCCTTACAGGGGAGAAATAAACAGAAAAGATAATTTCTTAAAGGAACCACTGCCATGCAAAGAATAAATCAAAGAACTTTTATCGGAGACATTTGACAAGGGAAAGAATGCCTCTGTCTGTGCAGTGCGGTATGCAATAAAGATTGGCAGGCCAAGTACAAAATGTTAAATATGGTTTAGAAAAATGCAGACTCCCAGAAAAAAAAATCTCTCAAAGACTCAGCATTTTCTAAGAGTGGTACTTATGTATATTTTAACGACCTGTTAAAGCCATAAATGCATGCTTTTTATGGTTTTAATTACAGAGTAAATTTCCTAATGTTATAAAGTCCTAAATGGCTATTGGGAGAAAAAAATCCTCCTGCTAGTTGGATGGTATTAAGATAATACACAGATTGGCTATTAATGGGTTTTGTGCAAACTGCATTATTTGAGTACTTACCATCCTGCGGCAACTTGACATGGAAATGAAATTAACTGAACTGGGATTTAATCCTCTCATTTGCCCTAGCTACATGAGTGTGAACTAATGAATGTGATGAAGCAGGAGGGCCGGGTGGGAAACTAGTTAAATGAAAAGAGATGCAAGGATGCTTCCCAGCTTCTCTTCAGTGGTAGGGGTGGGGCATGCAAAGTAGACCAAGACTGTGATGTGGAGGAGATCTTGGCATTTATGGTTAATCAGAAAGGCACCAGTTGTCCGGGCTACCTAGTCTATGAGTAAATGGTCTTGGAGCTGAAGAGATGGCTGAGCAGTTAAGAGCACTTGTTTCTCTTGTAGAGGACCTTGGTTCAGTTCTGAGAACACAGGTGTTAGCTCACAATTTCCTGTAATTCCAGGTCCAGGGAATCAGATGGCCTATTCCGACATCCACAGGCAACAGGCACACATGTGGTACATGTACATACATTCAGGAAAACACTCATATACTTAAATAAATGTAAAGAAAAAGCTAATAAAGATTAAAGATATATCAATATTTTAAAAATGGTCTCCAGGACAAGCAGGAGCATGTGTGAGTGTTGAGGCTCTTTACTGTGCTTTGTGGGGATATATGTTCCCAAACTTTATGCCATTCTATTCACAGTCTTTACCGAATCTTTCCTAGGCTTGATGGAGTCACAGAAAAACTAATAAATTCTACTTCCGTTTGATCTAGGAACCCCTGTAATCTATTTGAATATTTACTCATGCAATTGAATCCTTAGAGATAATGTAGTGTAGCTGCATTATCTCATTCTGTAGTAATGTGTTTTACAGAATGCCACCTGCTCGGTATCATTTAAGATAAAAATGATAGTGAGATGTAAAGGTGGAGTTGATGGGGCCCACTGGGTTTTTCACATTATGGTATGGGACACAGTGAGAATGCAGACTCACCAATTACTGTGAGGAAGTCTTCCATTGTTCTATTTCTCATTGTTTGATTTAAAAGTCACTTTATTAATTCCCTTTCTTCCAAGTGTGGGAACTTTTCTCATTGTCACCAGAGGCTCTTAAAATAAAAACCCTTTGCTACGTTTTTGTCCTCAAGTCTTTTTGCTGCTCAGTGTAAACCCATGGCACTCATTGCAAAGGTCCAGCTGTTCAGTTCACTGGGACTCCTTTTTCGATAAACACTCATACTATAGGCTCTAAGAAAATCAAAGTCTATCAGTAGGTTTTGTGTATCATAGCATGACTGCTATATGAAATTATATTTTTAACATACTTGAGTGACATGCGTGTCAGAGACCAGATTACTTTTTGCTGTTAGTCAGTGATACTCAGTCAAGGTCTTATGGTGCCTGTGCCAAAGTATTCTATGGTAAGATATGTAATGACATGAGTTAATGAGCTTCTATAATTTGGGTCTAGACTAATCCACCAATGCCCGTGCATTAGTGCCCTCATCGCTAGGTTCATAACTTTGATGCCTGACCTGAAATTAACATTTATCTTTTGCTATTGCTCTAAAGTTCAAACATACCACCACTTAAGAACAAATTCTAACTTTCAGCTAATATAGGATTATAGCCTTCCAGTGGACTGTTTTGTATACTTGAGCTTGGTGGAACCAAGGAGATCATTGAAACTCCAAAAGGGTAGCCATTACTACAGCAAACAGACTTCACTCAGCATACCACACCCCACTGCTTTTGGGCATCCATTATTCAAATCACATCCTGTGCCACTGAGAGGAATATCCATAAGGGTAACTATAGGCTGATTTTCTTAACACATGAGCTCATATCCAAAAGGACATATTTGCAACTGATTTAATAATATATATCTAAGATAAGAATTTTTTTCAAGCATAGAATTTTGCCTGGTTTATGATGGTTCTATATGTTCTTTTAAACTTTAAATAATGCTTGGATGTACTTAAGCAAAGGAAACAATTCTATGTTTGAGTACAAGAAAAATTATAGACAAAATAGTTTCAAATAGTGTTCTCAAATAACATTTTACTTTTCAAAGAAACACTTATATAGGTATAATATATGTATACCTATATACATAAATAATAAATTAAACTTAACAGCAACTTCTTGTATTCTTGGGGGATCTCTACGAAATGCTTATTTTGTATTCAATTATAGTTAAGTGCATTATGTACCACAATAACAATTATGCTGGATGCAGGTAAGCACTTACTCTTCCTGAAGGGATGTTTTGAATATTTTGAAAATTTATGTTGCTTCCTTTTGGTTAGAATAACAAACAATACCTAAATTTCATAACTACTGGTTGTATTTTGAAAAAAAAAAAAGGAACCCTCAATAAATTTTAACTCAAAAAAAACAGAAAATCACTTATCTTCTTAGTAGCAAATTTCACTTCATAATCTAAAAGTAAGATAGTCTATTTTTACTTGATACTTGGGATTTGATGGATAGCTGTCATTTCTCTCAAAAGATTTTGAACTTACAATCCTGAAAGTCCCTGATTAGCAAAACCTGACTAGGTAGAAAAGGTGATTAGGGGATGGAAGCTGTGGTGTCTAAATGAGAAATGTGTCACTCTTGCTGCTGTTGCCCAGGAGAATGCAACTTTAGAACCTGAATACCTACTGCATTGATGACAATTGGTTAAGACAGTGACCTTTGAAATCAATAAAGTCTGTCCTTTGCCTGAAAAGCTTTTGAGTTTCTAGCTAGAGTTCCTGGCTACACTCTCTCTGTCCTCAATTACCCCTAGTTGTTATTCTAGAGGCAAGTATAAACAAAGATCAGTGCCACCTACTTAGGGTGACTCTTTCCTGAGCCTTCCTGTGTGCATGCTCATCTAGAGAGCAAAGTTAGCACTTGTGTGATTAGAGTGTCATAATTTTTTCTACCTCTTCCACATCCTTTAGTAAAACCAATGTATTCACATTACAGTCAAGGAGATTTCTACCTCATTTGTAGAAATACAACTACAGTCATAAAATCTCCCCCAATATGGCGGCGACTTAAAACACACAGACAGCATAAAGGTCAGCTACATATGTAATTTATACAGCGTTTGTGACTATTACTATACATGCCTTTTAAGACATTGAGGTGACTGATTACAGAATGAGCTGTTTTCCATTTTAAAAAATATTTTGGTGATTTATAAATTATATATATTTTGTAAAAACATTTCAGTTGAATAATGGAGCTTAAAACTAATTGATAAATCATCTATCTGAATATTGACTCTATAAAGGAATCTGTATTTATCACACCTGCTTTTTTTACTTTTCTTTTCTTTTCTATTCATTTCAGGTATCAACCTGTGAGAATTATCCAAAATATTTGACAAAATAAAAAATCTTAAACATCATAGATTTCAGATTAATAAGTGCCCATTTGGTGTGGTTAGAGAAAAATCAATACCATCAAAGAAGATAAAATTAAAAAGGATTAGAATGAAAAAGACAGAAAATCCTATTGATTAGAAATTACAAAAAGAAAATCAACCACTGCTATATAGAATATTTGAAAGTATATTCCATTTGGTTTCAGTCAAAGGAACAAGTTTCAGATTGATTTATTCTTTTTTCTGACTCTTTAATTCAACATGAAAGGATGACTTGCCCAATATGCATTTTACATCTAAACTGGAATTCTAGTTGCCCTGGTTAATTTTAACTGTAAGATTGAAACACCCTATAGTAGTGATTCTCAAACTATCGTTTGTGGTGATCCCTTTGGCAAGCCTCTGTCCCCCAAATATTTACATCACAATTCCTAACAGTGGCAAAATTACAGTTTATGAAGTGGGAATGACAATAATTTTATGGTTGAGGATCACCACAATATGAGGAACTATAGTAAAGGGTCGCAGCATTGGAAAGGTTGAGAACCAATGGTCTAGAGTCATCTGAGGGGAGAAGCCTCAATCAAGGAATTTCCTTTAACAGACTGGCTTGTGGGCATGTCTTGATAGGTATTGGATGTGGTAAGGCCCATCCCACTGAGAAGGTACCACCCCTGTCCAGGTGGTGCTGAACTATACAACAAAGCTACCTGAATATAGTCAGGACTGGGAGTCCCTAAGCACAAGGCTGACCAGAAGTGTAAGAACAAAATGTCATCAGGATTGGTGTCTCCAGATATTTCCTGTTCTGTCTGATTTCTAGATGACCATCCTCTTGGGACTTCACATGGTTCTCTTTATTTCTATATTCCTTGTGTTGTAATTGGATCACATATCTCAGATTAGGGCCCAGCCATGAAAACTTTTTTTGTTAACTGTTTGGGGATTTATTTCCAAATATGGAAATATTCTGTATAGTGGTGGCCAAGACTCCAACAGAATGACTTAGGGACTCCAACTTGTAGATGGATTTTTCTATGGGCTTCCAGCTCACAAAAACCACATGGAGACTTATTATCATTATGAAAGTTTGGTCTATAGCTTCATCTTGTCCCATCAGCACTTATAACTTAAACTAACCCATTTATATTAATCTTCGTATTGCCTCATGCCTTTTTACCTCTCTTCTGTCTTGTACCTCCTATTTCCTCTCTGTGTCCTCTGCAGTCTCTCCCATGCCTTGATTCATCTCATCTCCCTCTCTCTCTGCCTAGAAGTCCCAGCTTATCTTCCTGCCTAGTTATTGGCCATTCATCTCTTTATTAAACCAACTAGAAGGCGCCTTGACAAAGATACATCTTCATAGTGAACAAAAAGATTATTCCACAATACTAATCTTTAATGCTTAGCATATTTCCCGCCTTTCTTACTTTGCTCACATACTTTGTGTCAGATTTCAGTGGCGGAATAAGAATAACAAAACTGTCCACATAGTTTTTCTATGCATGCAGATAGAATGTGTAGTTTCTGCTCAGATTTTGAATGATATAAAAAGATTATAGAGTATCTTTTATGAAATATTAATGTAGAAGAAACAAGTGCATTATTATTTACCAACATACACATTACCCAAATGTTCTAGGCACAAGTGTTCTGAAAAAAAAAAAAACAAAATTTATTCATTGTTGAATATTATTTTAAGATGAATTACATTCATTTATGCTGTGGAATATTTATTTAATG
The DNA here is from genome assembly GCF_049852395.1 of Peromyscus maniculatus bairdii. Classification (NCBI taxonomy): domain Eukaryota; kingdom Metazoa; phylum Chordata; class Mammalia; order Rodentia; family Cricetidae; genus Peromyscus; species Peromyscus maniculatus. The sequence goes on along the minus strand of NC_134872.1, from coordinate 23,116,318 downwards.
ATGCAAAGGTATGCTACATTCTTTCATGTTGTGTTGGTTTAATTTTGTGAAGCTGTGTTACTTTGCCTGTCTAAAATGCCTGTTTGGTCTAATAAAGATCTGAATGGCCAATAGCAATGCAATAGAAAGGATAGGCAGGGCTGGCAAGCAGAGAAATTAAATAGGAGAAATCTAAGGTGAAGAGATCAGGGATTGAGAGGAGAGAGGACACCAGCCACCCAGCTACACAGCAAGCCATGGAGTAAGAAGAAAAAAAGGTGTATAGAATAGAGAAAGATAAAAAAAAAAAAAAGATAAAAGCCCAGAGGCAAAAGGTAGATGGGATAGTTTAAGTTAAGAAAAGCTGGCTAGAAACAAGCCAAGCTAAAGCCAGGCATTTATGAGCAAGAATAAGCCTCTATGTGATTTATTTGGGAGTTGAGTGGCAGATTCCCCTCAAAAAGAGTAAAGATCCAAAAACATAAAATGAAGCAACTGACAATATTTCTTCATAATCTTTAATGAAATTTTGTGCCAAACAAAACAAACTGCTGAAATAATTTGCTCCAATTTTAATCTTTAAGAGAAAAGTTACTGGGAGTAGAAGTTTACACAAATAGGAATTGCTTCCAATTGCAGGTGCCAGAACAGGACCCTTAAGTAAGTTCACGAAGTGGAAAATCCACAAATACTAATGTCAGGGTTGTGGAAAAAACAGCCTCGAGAGCCAAATCAGTAATTATGTTCTCATGCAGCCTCTAGGGTAGGCAAGCACCAATTTTCATGTGCAATCATCTATCCCAGTGTGCAGTGTTTAGCCATCTGTAAATGTTTGTTAGAGGTGACTTTCATTATCTCCTCTCTCTCTCTCTCTCTCTCTCTCTCTCTCTCTCTCTCTCTCTCACACACACACACACACACACACACACACATACATACACACACACACACACACACACACACACACATACCCTTTTCCTATTCCATAGGAAATGCTATCTGAATATTCTGCCAGTCATCTGCACAAGAAAAGGAGAAAATTGTAACAGCGGGGGTAAAACTAGAGACTAACAAAGGAAGTGCAGCTACTTGCATTTTTAACTTAAACCAAACGTATTGATAAAGTGCCCTCCATGAGAATTCTCATCTCACTAGGGAAATGCTGCTTTCAAACAACTGAACTAAATTTTATTAAGATGTGTTTTGTTTTTTAATTCTTTCCTCCCTCTCTATTTCCCACTTGCCCTCCTCTTCCTTTCCTGATCCGTACCTCCCTCTCTGGACGTGTGTCTAGATCTGTTTGTGTGCGAATACGTGCACTGGAGTGAAGATTCCCTTGAACAAGAAGTGAGAGATCCCCCAGAGCTGGAGTTACAGGAGTTCGTGAGCCACCTGACTTAGGTGCTAGGAACCACACTCAGGTCCTTTGGAAGAGAAGCAAGTGCTCTTTACTGCTGAACCACCTCTGTAGTTCCTGAACTGAATTTTAAAGACAACCTTTCTGGACGGGAAGTAGGTTAATAGTTTGTCGGAACAAAACCATGTTGAACATGAATCAATACGACAAAGCAAGTACCTCCATTCAGCGTCACTAGGAGGACCAGAGGATGATTATTATTTTTTTTTGTTTTTGTTTTTTGTTTTTTCGAGACAGGGTTTCTCTGTGTAGCTTTGCGCCTCTCCTGGAACTCACTTGGTAGCCCAGGCTGGCCTCGAACTCACAGAGATCCGCCTGCCTCTGCCTCCCGAGTGCTGGGATTAAAGGCGTGTGCCACCACCGCCCGGCTTATTTTTAAATAATTGCAAACTACTTGAAACCTGGGAGAAAAGCAAAGGGATGTTAAAATCCCTGCTCTCACTTGCTAGTCTGAGCAGCACATATTTTATTAAAAGTAATAAAAAAAAAACACAAAAGGATGTGTCATGATTTTAAAAATACTTACTTTACCTCTTAAAAGTTTAGAGCTGGGCGGTGGTGGCGTATGCCTTTAATCCCAGCACTCGGGAGGCAGAGGCAGGCAGAGCTCTGTGAATTCGAGGCCAGCCTGGGCTACCAAGTGAGTTCCAGAAAAAGGCGCAAAGCTACACAGCGAAACCCTGTCTCGGAAAAAAAAAAAGTTTAGAAATGCATGGGTGTGGTGATAATCTAATTGTACTGAATTATTATTTTGATTGTATGTTAATAAATAAAGTTGTCTGGGAGTCAGAGCTATTAGAGCCATAGCAAGAGTGTGGCGGTGGTGGCACACGCCTTTAATCCCATAGATATCTGTGTGTTCAGGGTCAGAGCTATTAGAGCCATAGCAAGAGTGTGGCGGTGGTGGCACACGCCTTTAATCCCATAAGATCTCTGTGTGTTCAGGGATACAGCCAGCATTGGAGACATATGCCTTTAAGACCTAGGGGGCTGTACATTCAGACAGTGACGAGGCAGTCATGTGTTTGGGTTTACAACCAATGAGAAGGCAGAACAACATACTTTAAAAAAACGAACCGACAGGAAGTGGGTCTCTCTTTTCGCGAAGCTGGGACAGCAGGAGGAAGGGTGAGATTTTAGCTCTGAGCTCTGACTTCTCGGCTCTCTCTTTTACATTGTTTCTGTGTTTCTTATTTAATAAGACGGTTGGTTACATCTACATCTGGCGCCCAACGTGACAAGAATCCATTAAAAACCGCTTGGCTTGACGGCAGGTCCACTTTCCCGCAAGGGCGGCAGGCGGTGGCAGGCGGCGGAGGAAGCGGCAGGAAGCGGCCGGCGTCTTAGTCCGAGCTGTCGGCGTCTTAGTCCGAGCTGTCGGCGTCCTAGTCCGAGCTGCCGGTGTCCTAGTCCGAGCTGCTGACTTCCTAGTCCGGGTAGCAACTTCTAGCCCGGGCCTAGGTCTGTGAGCAGCTTGCCTAAAGCCGGTGCTACAAACAACTCAGACCTGCCCTGCCGAACAGGGCCCTGCCTGTAAAGCCAACGCACGTGGTCAGAGCTTAAGGAAGCCAGACCCAAGCCTTGACTCGGCACAAGAGGGAACACGTGGCTGCATTTAAGCTTTAGCCGGCTACGCTTTCTTGTGCGGTCTCTCTTTCCTCTCTCTCTCTCTCTCTCTCTCTCTCTCTCTCTCTCTCTCTCTCTTTCTCTCTCTCTCTCTGGATTTACACCTGGGACACTAGGTGGCTGCTTTGAAAATCCCCTCGGATTTCTACTGTTCTACGCAGATTTGGTAAGTCATAATATATCAGATATTTTAAAGGAAACTATCTAAAAGAGAATTTTTTTCCACATTAAAAAACAAATGGGTTTTATGTGTACATTGGAAGAAAATTGGTTTTTGTTCGAAATTTTAGGCAGTCTGGCAATGGAACAACTATATAATATTAGTATTGGTGGAATTATGCACCTTATCACTATAATAATCCACATTTTAATATTTAAAAAGATAGTCAATTTAAGTGCCAGGATAACAGCTTTAGAAGAACTTGTTAAACCTGTAAAAATTCAGACAGAAGAAATTAACAGTGAAGTTGTTTCAAGTCGGGATCATAAGGTTGCAGAAAGAAAGCCTGTTTTCACACAGTCACCCTTAATTTATCCTGTAACAGTACAGCAGATGCCTGATCAAATGGCTACACAAAATACTTGGGCTCCAATTGAAATGTTGGATTTAAAAAGGTTTAAGGAGGCAATAGTATCTGATGGCATGCATTCCCCATATGTAAAGCAAATGTTAAACACTTGGTCAACATATAATAGGATAGTACCACAGGACTGGCGGGACCTTGCACAAGGTGTTCTGGAACCCAGCCAGAGACTTCAATTTCTGACTTGGTTTAAGGAGGAGGCTAAAAACATAGAAAAACAATGGAGGGATAAAGGAGTACAAGTTTGCCAGGATCAGCTTATGGGCGAAGGCCAATATGCTTCAGCACAAGCACAATGTTTATATGATGTCCAAACCCTAATTTTATGTCGAACGGCAGCCTTGAATGCATGGGACAAAGTTGAGGAACCAGGAAAAAAATCTGAGTCATTTACAAAGGTGAAGCAAGGCCCAAAAGAGTCTTTTACAGATTTTTTACAAAGACTGGCTTCAGCAGTAAAGAGAACGGTCTCGGATTCAGAAGCTGGTAAGGCAATAATTGAATCTTTGGCCTTTGAGAATGCGAATGCAGCATGCAAAAGAATAATCAGGCCATTAAGGGCAAGATCTGCACCTATGGAAGATTGGATTAGAGAAACAATTAATGTTGAAGCTGATGAGCATGATGATACATGGGTAGGAGAAGTAATTTCAAAAGGTTTGAGGAGTGTTAGATGTTTTGGATGTGGAAAGCAAGGACATTTGAAAAGGGACTGTAGACAGGTCATTTCCAGAAACAATGTTTCTTCAAGGAACAATGGCAACAGAATGCCCCTTCCTTCTGGAGTATGCAGAAGGTGTGGTAAGGGAAAACACTGGACCAACGAATGTAGATCAACAAAGGACAGACAGGGTAATCCTTTGCCTCAGTCTTCGGGAAACTCCCAGAGGGGCCTCAGGCAGGCCCCCAGTGCAAATCCAGTTCAAACCTTTCCGGCAGCCATAGAGGAAATGCCTGCTCTGGAGAGCGATTAAATAACCAAATGCCTATTGGAATAAATCATGCTGGTCAGGATGATGAAACAGAGAGAATAGAAAATTCAGGAGAAAACATAAAGAAAATTTTTTGGCAAACTTCTATTAATGAACAAAGACCAAAATTAACAATAAAAATAAATGGTGTTTTGTTGTCTGGTCTGGTAGACACAGGTGCGGACGTTACCATAATTGCACCAGAATTTTGGCATCCAACTTGGCCTCTTCAGGAGGTAAACGTTCAACTGTTAGGAATTGGGACATTATCTCAGGTGAAACAGAGTGCAAGATGGCTCGAATGTATAGGTCCAGAAGGACAGAGAGGAAAATTAAAACCATATGTGGCTAACATAACTATGAACCTGTGGGGTCGAGACTTGTTGCAACAATGGAATACTCAGATTAACATCCCTCCAATCTCAGAAACAAATCATAAACTAGCACATGTTACTGAGAGAAATATTAGAAGATATTGTTCTAATGAGTGGTCACCAGCCATCCATATTATACAAGAACAGGGCACAATAACTGATGATCTTCCAAAGACACCAACAGCTCTACCTTTAAAATGGTTAACAGACAAGCCTGTATGGGTCCAGCAATGGCCTTTAACAACAGAGAAACTCCAGGCTTTAGAAGAGCTGGTAGAAGAACAGTTAAATGCTCAGCATATTGAAGAATCAACCAGCCCTTGGAATTCTCCTGTATTTGTTATTAAAAAGAAATCTGGTAAATGGAGAATGGTAACAGACCTTAGGGCAATTAACAAAGTAATTCAGCCAATGGGTTCTCTACAATCTGGGATGCCTTTGCCTACTCTGTTACCAAAAGGATGGCCTCTCATAGTTATTGATTTAAAAGACTGTTTCTTTTCAATACCCTTACAAGAAAAAGACAGAGAAAGATTTGCTTTTACAGTGCCTACTTATAATAATTCTCAACCGGTTAAAAGATTTCAATGGAGGGTCCTCCCACAGGGAATGTTGAATAGCCCAACTCTGTGCCAATATTTTGTACAACAGCCATTGGAAGTGATACGTAAAAAATTTCCTAAATCTATAATTTATCATTATATGGACGATATTTTACTAGCTGACTCAAATGCAGATACTTTAGAAATAATGTTTGAAGAAGTAAAGAAAATTTTGCCTCGCTGGGGATTACAAATTGCTCCTGAAAAGATACAAAGAGGAGATTCTATTAATTATTTAGGATATAAAATAGAGCTACAAAAAATTAGACCCCAAAAGGTGCAAATTCGGAGAGATAGACTACAGACTCTTAATGACTTTCAAAGATTATTTGGAGATATTTCTCATCTACGAACTATTGTTGGGGTAAAAAATGATGAACTGACTAATTTGTTCAAAACCTTAGAAGGTGACAAGGACTTAAATAGTCCAAGAGAATTATCACCTGAAGCTGAGAAAGAATTAGCCTTGGTAGAAAAGAAAGTGCATGAAGGACACGTGAATCGTATTGATCCAAAGCTGGATTGCATTTTGGTTATCTTACCTTCTAGGCGTTCTCCTACTGGAATATTAATGCAGAGGGAAGATATTATATTGGAATGGATATTTTTACCAAATAAACCAAATAAAAAATTAAAAACTTATGTGGAAAAAATCTCTGACTTGATTTACAAAGGAAAAATGAGACTTCGTCAATTAGCAGGCATAGACCCAGCAGAAATTGTCGTACCATTAACTAAGGAGGACATTGAAAAATTATGGACAGAAAGTGAACCTTGGCAAAGAGCTTGCAGTAATTTTTTGGGAGATATTAACAGCAAATATCCCAAAAGCAATAGAATTGATCTTATAAAGAGAGCTGATTGGATCTTGCCTCGAATTGTACGGCAAAAACCCATATCTGGAGTTCGTACATTTTATACAGATGCCAACAAAGAAGGAAAGGCAGGTTACAAATCAGAAAATTTAAGTAAAGTGGTTCAAAGTCCGTATAATTCAGTTCAAAAATCAGAATTGTATGCTATTCTGTTGGTATTAATGGATTTTTCAGAACCTCTCAACATAGTAACTGACTCTCAGTATGCTGAAAGAGTGGTGTTACATATTGAGACTGCAGAATTTATCCCTGATGCTTCAGAATTAACTTCACTATTTATTCAATTACAAGATACAATCAGGAAAAGGAATCATCCTTTATATATAACTCACATTCGATCCCATACTGGTCTGCCAGGCCCTCTAGCACAAGGCAATGATGAGATTGATAAATTATTGATAGGAAATGTGCTGGAGGCCTCAGAATTTCATAAAAAACATCACGTCAATAGTAAAGGTTTAAAAAAGGATTTTTCCATAACCTGGCAACAAGCCAAAGAAATAGTAAAGAAATGTCCTACTTGTTCCTTCTACAATCAGACGCCATTACCAGCAGGATGTAACCCAAAGGGTACTCAGAGAAATGAAATCTGGCAGATGGACGTGTTTCACTTTGCAGAATTTGGAAAATTGAAATATGTACACCACACTATCGATACTTATTCAGGATTTCAATGGGCAACTGCTTTGAGTTCTGAAAAAGCTGATTCTGTAATCACTCATTTGCTAGAAGTTATGGCCATCATGGGTATACCTGCACAAATCAAAACTGACAATGCTCCATCATATGTCTCTGTTAAAATGAAACAGTTTTTTGCTTATTACAATATAAAGCATATTACAGGCATACCACATAATCCTACAGGTCAAGCAGTTATAGAAAGATCAAACAGAACTCTAAAGGATATGCTAAATAAACAGAAATGGGTAACAAAAACCCCCAGAAATAGACTGCATAATGCTCTTCTAACTTTGAATTTTCTGAATGCCAATGAGAAAGGAACAACAGCTGCAGAGAGACATTGGATAATAGAAAAAACTACAGAATTAAATCAGCCTATATACTTTAAGGATGTGCTGACCTCAGAATGGAAACCAGGGTATGTATTACATTGGGGACGTGGTTTTGCTTTTGTTTCTACAGGAGAAGATAAGCTGTGGGTACCATCAAAATTGATAAAGGTTCGATTTGAACAAGAGAGACCTCTTAATTAGAGGAGGTGATAGTTCATCAACCAGCATGAACATCCAATTTAAACTAACTTGTATCAATAAAACATGCCTTTTCATTTCATCAGATAATAACTTGCCAAAAAGGAACATCCCCAAAATTAGTCTTGGGGAAAGGTTTTTGTTTTTGTCTTTTAGGAGAATGAAGGTTAAGGAATCTGAAGAACACTGGACAAATGAGACAACTGAAGAAAAGGGACAAATCATCTATCCCAAGAAACAGAGTGAAACGGTGTATGGGTATATATTATCTAAAAAAAATTTTATGTCTTCCTAAATGTTTGTTTCTGCTTTTCTCTAAAGATTTAACACTATTGGTCTTCTAACAGTCCCAGTTCAATTAAAATTTAAAGCTGACTTTGGTGTTGGAGAATGGCTCTCTCCTTCTTTAAAATCAAGCATGTTGTTAAAAGGAAAATGCAAACTCCCTGTATCATGCCAGAATAAGAGCCATCTTCTGCTATGGTACAGGACAAAAGCAAAATTAATTAAGGGACTATTCTATTACTAATCTCAACTCTTTGATTCTATTCTGATTCTTTAAACTTTTCTCAAAGTATAAATTTTATATCAAAATTTACAAGATTAATATATATATATATACATTTTAAACTTTGTTAAGATATGAATGGTCACATAGAGTATTAATTCTAGAAAAAAGGCTAGCTGCATATATATGTTTTTGTGTTCGAGTCTCTTATCAGTTTTCTGCAGGAAATCACGGCCAGGCCTAACATCAACTGAAGTCTCCAGAAAGAAGATGGGGCCCCACAACAACAACAATTCCACGTGGACAATAATAATATCATTAAGCTGACAAACATCATCCACAGATCAGCTTTGAACTACAAGGTGCCCAGAGTATTTTGAGATGAGTAGCTGAGATGATCCAGTCTCAAAGACTACTTGAATAAGGACTTGAGATAAACCCTGAACTTTGGCATTATACACAGACTGGATAGTGAAGGATATAGTTACCTCTCTTAGAATTTGACAATTAACCTAAAATTTTTCTTTCAGGATAAAGAAAACTTCGCCCATACCCAGCAGGAAGCAATTTTAAGAATACGACGCCCACATTCCCAAAGAGGTGGTGTGGGGCAGGTGGTTTTTTGGTCTTTTTAATGGGTTTGGGGTCTGGGATAATTTTCAGTATTTAGGGGGGTTGGTTACAAGTTATTGTCAAGGGTTAGGAAAAAGGCTAAGCAAAGGAGATTAGATTTAAGGTTCTTGTTTAAAAAAAAAAGAAAGAAAGAAAGAAAGAAAGAAAGAAAGAAAGAAAGAAAGAAAGAAAGAAAAAAAAGAAAGAAAAGAGAAAGACAATTACTAGTTTTAAATACTTTACATTGGATTGAATTGTTTTATATTGTACACAAATTTGAAACTGATATTGTTAGAAAATGCTATATGTATATTTCTAATTGTATTTATTCCATCCATTTAACAATGTAATGCAAATTTCTGATCCTTGAATGTTATTATTATCAACTATTAGGATATAAAGAAATGAAAGCTAGTAGTTAGACATTATCATAGAACTTGTAGTCATATTGGATATGTTTTAAAAATTGAGCAGAGATGTTTTAGACAGGTCATCTTCAAACCCTTCAGAGATCTACAGAATATGGCATTTAAAATGTTTTAATAACTTAGAAAATTTTTCTTTTTTGAGACATGTCGGCTCCTGGCAGTACCAATCTACTTTAGAGAAAATATGGGCATTGAAGAAACTGCATATGGAGTCAACTTTCATTCTGGCAAAAGTTAGCCACTGGACAACAAAGTATCCTCGAATCAACAGGACAAAATGGACAGGCAGATCACGAAACAAGGGACTACTGATTCTTGCCAAAACAAGTGTGGTTATGGCTTTATCAAAAGGCATCTTCTGAGGCCAGGACAATATGGCCCCATCCCTGAAGTGGCCTTCACATCCGGAAAAGGTACGGTGCCCTTTTCTTCGAAGGCAGCTTAACAGGCAGAGGGCCGATGGATTCTGTTGTACAATGGAACAGCAGCTGAAAGCTCATGCCTCTCAAAAGTAGACTGGCATTTAATAGAGGGATGTGGAGAAGAAGGGGATGCTGAGATGAAGCCATATATACACAGCCAAGAAGAATGGACAGCTGAATTAAAAAACTGTCAACAATTTCCAGAATTTAAAATCCTGAATCATGACAGGACACTAGTGGAATTCAGGTGTTTCTGGTACGTGGACTGCTCTCACCCAATGTGAGGTTGAACTGTTGACCTTGTGTACATCCTACTTCACAAATGAGTCTGTCAGATACACTAAGCCTATAGGCTGAAGATGATGCCCCAACACTGCGGAGAAACCTCAAGTGACTGCCCAGGCAGCTGGCTGTTTCTGTCAACTCACAAAATTTTTTGGAAGTTGCTTGCATGCACTTCCTGTTTTTATTTTTGTTAGCTAATATTATTCCCTTCTTGGGTCTCTGAGGGAGTTGAAGATTAGTTAGTTATGGTTGAAGATTAGTTAGTTATAGTTGAAAATTAATTAGGATAGAAAGTACATTAGATACATCTTGGGATTACCAAAATAGGATAGATAATGGAATTATTTTCTCTGATTTGTCAAATACCTGTTTAGGTATTTATTACTTGTATATATTGTATATAGTTATTGTACTTTTGTATATAGTTTTTCTTTTGTTAGTTATAACCTTTTGCTTTCTTTTTCTTTTTATTAAAATAGAAAAGGGGAAATGTGGTGATAATCTAATTGTACTGAATTATTATTTTGATTGTATGTTAATAAATAAAGTTGTCTGGGAGTCAGAGCTATTAGAGCCATAGCAAGAGTGTGGCGGTGGTGGCACACGCCTTTAATCCCATAAGATCTCTGTGTGTTCAGGGATACAGCCAGCATTGGAGACATATGCCTTTAAGACCTAGGGGGCTGTACATTCAGACAGTGACGAGGCAGTCATGTGTTTGGGTTTACAACCAATGAGAAGGCAGAACAACATACTTTAAAAAAACGAACCGACAGGAAGTGGGTCTCTCTTTTCGCGAAGCTGGGACATCAGGAGGAAGGGTGAGATTTTAGCTCTGAGCTCTGACTTCTCGGCTCTCTCTTTTACATTGTTTCTGTGTTTCTTATTTAATAAGACGGTTGGTTACATCTACACATGGGTAAAGTAAAAACAGTCATTTTGCATCATTTTAAATAGAAAAAACACAAGATGAAAACTAATTGCCTAGGAAAAATACAATGTTTTCTATCAATTTGGGAACATAGCTTCTCTCCTACAAACTCATGAAGAAGGATTTGTGGTCGATAAATGAATGATACCCTGAAGTAAATCCTTACAATGAATAAGTTGATTGATTTGCTTCCTGGAAAAAAGAATTCCATGTAGAACTGTTAGTATTTTAGTGCTTAGAAGATCTGCAGGTGGCAATAAGACAGGGTATGTTGGTGCTAACTGACTGGAATTTCATAAACAATCAAGCAGTTTTTCCAAGTTTTTAGCTCTTAACTTCTCAGATAGATTCTAATTTTCCAGAACCCAAATGGCTGTCAGATTGATATATCCACAGCATTGTTCAACTTTAATATACTGTACTACTGGAACCAACCATCTCCCTGTGTGCCCCAAGTTCTTTTGTATCTGGTCATGACAAGGAGCCCTTCCTGATTTTCTTTTCTATGGGCCTTATTACTGTTGTCCATGACGTGTTGTATGACATTGAACTCACCAAGGGGAAGATATGGGGGTTTTAATTATGTTCTTACTTGGGGCATAAGTTTTGTGGTCATATCAAACTTATCTATTTTTCTTTTACAGAATAGTTCTAAACTACAAGGAGTTTGGAGGGAAATGGACATGGTGTAGGTGAGTATTCATGAAGAAAAGGTGAATGTATGTGATTTCCTGGATGGTTACATCATCAAAGTGAGTTTTGGTGCTGGACCTGGGAGCTTGTTCTATAACCTTAAATGTACCTCCAAACTCATTATATTCAGTGGAGAGGAGCTGAGATGTTACACATCTACAAATGCTTCCCAGTATGCTTGTCAGATATATAAATATAAATCACAAATACAGAAACTTGAGTAGAAGAAATTTCTTTCATCTTCAGAATGATCAGGTTACTTACTATAGATATCCAATGAGATTTTCTCAATAGTTTTCATTACATTTTGGAAAGATTTTACCATATATATATATATATATATATACATATATATATATATATATAATATTATTTACTTTCATATATAATTACTTTGAAGGTTTTATTTTTTTCCCTATAAAACATCAGCTCTTCACCTTGGGCATTCAGGACATGCCATCATATTTCTGTATCTATGCATTGTGAGATATTTGTTTATTTACTGTAGAGAATGTTTTGAGGAAAAAGGTTTCACACACCCACAAACAACCAAAAAATCCATAGACACATTTGCCAAGAGGTGTGCTTCAGAGTCAGAAGTTGGACAGGCAGTGGATGAGGATATGAAAACTCTATTCACATTCGTGATTTTTGGATTGAGATCTTAGATGTCATGATGTGTTTGCTTTCTTTCCACTCCTGATCCTAGATCTCACAGTTACTGTCATAACAAATAATATTTGAAGTTTGTCTTTTAAATACACAGGTGAGCCACAGGTAATTTTTTCTCAAATGTAATTTAGAAGTGTGCAAAGCTTTCCTAGACTCCGAGAGACAAGTGTATTTAGCATACAGAGGTACTCCTTTCAGGGTAAAATTGTGACTCCTTTTCAGCAGTCCCGAATCCTGTGACATTTGTAAAACCTTCATATGAAATTATAAAGGTAATAAAGCCAGAAGGCAAAGCTCTTTGACTTCTCCTACATACTGAAGAGTTACATATATGACATATGATTCTCTTAATATAGTGTAAATAAATTAGGTGGAAGAAAATGCATATTCAATGTAAATTTCAAATATAAACCTTTATAATTGATTTCTGCCACTAAGATATTGTTCTGTCTTATTGCAACTCATAAAGAGATGACCAGTCCATTCATTATGGATCGTCTTTCTACATACTTCTCATCAGGTTTTCTTTTAATGTTTGTAGGTCATTAGGCTATGAGTCTAGTCTAGCTCTAGAGACCTCTCATTACTATACTTAATTTGAGACCCCTGTGTGTATTTACAAAACCATCTTCCAGTAAACTATGCTTTGGTGGCCCCACATGGTCTATGAGACTAAGAACTATATGAACAGGAAATATGGTTTCCTCTTAATAGTTAACAAAGGTTTCCCAAAGGATGCCATGTAGCTGACGTTTTCCTGGTCCCACCTGGATCTCACAGCCCCCCGCAGTTCCCCAAGTAAACACACAGAGGCTTATATTAATTAAAACTGCTTGGCCATTAGCTCAGGCTTACTACTGACTAGCTCTTATACTTAAACTCAGCCCATTTCTGTTAATCTATATGTCGCCATGTGTTCCATGGCTTTACCTGCGTGCCATCATATGCTGCTACCTGGATGGCAGGCTGGTGTCTCCTGGGTCAGCCTTCCACTTCCCAGAATTCTCCTATATTCTTATCCTGCCTATACTTCCTGCCTGGCTGTCAAGCAATCAGAGCAACACATTCACACCATAGAAAGCAACATCACCCATCATTTCCCCTTTTCTTTCTATTTAAAAGGAAGGTTTTAACTTCAACAGAGTAAAATTACATATAACAAAACAGTGATCAAGCAAGAATTATAGTTATAATATCTATTCTATTTGTATTTGGCAAAATTTAAAGAAAATACTTTATCATCTATCCTATATTTGTGAGTCTAAAGTTTTATATCTACCTTATCTCTTATCATAATCAAGAAAAACCATAATTATAACTATCTAGTCTTCAACTACATCAAAGACCCCAGAAGGATATAATATTATGTAAGTAAACAGGAAGTGCATTGTAAGTAAATTCCAAAAATCTAGAATTCAGAGAAAGCTGGCTGCCTGGACAGTCATCCAAAGTTCTGCAATGTTGGGGCATCCATTCTTCAGCCTACAGGCCTAGAGTCTCTCAATCACTTTTCTCTGTGTCCTGTAGAATGTCTGGCAGTCTCTTCTGCGAGGCAGGAATCTGAAGTTCCATCTCACCTTGCAAAGTTCAGTAGTCATCTTTCTATGGGTCCTGCATGTTCAGTTGATACAACATTTTGTCAAGCAATCTAGGCAAGAACAGTTTCTTGCGCAGATGGCTATTTTTGCCAAGAAGAATATAAACTCCATATGGAGTGTCTTCAATAGCAATCTTTCCCTCTGAAGTAAATTGGTGCTTCCAGGAGCAGATATATCTTACTGTCCAGAAAGTCTAAGTTCTTAAAACATTTTAAATGCCATATTCTGTAGGTCTTTGAAGTATTTGAAGATTACCTACCTAATTGAATTATATCTATGTATACCTAAAAAACTTAACATGGCTATAAGTTTGACTATCATAGAAGACTAATTATTAATCTATATTTCTTAATTTCCATTACAATTTAAATGAGTTAAACAAGCATAATACCTTAAGTAAGAGTAGAAATATACATACAGTATAACAAAATTAGCTTTAAATTTGTATCAATAAAGTAAAATCTATAGCAATGTAAAACATTTTTAAACAAGTTGTTGCTCTTTAAGTAGGTTCAACAATCCACCCTTTTATCCTATCATATATAAATCCTATATTTCCATATCATATCCCTCTTTCTTCTTTTAGAAAGATATTGACTATGACCAATAGCAATTTGTAAGCAACAACCTAAACAAAGATAAACTAAACATCCATAATCTTTTTTTTGGGGGGGGGGATATGGGATAGTTTTTTAGGCTACTTCCTGCTGATAAAAGGTGCTGTATTTTTATGGGGATACAGAGAAAATTTTAGGATTATGGTTAAGTCCTGAGTGCAGTAGTCTGTGAGGCTGTATTCTCTGAGCCAGTTGCCTTGAAGTTGATTTTGAATGTTGGATGATCTGGGCCATGATGTCATTGGAGACCTTTCAGGGGGTCTTTGCTTGTCAAACCATATTAGCATAAAAGCAATCCACATGTTCTCATCTTCTGTGGAAACAAAAGCAGAACCTCTTTTCCAAAGCAATGTATCCTTAGACATAAATTTTAAAATTGAGATACCTTTAAAATATACATATTGATTTAACTCAGCAGTTTTCAATCAAATGTCTCTCTTCAGTTAAAAATCCCAAAGAAAATATAATCCAGACTCTCTGTGTAATATCCATCTTTATGTGGCTTATTTTTTAGATTACATTTACTGTGTCTTTAAAGACTTTATTTTTTAAAACTATTTCTTTACATAACTGTCTATATTCATTTTCTTCTCTCTTCCAAGCCTACGTACAGTTTTACACACACTGTAAACCATTTAAGGTCTTATTCCATCTGAATCTATCTTATTGTGAATCTATTGTTTTAAACTGCAGTGGTTAGTACTGAAGCAGCAGCCTTGGCTGCTGACTCTGTCCATCTCAGCTTTTCAACATGGTGGAGATAATTCCCTGCCAGCTCTGGGATCCGTGTTGTCTGTTGACTCTGGGAGGCAGTGGATCTATGCTTCTATCAAAGAAGCATGTAGCCCAGAAACCTCTTTCTCCTTTTTGTTTTTGTTTTTGTTTTTGTTTTTTTGTCTGACCTAGCAGAGGCTAAATCTACCACATGCAGCATAATATGCAGCTTGGAGATACCCCTGTGTAGGTGCATTTCTAGTGGGTCTTATTAAACAAAAACCACAGAGCCAAATATAGGGGTGAAAGACTTAGATCAGGTAAATAGGGAAAGCCATCAGCCAACCTTAGATCAGTAACTCCTCACCTTCCAAAGAGAGCAATTCCTGTCTACCCAGGCTTATATGCCTTGCTTTTCTGCCCTCTCACTGGCTCTTAGCCCAACTACCTCACTTCCTCTTCCTATACAGCTCTGTCACTGTCTGTCTGTAAAGACTTCCAGGTCTCTGTGGCTGGTACTGTGATTAAAGGCATATGTCACCATGCTTGGCTCTGTTCCCTAGTGTGGCCTTGAAAACACAGAGATCCTGCCTGCTAAGGGATTAAGGATGTGTGCGGCCTGACTTCTTATTTGCTTAAAATGCCTGGCCTCTTCCCTCTGATCTCCAGACAAGCCTTAATTATTAATGCACAAATAAAATATCACCACATACCATAAAGAATTTTAATAAAAAATAATAAATAAATAATTCCATGAAATGTAATTAGTGAAGGAGTTTTCATAATTTCAAATTATTTTGTGAGTTTAGTTTGCAAATCAGAGACAGGTGTATACCAATTATCCTGCTCATTTTTTTCCTTGATGAATAAGAAATTGCTATAACAACATTTACTATTTTACTAACTCCTTACAGAGACATGTACTGGGAATGTGTAAGGGGTTCTTTGTAGAGTTTAATCATTAAATCTTTGCTTTCTGTATAGCTAAATTTATCTTTATACTTTATACTAGATAAGAAAGTATGTAAATATAAATATGTTAGACTCTGAACTCCCATTTAAGTTTAAATCTAGTTGCAACCTCAAAAATATGAGAAGCCTTTCTCATTTGTAGCTACTAAATGCAATGCAATAAACCACCTCAGTTTCTCCTGACTTTTTCCTGTTGAAAGACGAAAACTGTCAAAATCCCCAGCAGTTGGTAAGGACCACTCAGTATCAGAATTTCTTGACAGATGACAAGCAGGATACTGGAAAGGTCATGGGTCCAGGTTGTTGCAGGAGGATGCACACAATGTTCAAGTAGCTGCTCTGTATTGAGTATAGTGAAGAATTGATCGGGTCAAAGGGAGGATGAAGAAGAACACTGTATAGTGATTAGGTTCACTCTAACAAGTGCTGGGCTGAAAATCAGAAATCCCAAGCCCTGGAACAACTTCCTCAGTCATTATAGAACTTGGGTAAGAAATGAGTCTCTGGAGCTCACTTTTAAGAAATAAGTGACAGGGTTGAGGAAATGGCTCAGCGGGTAAGACAGCAGCTGTGCAAGCATGGAGACCTGGGTTCAGATCTCCATCACCTACATTAAAACCCACATGTGGCAGCATTGTGCATATAATTCCAGCACTGAGTGTTTAGACCTATTGGTCAGCCAATCTAGATGAAATGGTGGCCTTTAGGTTCTGTAAGAGACCCTGTTTCAGAAAACAAAAGGGAGATTGGTAGATGTAGACATCTCAATGTCAACCTATGGCCTTGGTATGCCACTGAATAAGTGAGTGTTATAGCACACTCATGTACAGATAAGGGCCACATTCCACCAACACCCCAAACACACATGCACCAAAAGAGGTGTGTGAGTTGAGACTATTATGTGAGAAAGATACTAAAATGCTTTGTAGTCTGTCACATAAAAAGATACTAAAATGCTTTGCAGGCTGTCATGTACTCTGCATAAGAAATTATTCATAATTACAGGCTCTGTTAAGTGACTGTCTTCCAGGTTACAGATTCAAAAACAATGTTACCATCTGGCTAACAGCTTACTTTGTCTATGTCAACTGTACACTTAGAAGATCTTGAATTACCTATTGTCTCTATAATGTAATCATCATTGCATTGTACCTGCTTCCATTTGTCATTGAGGAGCCAGTTCATTGAGGATCCAAGAGTCTCACCCTCATTGTTATTATTTTTATGCTTATGATGATTTTAATAATGAGCTGCATGCACAAAGCATTTTTAACTTGATAGAATCGGTTTGCATTTTTTGTAACATTTTTAAAATGTTTTTATGTACTTTGAACACTACAAAAACTTTTGAGCCAGTTTGCCATGCAGTGGAGAGGACAGTGTCGTGTTAAATGCTATCCTGTTGCCTCTGGTTCAGACTCACCTGTCAGTTGTGTAGAGTTCTGATGTTGATGACAGTCTCTGTGATCAAGGGAAAATTGAGAGTAGGAGTAAATGGGTCAATGGGAGATGATAGCACCCTCTTTTGTTTCAAAACAAAGAGTTAATATCTAATATATATATATATATATATAACATGAATCTTAAATTATTAATAAAAAATCTGGTGCTTGATATTGGGGTGAATGCTGAAAGATCAGAGAAGCAGAGCAAGCCACAGCCAACTCACTTCGGCGACTTCTCTGCTGATCTTGTTTCCTCAGACTGGAAGCCACTGTGTCCTCACCCAAATGGATCTCAGCTGAACTGCTGCTAAAAGCCTAAAAGTCTATCTAGTGGCTGTTCTGTTCTCTGACCCCAGATAAGGTTATTAGGGTACACAATATATTGGGGGACACAATATCACCAGATAGATAGATAGATAGATAGATAGATAGATAGATAGATAGATAAAGAGAGAGAGAGAGAGAGGAAAACAACCTGGGAATTGTCTGAATGGAACATTAAAAGATAATATTTGTTATTATCATAATGCATAATAAAGATGTTATTTGAACCATCTTGTATTTACAAACACAGTGTCACTTAATAACCTGAAAATTGAAGTGTTATAGATTTTGATAGAAATTTGATCATTTCTTCTGACCTTTCTTTCTGACTTTCTGAATACTCATCCTACACTAAAAACACAAAGCTCTGTTATGTATTAACCTAATTTACCTAATAGATAAATGGATCTCACTGCTGTAAACAAAGATAACAGTGAAAGAAATCAGTGGGTTAAATCATTAGAGAATGTTGCAGACTTGAATAAATTATATCACTTGGAACATACTATTGATAAGTACTATTTTTCTATATAGCATATTTCAATTATATTATTTTCCTTCTCCAAACCCCTGCCTCTGAAATTCTCCCCACCTCCCTACCCACCAAATTTCATGATACTCTCCCTTTCCCTTTCCCACCCCTTCTGAAGTATTTGCAATTCCATATAAGTTACATAAATGTTAGGATACTTAAAAGTCATTCATAAATGGTAATCATATTTCAGATAAAAAGATCATGAGAGTGAGATTTAGCATGAGGGAAATAATGAAAGTATATGCAATTAGTAGCTTTCAAATGGAATTGTTCCAATCCTCTTGGGATGGTCTGGGTCTAAGAATCATAGGTCTTGACTTTAGAGATCATGAATCAATATCTATGAGAGGTTCTAGAAATTCATATTTCAAATAGATATTTAGGGTGACAGTGGGTCCAGTGAGTCTCATCATGATCTGAGACACACTTATGTGTTAGATAAACTGATCTAATAACCAATAAATTATCAGTTGAATGGGTAGGTATTATAAATGTACACATCTAAAATGATTGCTAGGGATCACCCAGAAAACTCAAAAAGGGGCTTAGATAATGGTTACTTGCCATTATTTCACACATTCTCAAAAATTATTGCTATCTCTAACAGAGTAATTATTAAGGAGTATTGAATATAATGAAGCTCTTTGCATTCTTTTTACAAGTTTATTGAGAGAATAAAGATAACATGCATCCCTCTCACAGAGACATTTTGATGACAACTATACAGTTTTCTATTTGGCATAATATATGCTTATGGAGTTAGAATCTATCCCATTGTTTTCTGAAATGAGAAAGTATAACTCACCATCAATTTCCCAGTCATCTATAGTTTTTATTCCAGGGACAAGAGCAAAGGAAGACCAAATGGCAACAGCTTTGGATGGAGGTTTACGATTGGAGCCTGCAGAGAGGGAACCACACTCAGACTTTCTTCACTATCCTACATCCCATAACTGATGCAACCAAGGTAGGGGGAGACAAGACAACTCTTCGTCAGACTGTCAGGGGTTGGCTATTTCTTCTTTAGTGAACTGGATATCTTCTTCCCATAATTCATACACTAAAATCCTAACAGTACCAAATGACATTAGTAACTGAGGACTCTGGGAAGTTATTAGGTTGTGGATGAAAATTAGGCCCTTATTAGAAGAGGCATTTATAAATATTCTCTTTCTCTTCCTCTCTATTCCTCTCTCTCTCTCTCTCTCTCTCTCTCTCTCTCTCTCTCTCTCTCTCTCTCTCTCTCTGTTTGTGTGTATGTGTCTGTCTGTCTGTCTGTCTCCATGTGAGGACACCAGGAAAATGTCCACAAACAAGGAATTGTGACTCCACAGATCCCAGACATGATGGTACCCTTGTCGGCACCTGACTAACAGGCTGCTACCTGCATATGGCAGTTTTGTAAGAGAAATCTAAACAAATGAAGATGAAACTGCTATCTCCAGAAAGAGGAACGACAGTGGCACCTGCAATGTGTGAACGTGATTTAGGACTTGCTTTGTATTGAAAAATAGCTGTGAAGTATGGGGTCATGGATCATGGCACATTCAGGAGGCTGAGGTCAAAACTGGAAGTTCAAAGACAGCCTTGAGTATGTAGGAAGACCATGACTCAAGAGAAAAAAGAAACATTTGTGTGAAAATCAGTTTTGGATATATAAAATACTCAATGACAGATAAATTATATCTAATGTGTTTATAGATTAAGAAATAAAAAATTAAACATATATATTTTATGAATGCTAATATATTGAGACTCTATTAAGCATAGTGGACTTACTGTAACAGGATAAAATGAGAGATTAAGTGTTACAAAGAAGATATGTATGGGCCAGTGCAGTGGCTCAGAGGTCAAAGTACTTGCTGTACAAGTGTGAGAACATGGAATTTGAATCCCTGGAACTGACATATATTCTCTGTTGCTGTAATTTCAGCCTGAGAAGTTGGGGACAAGACAGAATCTCCAGAACAACCTAACTAGCAAGACTAGCTGTATCCACAAGCTCTGGGTTTGATGGATACCACCTCAATGAATAGGGCATTGGAATAGCCATAGAAAGTGATTCATGACATCAATCTCATCCCTCATCCTTCAGTACACACACACACACACACACACACACACACACACACACACATAAACAACATGCACACATATATGCACCACTACCACACAGATGTGAAAATCGGATAGATCATGTACACTGCACATCCAGAGAGTAATATTTCAGGTCACAGCAAGTTTCACCAAGTTCTCCAACATCTCAAAGCATGAGAAAGATCACATCCTCTTGTGAGAAATAGAGAAAGCCACCTCTAGAGAATAGAAATGTGGGTTCTGTACATGTTGCTGACAGGGAAGTTCTTTTACTCCAGAGGAAGAATGGCAAATCCAAACCTGGAAATGGAGTAAGTCAAGAATGCAGAGGTGATGATGTATTATACAGCATGGGGAACAATGAATGAAAAGCCTAGCTGCAGATTGTAATACCTAATAATACATGCAAGCACCAATTTCCAAAATCCCCACAAAGGGTTCAGCACTGTGCAAACAGCAGTGGTCATCTGTCCTATAACTCCCACCACATCACCTAGTACAGAGACAAGATCATCTATTATAGTGCTCGCATGTTCAGAACAACGAATTTAACAAAGTGAGTGATTACATCTGGGAATTGGCCTGAATGTAGCTTGTAGCATTCCGTTAAGGAACTCATCAGACTACAACAGCTGGAATTTCTAAAGATGACAGATGTGAGTCTGGGTGTGCTTCTGTTCTATATCTCTTAATTTGGTGTACACATGTACATGCGCTCACATGCTCACACATAGATTGATAGTTTCTATCACTTCTAGAACACTTGTCTCTGAGCTTAGAATGACTTAAGTTTAAAATGTTATGAAATGCATTGTGATTGTGTAATAAATACACATATGGTCATGAACATTATATATATATATATATATATATATATATATATATATATGTTCATAATATATGTATAATAATACATATTCTTCCATTTACCTCAACATGGCACTAACCACAGCAATAACATTAGAGCTCAAAGTGGACCATGTTTCTTGGACAGTGCTATTGGTTTATCTGCCTGTGAGTCTCTGATCTGATTTATCTGTATATATTTTATAAAATAAATCCTGTTGGATTAGATTAGGACATCTGGCTTTAGTCTTTCCTTAAGTCCATAGCTTCTGGGGTTTGGCGAGATGCCTCTGTATTAAGAACACCTGCTGCTCTTGGAGATCACTTGTGTAAAGCACCCAGGTTTATGTGGTTTACAACCATCTATTACTCCAAATCCAGGGGATCCAATGCCCTCTTCTTGCCTCTGGATGCCAGATACTCACAGGCTACACATACATACATGGAGGAAAAACATTTATGCACATAAAATAATAAAATAAAATTTAAAAATTCAATAGCCACTCTTAATACTTGTTAATACTGTGGCTGACTAGTGCATCTAATTACTATGCAAATTTTATTTGAAGTGGTCAGTCCTCTAAGAATGCAAAAATGCACAATTGGCAGCTTTCTGCTTGTAGAAGTATCTGTCTCTTCTTTGCATTGACAAACGACAGATCTATATGCAGATTGGAGAGACATTGTCACTGAAGTCTAGAGTGTTCAAATTCTAAGTCCTCGGACTGCTCTGTTATCTTTGTTGCTGACCAGTCCAAATACCAATGTTTCCTTTATCTCAGCCCCACAGAGTTGGTCAAGCTTATGTAGAGGATCCTTGCATAACCCTGGCTCATGCTGATGGCACTAAATTCACATAACAGTCACAATCTGAGTGTCAACCCTATGGTGAGGATTAGTCTTGTTGGCCACAACTCAAAAACAATTATTTTATACTTAGAAGGTGATGATTAAAATGAAAAATAAAATTTCAAGAGAAAGGGAAATTTAACCTGAGTCTGAAAGGTGGTGTCTCAGCTACAGGATCTTTTGTTTCCTCTTCAGCCCATCTTACAACATGCTGATTATTAAAAGTTGCAAGATTTTAGTTTTCCTGAACTCACTCTCAAGGGACATCATTGTGCTCTCATAAAAGGAATCAGAATGAGCTTTCTTAGAGTCTAGGATTACAAAAATTGTGGCTAATTGGAATTTTTGAGGAAAGAGTTAAACCAAGAAGAGTATGACATGTGCAAAACAAGATGCTAGATGCACCAGATGGATGCACTATAGGCCCAGGAAGAGAATTAAAGAGAAGAATGTGGATTAACAGGACACATGTTCATCCCCTGCATTGTACTCAATAGTGAACTTACAAGCATTCACTGAAAACTTTCTGTGTTTAGCATAAGGTTTACATTGTAGGTGCTGGATTGATGGCTCAGTGGTTTAAGAGTGATCTTTCAGAAAATGGGAGTTCAGTCTCTAGCATCCCTGTTGGGAGGTCATTACTGCTCTGGGGGATCTGACTTTCTCTTCTTGAATCTGCAGGCACTAAATTAACAAGCTCACCCTATCTGTATACACACACACACACACACACACACACACACACACACACACACACACAATTAAACTACAATGACTTTCTAAAGAAAAAGATTTTCCTTGTATTGATTTAATTTTATTTACAATGCAGACGCTTCCAAAACAAACTCATCTTGATTTGAAAGTATCTTAGATTAATAATGCATTTATTGTACATAGCTGGTAAGAAATTATGTAGCTAAGAAGTATAATACATGGCAGGATATTGGTGGTTTACTACCACATCTGTGCATCGAACAGGGGCCAAGGGGCTGTCTGATACTGCTGAGCATCATGGGACATATCCTATAATGGATACATAACGATGGGAAAGATCAGAAATCAAAATCAGGACTATACTTTCTATCTAATGTGTGTCTTTTTCACACTCCTCTCAAGCTCAAACCTAGTAAATCAAAGTATCATAAACTGGTCATAGTCTGTATGATTAATGTGTCCTGTTTGTTGGTGGTGTTGCTTGTATCTTAGGGTGAAGTACACATTGTTAAAGCAAGGTGAATGAACTTGAAAGGTCTCACTAAAAATTTATTGAAAGAATAAATCAGATAATAAAATGATATTGCTATTGTCTCTTAGTTAGAAAAAAAACAAAGCAAAATGTGGCTGCCACAAAAGAGAAATTAAGACTCCAATAAACTTAATTCTGTATCTATAATAAACTTCCATGAATTCCTCAGAATACACTGAACTTTGTGTCAGCTATTTCAAAGTCTTTGTAGCATTGGTTTTAGGAAAGCTTTTAAATATATTTAAATTTAATTTCTTTCTTCTGAGTAGCAAGAAAAAAAAAGATTAAATTATTTCTGAGACACTCTCCTGAACTAACATCCCACACTTCTTTTCTAATGATTACAAATGATTTATACCCCAGTCCTACTTACCTTTGGGTTCCTTTAGGGAATTGATTGACAGATGGACTTGACCTTTGCCATATCCCCTCTGTGAGTAGGAAATGGTCATTATCGTTTAATGTCACAGAAAAATGCTGCTTTGCTCTTGCTCTTTACACCTTTGAAATTACTGGAGGAATCAAAACAGTTAATATTGAGGACAAGGTAACAACCCACTTTTATCTTGATTAGGGCTGTCACATAGAGTTATATAGTTTTTGCCCTACAGGAAAGTGCTTGACCAAGAGAACATACAAGAGAAAGAAAATGTCAACAAACCCTGCTTGTCAATTCATGCACCATGATGAAATTCATTTATCCAACAGAGGTACCTTTTCTCAAAGGTACAAAGGTCACATTTGTTTCATTTATTCACACTTAGTCATTCCATTAAGAAAAACCAGTGATTGATAACCTCCAGCTCTAACTTCATTTATGGAATTCACATGTGATAGATTATTCTGAAGAAAACCCTATGATGGCTAATATTGTAATTTTATGATACCTTGAATCAACTAAAACTTAAAGATCTGGGCAGAAACTCTGAGAGATTATTCTTGTTTGAATCATTTGAGGTAGGAACATGCATCCTAAATCTTTGCTGCATCCTTTAGCATCAATCCACATAAAAGAGCATGGAAGAATGAAGCTGTGAAAGTGAAGTTTGAGTTGCTTTGGAGACCCCAAGATATGAGAGGTGCCAGAGCGATGGGATATGTGCCAAGGAGAGGTAAATGTGATAAGTGGAACCAACCCAACAGAGAGGAAGATTGACAAGATATTGCCTTGAGTCTCAGAAGCGATTTTGAACTTTGGACTTTTAAACAGTTTTGAGACTGAAAGTCTATGAGGGACTTTTGAAGTTGGAATAAACGCATTTTGCCATGGCCACAATCATATGGGGGCCACACAGAATGTGGTGGTTTGAATGAGAATGGCCTCCATAGGCTCATGTTTTTGATTACTTGGTCCCAAGTTGGTGGAACTGCTTGGGAAGGATTAGGAGGTAAGGTCTTGTTGAAGGAGATGTATCACTGGGGCTGGGCTTTGAGGTTTCAAAAGACTCCCATGATTCCTAGTGTTCCTTCTTTCTGCCTGGCAGTTGTGGATCATGATGTGAGCCCTCAGCTGTACCTTAGTTCATCTATCATAGACTCACCCAGTGAAACCACAACCAAATTAAATATTCTCTTTTATCAGTTTCCTTGATCATGGTATTATTTTAACAGCAATAGAAAACTAACTAAGACAGATCACAATATAGTACCAACAGAACATTTTTTAACAATACTATTTTTAACATCCAAAACATTATGATTGATCAGAGAATTTCCTTTGTGAAGTGATGGTGAATAATATAGAAATGTATGACAACTGATTAAAACAGAGATTAAATATCAGTGGAGTGCTCAGTCACAAATGGGACATCTATGTCACTTTCCCCAAAGACTCAGGGGCCATCATGGAAGAGTGGTGGAAAAATCATAAGAGCCAGATATTGGTGAGGACCAGGGCAAAGCAGTGTCTTCTGGACATGACAGGACTGCCACAGCTATGGTTGCTTGACCAAGACCTGCACAAAATTAAGTCATTCAGCTTTCTGACCCATGGGCTCCTACTCTTAAATGAGTAGCTATTGACCGTTGTTGGTATCTTGGATAGGGACATTATATTTTCTTTAAATATGTGGCATGTGGTATGTCAATCACATTTCTGTGGTTGCCCCAACCCCTACAGGAATATATGGACAGAACAAGTTGGACTTAGTAGATTATTTAAACTGGGGAGGGGGGGGCAATGGAGCATAGGGGGCATGAGAACATAAGGGAATGGGATGGTTGAGCTGGAACAGGGACAGAGTGGGAGAGCAATGAAAGAGATATCATGATAGAGGGAGGCATTATGGTGATAGGGAGAAACTGGGTGTTAGGGAAGTTTCCAGGAATCCACAAGAATAACCCTAGCTTAGACTACTAGCAATAGTGGAGAGGTAACTGGCTTACTCCAATAACTAGATTGGTGAATACCCTAACTGTCATCATAGAGCCTTCATCCAGTAACTGATGCAAGCAGATGCAGAGATCCGCAGACAAGCACCAGGCCGAGCTCTGGGAGTTCAGTCAAAGAGAGTGAAGAGGGATTACATGAGCAAGGGGGGGTCAAGATCATGATGGGGAAATCTACAGAGACAGATGAACCAAGCTCATGGGAACTCACGAACTTTAGATCGACAGCTGTGGAACCTGCATGGGACTGAACTAGGCCCTCTGCATAATCAAGACAGTTGTGTAGCTTGATCTGCATAAGGCCCCCCTGGTAGTAGGATCATGATCCATCCCTGGTGCATGAGCTGGCTTTTTGGAGCCCACTACCTATGGTGGGACACCTTGTACAGTCTTAATGCAGGCGGAAGGGCTTGGACCTGCCTCTACTGAATCTACCAGGCTCTACTGACTCCCCATGGGAGCCCTTACCTTGTTGGAGGAGGGAATGGGGAGTGGGATGGGGGGAAGTTTGGAGGCACAGGAGGAGGGAATAGAGGGGATCTGTGATTGGTATGTAAAATGAATAAAAAATTCCTTAATAAAAAATTAAAATTTAAAAGATGATATAAAGTTAAGAGGGGGAAGAGAGATGGGGAGAGCATCTGGTAGGAGTTGGGAGAAGGAAGAGAGTTAAATATAATAATCAAAATACATTGTATGAATGTCTCAAAGAATTTATAACAATATTATATTTAAAAATTGCAAGTGTGTGTGTGTGTGTGTGTGTGTGTGTGAGAGAGAGAGAGAGAGAGAGAGAGAGAGAGAGAGAGAGAGAGAGAGAGAGAGAGAGAGAGAGAGAGACGGGGGGAGGGGTGTGCATTGTAGATAACTTGCAAGAGTCAGTTCTCTTCTTCCATCATGTGGGTCCCAGCAATTGAACGAAGGTTTTCACAGTGCCTTTGCCCATTGATTCATCTTGCTAGCCTTGTATTCTTTTGCGACCTGCAGATATATTCCAACCTTATCTAATTTTGTGTGTGTTTACTTCCTATTTTTATTATTGGCACATAGATTCTAAGTACATGTCTGTACCTGTGTATTGTAAAACTCAAACAAGATTTCTCAAATCATAACATCAGAAGAAAGGATAGAGTATAGGTGGATTCTGTACTATTTTATGATTCCACCAGTTCAGCTGTTTAATTGCTATAAATAAAAAGCATCCTTATTCCAGGTGCTTCCCAAACTTCATCCTCTTGGTTTTGCGAAAAGAGGTATTTATCTCTGAACAAAGTACCTTGCAAGGTAAGTTCAATAAGCCTGTAGACTGTGACCTGCTCATCAAAGCTTTCACTACAGTCAAAGTAAATAAAGTCAAATATAAAAAGTTTAAAATTACTGTAAAAACAATAAACAGTTCAGTTTTACCACAAATTTTATAGAAAATGAAACTTGGCCAGGAGTAGACACTAATTTGAGACCACACACTGCTGTTAGTGATGGGGAAATTAATTTTATCAAAAGCAGACTTCCTCCCAGGGCTTGTTCTATGTCAATCTGGTATAGTGGGTGGGAGCTCGACCTTGGCATTCCAAGTTTACTTCTAGGGTTTGACTACAGCAAGTGTTGCACTGTTATGCTGGACCACTTACCTTGTCTGAGCCTTTGCATTGTCCTCTGAGAACTGGAAGAAACAATAGCTTTCCCACTTACACAGACTCAATTCATTCGTTTTTTTTTTTCTCAAAGACATTTTTAGTAATTAATTTTATGTTATACCTATGAAAATTTTTCCTATGTGTATGTATTTGTGCCACATGCACGCTTGGTTCCTACACAATTAAAATGTGGCCAGGATCCCATGGAAGTGGAGTTACAGACGGTTATTAGCCACTGTGTAGGTGCTGGGAAGTGAATTGAGTTCTGAGTCCTTTGCCAGAGTTGTCCATGCTCTTAACCACCAGGTCTTCTCTCCAGCTCTAGTTTTATTTTATATTTTATTTGTGTTAATGTGTGTTTATGTGTACATACACATTCATGTACCCACAAAGGCCAAAAGAGGTCATTGGATCCCTTGGTGCTAGAATAACCTTCATAGGTGCTGGGTACTGATCTTGGTCCTCTGAAAGTATAATGTACACTTTTGACCATTTAGCCATCTCTTCAGCACTGCACTAAATTTTATAAAGAGATTAGACTAAGGCCTGCCACACAGTAATCAGAAACACTGAAGTATAGTGATAATGATGCTTTGGAATTTGTGGGACCAAATGAGGGTATTTTTATACTCCTTCAGTATTTCCACATCCACTTCACTTAGATGTTTCAGTGTAAATCAACAGGTACCATTAGTGCTTATCTGCATTTTCATCTGATGGAGCTCAAATTTCATACATTTATTCAAAAAGTATCTTTTATAAATGAACAATAAATTGTCACAAAGTATTTCTAATTGTAATCTTCTAAACACTGTATCTAAAGACAGCCGTTGAGGTTTTGGGTAACCAGCTCATGCCCTAACACAATAACGGAAGGGGACATTGTCTGCAAAATTAATACTTACAAAGAACTACTCCTAGGTGAGTTTCTAGGGTGTTTCACTTAAAACAAGATATACTGTTATGTCATTATAAATGTAAAGAAGAGCAAAAACAAACTTTCCTTGACCAATATGTCTACTTTTCTTTGACAAGAAGCTATGTTTCACCCTTTATTCTAATATGCATTTTTTATGAGAATGACATAAGTCATGAGGAAAATAATTTGTAAATTTAATTGAATTGAATTATCTTTGATGGTTTGGCATCCCAGTTTTGCATGAAGTTGCTGTACTATATTACACAGACCTTATTGGTTGTAGTTGTCTCCACAACCAAACATGTAAGAAAGGATTATGATATTTTGTTTGATAACTACTTAACAGAATTTCAAATTGTGTGAGAAACAAAAAGCACCATGTCAATGAGCTATGCTATGTTCACATGTCATGCATTTATTCTTCAGTAGATTCATCATTCCCCACACTTCACAACAGTCTCAACATGTTCCAGTCTCAGGAAATGCCACTGAGTGTTCCCCCTGAGAAAAGTTTTTTCCTGTCTCATTTCTTTCTAGACATCATCATGCTTTTCATGACAAAATACTTTTTCCATTTGCAAGTAAGTTCTACGTATGACCTTCCTATTGTATATCTAGTGTCATACATAGCAGGATTGTCAATATTTCCTCAACAGGTATTTGCTTTGATTTTTAGTCATATTTGTGTGTACATATAAGAGTGTGTGTGTGTGTGCTTGTGTGTGTGTGTGCTTACACACAAAGGCACATGTGTGGAAGTCAAAGGAAAACTTGTAGGAATCAATGTTTTCCCTTTACTATGTGGTTACTGAGAGACCCCCACCCCAGTTCCCCCTAAGGCCTGGAGAGCTGAGGAAAGAGACATCTTAAAATAGCCAGAACCAAGTCAGTTCCCATTTCAGACAGGGTGAAGTCAGAAGTTTTAAAAGTACAAAATCAGACTGTCTGGTGGTAGCTAACCACGAGACGCCCCCCTCCCCTGAGATAATATGACCAAATTTTGGAGATGGGCTGTAAAACTCCTGACAGAGCAAAAAATAAGATGAAAGTCCAAACTCAGGAAAACTGGACCAATCAAGGGTGGACCCGTACTAACGCCCTCCTCTGAAGAATTTGGTGGTTTTTGCCTTCAAAAGCTAATCTCCCCAGGAAAGAGGAACTCTCCTCCCTGCCTCGCTGCGCCGGGCACTGCGGACGGGGGTTCCTTGCTAGCTCGTATTGCGCCAACAAGTAAACCTTGCTATTGCATTCTGGACATATCTGGTCTCCTGGTGGTCTCTTTGGGGGTCTTTATCTGGGCATAACAGTTACCTCCAAAAAATCAACTCAAGTGGTCAGGCTTGCCACCAAGTGCCTCAACACTCTCCTTTGACCCTTCATGAAGTACTTCTTTTCTTTTCCTTTCTGAGATTTTTTTTTTAAATTTTATTTATTTATTTAACGTGCTATTTACAATTTCCCTTCCCTCCTCTCCTCCCAGCCCCTCTCCCTCCTACCCCTCTCTGTTTCCACCCTCCCCCAATCCACTCCTCCTCTGTTTCTGTTTAGGAAAGGGGATGAAGTATTTCATGGTGACTCAATTTGTGTTCCTTTCTAAGGTCACTTTTCAGCATTATCACTTTTTATTTTTCTGCTGTGCTTTTATCTTTGTTGACCAATCTCATCTTTCAATTTCCTGTTCATACACACTCTCATGAGGATTTATCTGGAAATGGGGAGACCCCACCCCTGTGCTTTTCTCTGTCTGCACATGAATTATTTGCAATATGAGCAGACACAATAGCTAACTGCCGGTCACTGCTCATTGGACATGCTCTGCATTTGCTATTTACGCTGCAGTGGGTGGGTCAAAGACCTTAAAGTCAGGTGTTGGTGTCATACAATTAGTTTCCATCGTTAAAATGTGGTGACCTAGATCAAAGTATGTTATTACAATCTGGTATCACTTTGCCAAACCATGGGACTTGAATTCTGAGGACATGCAACCCGTGCTAAGCAGGAATAAGCTCAGTCGCCCAGTTTTCTGTTTGTAGGGCCCCGAGCCCTGGCTGGATTTATAACAAATGTGTAAAGAGGATTCAGAGTGTAACAGGGAGTGTGTAAACTATAGATACTGAGTATGAGACCGGTCCTCATTAACTCCTGGAAGGAAGCCAAATTCCTTTTTTATGTATAGACGTAATTGCAACGCCTCTCTGTAATGCTTTTTTTAAATGTCTTTTAATTGTCATATTGAATTGTTTGAACTTTCATGTGCCCTATCACCTTTCCTTGTTCCCAACCTTATAAAACAATGTATTACTAATGAGGATATTAATTATCAGCTAAGACAGATATCTTCCACAGACTCAATGTGACTTCTACGGATAACATTCTGTGACTTTGGAACCATGAATGGATCCTGGATGTTGCCAGATGCCTTCCTGTGTCTAAGATGGTTAATCCAGCTCATACAAGGAGTCAACTGTGTCCTTTAATCTTAAATCTTCTCACTATATTACCATATTCATAATTTTATTTTCTAACTTTATAAATGGTCCGTCTAGTTGAATGATTTTATAGATCTCTTTAAAGAAATGATTTTGTCCTTCCTTTTTCTTTTCTGTATCTAATATGAGAATTATTTACTTTCTTTTTCATTCTGGTAAAATAACTTGTGTACATCCTTATATTGTTTGTAGGATAATACATCAATTACAGGTCAAATTTTTGAGGATGTGTTTGGTTTTCTTTAGCAGGAATGATTTTCTGTTTAGTTATTGCTGAGAAAAAAATGCTGGTCTTCAATAATGGCTGTAAATGTGTCTCTTTTCTTTCAGCAAATTCTTATATTTTCTGCTTCTTGCATTTGAAATTTTCTTTCGAAGTCTATAAAGCATCTTATATTTATTTAATAACTTGGTATTTTGTTATTCTGAAATATTTATCTTTTAAAATGTTTCTTGTTTGAAGCCTGCCTTCTCTGATGTTGAAACAGCCATGCCTTTTCTCCCAATTATTATTTGCAATTAATCATCTCCTATTGATTATACTTTTTATACAGAATGTAATTTAGTCTTTATCTGATATTGAATATAATATCTGTCTTTTAGATTTTTTAGACCCAGGATTGTCAAGCTACAGTTGGTGTTTCTAACTCAGCCTCCTCTGGACAACCCAGGTTACACACATTATCACGTTCTTCAGAGCTGAATAAGCCTTGTGATGGCAAAACTGAACATGTGCATCTGAGACCATTTTTTCCACAATCCCAAATATATTTATCTTCACATAATTTGCAGATAAAACTAGCCAATTGATACGGTTATTCTATTTACTTTAATTAAGAAGATAAGTAAATCAATTTATGCCCAACTAGTACTGAATCTTCCTGTTCATATTCCTTCATTGTTGAAGGTTTGGGTTTTCCTCTGGAATAATCTCCCTTTAGCTGAAATTCTGCACTAGCATTTCCCTTGTAGAAAAGTTGGTGATAAATCATATCCTTAGTTTCTATCATTTGACAATGCAACCTTAATTCTCAATGGCTATTTCAGTACCAGACTTTTGGGTGAAGGTTTTTGTTTGTCAACTTGTTCTCTTTTAGTCTATATTTTATAATGTGGTGGTCCCAGTGTATTCTAGTCCTTGTACCATTAAATATGAACTATTAATTCACACATTTAGAAGATATGATGTTTCTCTCTAGCAGATTTCAAGGTAGAGGAATGTGAACACTAGGAGTGGGGAGTGGTATATGATAATACAGGGTTGAAGATAATCAGAATATAATACACACGAATGCCATAATGAAACCCATCCATTCATATAATTAATAAATGCTAATAAAGGTGACAAAATTAAAACATTCAAACTATGTTTGATCGATTAAAACATTTGAGACTCCTAACAGAGGGAGCAGGGGCTGTCTCTGACTCCGTTGTCTGCTTTGGTTACACATTCCTCCTGCCAGAGTCCCTCACCAGCCTCAATAGAAGAGGAGGTGCCAAGTCTCACTGTAACTTGATATACCATGGCTGGCTGATATCCTTGGGATGCCTGCTTATATGTGAAGAGAAACAGTGGATGAGGGCAGGGAGTGGGGAGGCGCAGCATGAAGTAGGGGAGGCGATTGGGATGAGGGGAGAGAGGGAGATGAAACTTTGATTGGATTGGGATATAAAAACAATATATAAACAATAAATGAATAAACAAATAAACAAACAAATAGAGAAATAAATAAATAAATAAATAAATAAATAAATAAATAAATACAACTGTGTAGGCATGCTATTCACCATCTGACTCTATAAATGTACCTCCTCCAACATATTTGTGGAGTTTTCAGACAGTTTCCCTGATATTTGTCCTAAGATAATCTCTTTCTGATCTTTATATCACAAATGACATAATCTTGAACTTTGTTTTGTTCCCTTTTGTTTTGAATGAATGACATTGCCAAATCCTTCCACAAGCCTGTTGTTCTTTCTCTGCTCTCTCCATTCTGGTACAGACATCCAACAGTAGGTTTTCCTGCTACGAAGCTTTAGCGTTCCCAGTTTAGGACCGCCCTGTGCTTACTTGCTGTAACTAATTTCCATCTGGCTTTGGGCTTGTTCCAATCAAACACAGCTGTGATAACTTCTGTGAAGCCTTTGTCTAAACTCCCAAAACTTCTGTCATCTAGGGTTTTTACCCATTGATCAACCCTTTCTTTCTTTCTTTCTTTCTTTCTTTCTTTCTTTCTTTCTTTCTTTCTTTCTTTCTTTCTTTCTTTCTTTCTCTCTCTCTCTCTCTCTCTCTTCCTCCCTCCCTCCCTCCCTCCCTCCCTCCCTTCCTTCCTTCCTTCCTTCCTTCCTTCCTTCCTTTCTTTGTTGTTGTTTTGTGTTTAGTTTTTTTTTTTTTTTTTTTGGAAACAGAGTTTCTCTATACAACAGTCCTGGCTGTCCTGGAACTCATTTTGTAGACCAGCCTGGCCTTGAACTTATAGAGATCAGCATGCCTCTGCCTCCTCAGTGAAGGGACTAAATGTGTATGTCCTCAATGCCTTTCTTCTAGAGAAGTGATCATGATTTTTTCCCTTCTGTGAGGAGCAATATTGAGGTTTCCCTGGTTCTTTGATAATTGTACTGTTTAGGATCCTGAGAGGAGTACTCGCCCACCTTCTAACTGGTGCTGTTCTGTTTTAAAATCCATCAGAACATTTTAACAAAGCTTTACCCTCAGCATTTTGGGAATAGTAATTCCCATCTTACTTAGCTGTTTTAACCCTTTGCAGTGCTGCTCTGGTCTAGCACAAACTGACATACCCAGGATCTCAGATGTCTAATGATCTTACTTCAGTTCTCAAAGCTCTCTCTGTGATGAAGCGTAGGGTCTTCCTCATGAATTCTTGAGTACCAGGCTTGTGATTGTGTACATGAGGGGTGCTTGCTTCTTTCCTGAACTCATCTCCTCCCTTTACCTTGACCTTATTCTTTGTATTCTAACAGTCACTTTTCTCCCAGTTTCCTCTGCCTAAAAGAAGGGGTGTGTCTTAAAGATGCAGCCAGATGTGCTATTGGGGCAGCAAGCTCTGTGACTTGTACCTTTTTTAGGGGAAGTGTGATGAAGGAGGAAAGAAAAGGTAGAGGGGTATGGACATGTTCTACTCTGTCCAAAAAATGACTTATTGACTGGTGTCTGTCCAGAAACAAAAAGTTTTTCAAAGGTCTTGTGCTCTAATGTCACCATTATTGCTTATATACATAATTAGGCACACATTTTTGGAAAAAAAAGTTGAAAGAAGAAAAATAATACTCAGTCTCTGAATATGCTCTGTGGTAGCTGCCTTTCTGTTATTGAAACAGGTGCCTGAGATACATCAATTCATAAAGAAGAAAGATTTATTTAGACTCCATTGCCTGTGGGCCTAGGATGAGATATGGCAGGGATGTCCAAGAGAGAGAGCTGCACACCTGCCTGTGGCCATGTCAGAGGAGCAGAAGGGGGCAACTGAAGTTCAAGGTATCATCCCACCAGGAGGAAATTCTCTGATGGGTCAAACTCAGTTAGGCAAGGCTCTGAGACCACAAACCCCAAAATATCCTTTGCTCCTGCTGTGCCTTAACATGTTGGCTGCTGCTATCTTTCTCTGATATCTGGCATGGGTGAATGGGTAGGGGAGATTCCCCACTGCCTGTAATGTAGTATGTTTATCTCATGGATACAAACAGTTCTACTGGGCATTTTTACCTGTGCATTATTATGAAGATGATTCTTTTCTAAACTGTACTAATTGATGATAATAATAATAATAATAGTTTTTACAGAGTTTTGATGAATAAAAATAAATACAAGGAGGTGTCACACAGCTAGAACACATGAGCTTCTATTGAGGAGACATATAGACTGTGGCTTAGGTTAATGATTAAGAAAACAATTGAGTCCCAGTTAGCCCAGCTAGCTTAAATTCTTTTAACCTTAATGTTGGGAGATGTGTTCACAGGTTTCAGTGTGTATCACAGCTGATACAAAGCCTTTCCCTTGGGTCAGGCTCCAAGAGGCAAAGCTTTTCTCTGGTCCACGTATGAGTTTATGAGCAATGACCAGTGTATTAAAAAAACAAGCAACTTTTGTTTCCTCCTCTTGGGTTATAGCCTGAGACTGCTTGAATACAAACATATCCTACCAAAAACAAGCTAACTTCTTACTCTGTGCTGTACTTGACAAATGCATGAAGATTCCAGGTTGTTGAGGTTGTTTATTTTACTCCATCATAATGCACACAGCCCACTTGGCCTCAGATTTCCTGTGTTCATGTGTTTTCTTTCTCCCTCCCTCCCTACTACCCAAGGCGATTTTTTATTCCCAAGCTGTTGCAGCCCATGATATACTACATATTCTAAGCATTTACAACTTGTTAATATGTACTGCCAGTTCTCTGGAAGACAACTGTGAATGAGAACATTTATTGGTTTTTAAAAATATTTCCAATAAATAGTCAATACCACACAAATATACTATGTACACTAGGAAACATGATCCACTAGATAAACAAGATATAACAACTTCCTTAACCCAGACATTTTCTTCCTGTACTCAATTGTGCTCAGAGTAAATCTGAAGTTGAGTGCAATGTGAAGAAATGAATTTAAACCTCTTTGTATTAAGCAGGTAGACCCATATTATGGTTACTTAGGGATTGATTTAAAAAATACCTGGAGATTATTGAGCACATCTAATAGATGTAGGAAATGAGTTACAAGAAAAAAAGAATAAAAGGCAAAAACAAAACAAAACAAAAAACAACAAACAAAATATACCAGAGCATTCTAGCTATATGTAAAATCAGAGTTGAGGTTTTGGGAAGAGTTGAGCCAAGACTCAGCTGCAGTGGAATTGTAATTTGACCTTTACAAGATCTTGAAAGGTCATGAGATCTAGAAGTCAGATCAGTCCCTAGGGCAGAAACTTCTTAAGGCATGCCTAAACCAGCTCCAACCACATTAAGTTGAAATGCTTACACTGGTGAATAAATATTTTGCTCAGCAAAATTATCACACTTCATTGAGCATGTTTATCTTTTCAAAGATTTTTTCACTAGCTTCTGCAACACATTTTTCCCCTGAAAAAGCTAGCTTCTTGAAGAAGCACGGTATTACAAAAATGTGATAATGACCAATGACTAATTTAGAAAAAAACAGATAAAGCCTAGAAATATGTCAATATATGAAATAAACAGTATGTGTTAATCTGAATCAGAATAGAAATTAATTCACTGATTTTTTTTTCTTTTAGCTTATGTATTTTCTACCATGTGTCAAAAGACAAGGATAGACACTGGGAAAATTAGGGCGAGTTGCTGAGACCAAGATCCAACCTGATAAAGAAGGAAATTAAATGATTAGACAGGACTATAATTATGTGTGTATGCATAGTTATATAAAGAAACATAACTTAGAAAAAATTGTTCTCATACAGTACTAATAGTAAAAATACTTAGTCTGAGAAGGAGGATCCATGTAGCAAATCCCAGGCATTTTCCTGTGAATTTCATTGATAGAAAGTGCAAAAAAGTCAATTATAGAAAAGTAACCAAACTATGTCACATTCCTAAAAGAAGGTAAGGATGATGATGATAATGGTGATGATAATGATGATTGTGGTGATACTATGTTCCCCAAAATATTGTGCACCCTAATAAACTTATCTGGCATCAGAGAACAGAACAGCCACTAGATACAGAGGCCAGAAAATGGTGGCACACATGCCTTTAATCCTATCACTTGGGAAGCAGAGATCCTTCCGGATCTCTGTGAATTTAAAGCCACACTGGAAACAGCCAGGCATGGTGACTCATGCCTTTAATCCCAGGAAGTGAGCCTTTAATCCTAGGAAGTGATGACAGAAAGCAGAAAGGTATATAAGGCGTGCAGACCAGGAACTAGAGCTGGTTAAGCTTTTAGGCTTTTAGCAGCACAGTTCAGCTGAGATTCATTCTGGATGAGGACTGAGAAGCTTCCAATCTGAGGAAACAGCATCAGCTGAGGAACTGGTGAGGCAAGGTGGCTGTGGCTTGTTCTGCTTCTCTGATCTTCCAGCAATACCCCAATACCTGGCACCGGAATCGTTTTTATTAATAAGACCTGTTAAGATTCATGCTACAGATGATGAAGAAGAAGAAGTTGATGATGATGATATCAGCTTTTTGAGACAATTCTCATTATGTTTCTATG
Organism: Peromyscus maniculatus bairdii; assembly: GCF_049852395.1. Lineage (NCBI taxonomy): Eukaryota > Metazoa > Chordata > Mammalia > Rodentia > Cricetidae > Peromyscus > Peromyscus maniculatus. The sequence goes on along the minus strand of NC_134872.1, from coordinate 23,079,245 downwards.
GTTTACTTAGAAACTGGGCTGTGTCCCTCTAATTTGTTATTCTCCTGCCTCAGACTCCTAAGTCCTTGGATTATATGTGCATGTCACCACAGTGAGTATTTATTTATTATTTGTTTGTGTGGGATGTGAATATATGCATATGTATGAGCCAAGGCCTTAGTATATTGGATATCTTTCTCTATTGTGTCAGGGTCCTGTGCAGTTCCTTTACGAGGAGGGAGTGACTAAGCACAGAGTCAATGACCCAGACTCTAGGAGGATGTTGAAACAACAAGCTCATTTTATTCAGGAAGAGGCAAGCCTTATATATCCCCCACGATTCCCTGGGGGAAAGGTCTGAAAAATATGCATTTGCTGGTGTGACATGGCTGCCTCTCATTGGTCCAGGACATCTCCAGATTATGTCTCAGCTGCTGTTGCTAAGGCCCTTAGGCAGACCCAGGTTGGCTTTCAGAAAGTATCTTATTACTGGTTTGGGTTAGTGGGCCCTCAAGCATCTTAGGGCTGAATTATCCTATACTCGATCATGCCTTATCCTCTCATCTTATTTCTTTGAGACAAAGTCTCACATTAAACCTGAAACTCACCAGTTCAACTCAGTTCAGTGCCTAGTCAACTCCCAGGATCCTCCTGTGTCTAGCCAATAACACTGAAGTCACTGAATTACAAACACAGCACAATTAGAACTGTGAGGCCGAACACATCTTTTCTTTTCATATTGCGTTGGGTATTTCATTACTGTGAATGGAACATAACTAATACATTCCCCTGTATGGTAAAAATGTGTATGAGGAGTGCATATTCTATGCAGACTAAGAGAGTGTCCAAGTGACATCCTTAGACCTTTTTGCTGTTGTTGTTGTTTTATTTAAGTATTTTTACCTCAAAATGATCCTTATTCCAAAGAGACAAACTCTCTAGTGGCTTATCCTGCAAAACTTCCCCATTTTCAGCCTTGTGGTTCTAGAACTATGGAAACTCCACCAGATGGAAGCTAGATGTGATGAATCAGGGTCAGCACAAACCATGGAATCTCAGAGAGAGAGAGAGAGAGAGAGAGAGAGAGAGAGAGAGAGAGAGAGAGAGAGAGAGAGAGAGAGAGGAACTCCTCACACTGGCACAGTCTCTAGGTAGTAAGAAGTGATGGAAACAAAAGAAGAATAAACAGAGGATTAGACAAATGTAATAGCAAGCAGGAAGGTCCTAGAATGAAGAATACAGAAAATATCCTGAATACATCCTAGAATACAGAAATTACCCTGAACACCAGTTCTTTCTTGCTGTAAAGGCTTCTAAGGATATTAGAAGGAGAAGTATGGATTATATGACTCAGAAATGGGAGATTAAACATACATTATGAATACTTCATCAATAGACATTTTAAGACAGTGTTTCTTAACCTATGAGTCACACCCCCTTTGTCAAATCTCTATCTCCAAAAATATTTACATTACAATTTATAACAGTAGCAACATTACAGTCACAAAGTAGCAATGATAATAGTTTTATGGCTGGGGGTCACCGCAACATGAGGAATTGTATTAAAGGGTCACAATATTAGGAAGGTTGAGAACCCCTTCTTTAAGGCTTGCCACTGATACTGAATCTTTAGAGAGGCAATGGAAGCTACATGAACACTTGGGAAAGGATTTTTCAGACTTTCAATGTTTAGCTCTAACTTCTGTTAATAGTTCCTAAAACATCACACAATTATATGATGAAGTCAGCTGTGCTTACTTTTAAGAATGACTGAAGAGATAGAGCTGACACCTGACTACTAAGCAAGCATGCCAAGGTATGGAGAAAAATTCTAAAGATTTATGTAGCACGTGAGCAATAAATAATCAAAGCAAATCTCAGGGGTTCAGAGAAAATCATAAGACAGTCTGCAAGAAACAAACATAGAATACAATAGTATCAGGCCTCCACCAGGGAGACACGAACACCTTAGTTTTGTGATCCTGAAGAGGTAATTCACGCTCTGGTTAGAATACTCTCTGCACATAGTTGATTCTCCTGTCCATGCTTTATGGCCAGTAGCATTTTATTCCCTTCGGTGTCTGGAAGTACAGACCGGAAATAACACTGTCTCCAGGCACTACGCTGTCATAGTTCTGAAATAAATGCTGAACTATTGTTCATGATTCATTATTTGCTACCACATCAGATTTTTCACTGACATTGAGCAGAAAGAAAACAGTGATGAATGACCATGAAATCATACTGAAAGGATGTGATAAAATACCATGAGGTCAGTTCAGAAGAAACTAAAGAGATGGTGAAGGGTTTTGGGGTAAAGCAATATTTGTTATGAAAAGTGATGGCCTTTGTTATATGATTTTATTTCAAACTGCAGGTATGTCAATAACAAATAAAACTCAATATATATCATATATGATATATATGTACATATGCATGAGTTAGTTATATTTTTAAATTTATCGATTGATTTGTGTGTATGTTTGTGTATGTATATATGTGTATAAATAAATGAGTTAAAGTTATATTTTTACATATATTGATTGAATTGTGTGTATATGCACATTGGCATATATTGCATGTGGGGAAGCCAAGGGACAACTTTCCAGAGTTGGTTCTCTCCTTCTCCCACATGAGTTCTGAGCACTGAATTCTGGTCTCCAGTGGCTGTGAGTAGCTTTATCAGCTGAGACATTTCACCAGCCATGAATGGCATTTTTTATAAGTATACTGCATCTTCCTATATCTTAGGAATGCTGGCTGCAGCAAAATGGTTTTTATATAATGAATAGAATAACAAAAGCCTCATCTTCTGATATTACTTTAAAAATTATATGGCATTGAGAAGTAAGTAAATCAATGCTCCCTGGATATGATGAAACAGGAAATATATTTGGGTTGAAATGTATATATTAAATGTAGATAAAAGGTAATTGCTATGGAAAAATTCAAGTACCATTTCTTTATCTCTTTTACAGGCTGCATTCAATGGCAAATACACATATAATCCATAAAATATGATGATTTAACAGAATTTTTTGTTGCTTTAAAAACATAAAGGGACACACTAGAAATTATAGAGGAAAATAAACCTCACAAAACAGAAGATGGTTTGAGAAGTTTTCTTCCTTGACTTGCCTTGAGGAATTTTGAAAGTTTATATATGTCATTCCAATAGGAGAACCAATCACAAGTAATATAAGGAAGGTTACACCTGTTAGACAATACTGCTATGGACATAATAAAATGTAGAGTTTTATTATTAAATTGTTTAAAATTTATTTTACAAACCAACCACAGTTTCCTCTCCCTCTTATCCTCCTATTCCTTCCCCCCACCTCCTTTCTACTCCGCCCCCCCTCCACTCCTCAGAAAGAGGAAGGCCGCCAATGGGAGTCAAGAACTCATGGCATATCAAGTTGAGGCAGGACCAAGCTCCTTCCCCCTGCATCAAGGCTGAGCAATGCATCCCACTCTAGGGAATAGGTACCCAAAAGACAGCCCATGTGCCAGGGACAGATCTTGACCACGTTACATAACTGTCTCCTTATAGTAGTAAGTTTCTCTGGTCCTTCCCGGCCCTGTGGTTGGGATGAATCTCTCCCACCTGCGTCCCATAGCCGCTTGGCACCAAGTAAACACACAGAGGCATATATTATTTATAATTGCTTGGCCATTAGCTCATGCTTATTATTGACTAGCTCTTACACTTAAATTAACCCATAATTTTTATCTATGGTTAGCCATGTGGCTTAGTACCTTTTCTCAGTTCTGCCTTGACTTCTTGCTTCCTCTGTGTCTGGCTGGCAACTCCTGACTCTGCCTTTCCTCTTCTCAGAATTCTAATCTGCTTGCCCCACCTGTACTTCCTGCCTGGCTACTGGCCAATCAGCATTTTCTTAAACCAGTGTACAAGAGCTTTATCCCATAGAATTTCCCACATCCAGAGGGCCAATGTCAGTCCCATGTAGGGTCCCTAGCTGTCAGTTTAGAGTCCATGAGCTCCCACGATCTTGGGTCAGCTGTTTCTATGGGTTTCCATGTCATGATCTTCACTCCTCCCCCAGCTCCTAAAATGTAGGGTTTTTAATATCTTACTTTGTAACAAAGGTTAAATTTGTCTAAAAACAGTAAGAAGAAACTGACCCAGATAATCCTTATGGTATATTTTTGCAAGCAAACAAATACTTGAGGATCCAGGCTGATGATGATCTCTGAGGTAGAGGTGCTCAGAAGCATCACTGTGTTTACTAAAAGAGACAGCAAAAGCTCTTTTAAAGTCTCCAACTGAAAGTAGTTCAAATTTAATTTGAGAACAGCAGTAGAGAGATAAGAAGGTTCCTGGCCCGGGTATTTTCCAGGGTAGAATCACACCTCATGTTCTCATCACTTTCTGATTTTCGTTGTTGTTTGGCTTTTGTTCGATTTTAGGAGATATATGGGTATTAGTACTAGAAAGTTTGTTTGAATGGAAAACATCTACTCACTGCTGATGCTTGTTTGAATGACCAGCTTTCTCCACCACCTCCAGTGCAGAATGGCTCTGCACGATACTGTAAGTTCAAAGAGGAATATTGGACTTGGCTTTTTTATCAAATACTCAGCCTCTTGGCAAGCACGTAGATTCCTCCTCCAGAAACCAAATTACACTCTTTAACATTCCGGTGGTAGTGCTGCTGAAGCTATACATCTTTGAACCTCTCTTAGCCAGGTGTCTCCCCACTACTCCAATAAAGGAATCTTGCCAGCACAATAACAAAGTCTCATGGTGCTGGATCTTTACCTTTCCATATAGAGGGAATCTAGGCCTGCAGAGAAATGGGCCTTCTTAGGCCTAATTAGACTCACATTTGGCAAGAAGCACCTACATACATAGACACCTTCTCTTCAGAAATGGGCAATCAGATTCTCTCGCCCTGTACTTTCTGGAACAATCCATCAAGATAAAGTTCCAGTGTGGCATATTAGCTTTTAAGCTTCCCTATTTATTTACAGTTTGCAAAAAGAAATCACCTTGAGAATTTGAAGAGACATATTTCTTGCACTTCAGAATGAAAGATGTATTCTTGGGCCTTGGTGAGTAGGGATGCAATATTATAAATAATTTTATAATAGACTTGGCAAGAATTACAATCCAGTGTGCAACTATAGTCCTGTTCTGGAACTTCCTCCAGTAACTCTTCTCTACGTTTCCTGTTCAGTCACTAAATTAAAATATAACACTGTATACTATTGCATTAGGATCATTTAGAAAAACAGAACCAATAGGATATGTGTTTCTATAAAATCATATATATATATATATATATATATATATATATATATATATATATATATTCCAAAGAGAAAAATAAATGACATCTGCATACAGTTTTGTACTATTATATATGTTTATATGCATGTATGTATGTATATGTACAAAAATATATATAAATTGAGAAAGACACAGGCATACAGACAGAAATAAAGGAGAGAGAGAGAGGCTTAAGAAACTCATGCAGTCATGGGAGCTGACAATTCTGAAATCTGCAGGGTAGACTGGGATACCTCTATCCATGAAAATTGATGGTGAGACAGAAGGAGCATTAGAAAAAAATTCTTAGACTGGGAACGCAAAAGTAGGCTTCCTAGGATGGCTGCTTTTTGTTCCCAGAAAACATTTTGAGGAGAAATAGAAGGAAGGCAGGATGGCAGGTGTGTAAACAGAAACAATAACAGGTCATATTGAGTTAATAATTGGCAGGTTAGACTACATGGTAACATCATGACTTAATCATTCAGTCATGCACACTATGAAGGCTCAATATCAAGTCAAAACTTGCTTTATAAAAAGAAAGTAGTTACCTGCAGAGGGCACAGGGCACAGCTGTTGTGGTGATTAATCTTTTTTGACAAGTTAAGTAGATTTAGCATTATCAAAGAAACTCATATTTTGGCATGTCCAGAGAGATTTAACTGAGGAAGGAATATTGACCCTAAACATGGGCTGGCTGCCCAGACTGTATAAAAGAGGGAATGGAGCAAGAAAGCATCATGAGCTGTGGCATTCATCGCCCTCTGCTTCTGGCTACAAGTACAATGTGACCAGCTGCCTGGTATTTCTATGTGTTCACCTTTCCCACCATGATGAATGGTACCCTCAAGCAAGGAGCCAAGCAAGTTCTTGCTCTCATAAGTTTCTTCTTGTTAGATGTTGCTCATAGCAACAACAGTAACTAATAATCTCTGAAAACCTAGGGGCCTGCACTGCTTTTCAGCAGAAGGCCTGGTCAAGACTCCAATCTACTTTCCTGCCATTAAAGACACACAATCTGTTGGATTGTGTAGATGAGTAGCAGAGACCTTGTACAGCTGTCTGGAGCTGTTGCACTGGGTCTCCTTATACCATTCAAAACTAATAACTTTTGAAGTCACTCAAGAAATAAGCTGGAGTGGCACACCTAATGAATATTTTGCTTCCCAATTCTAAATGAAGTCAATACATATTGTGGCTCTTGTTTTCTCTTGTAGAAGGTACCTGATATAAAATTTACCCTTCCCCTCTGGTACATCTTGATAAACCAAAAAGTTTCTCTAAAGTAGAGGGTCTTGGATTCTAGTAAGATTCATGCCTCACCCTTTAACTTACCCAGAGTTGTTGATACGCCTTACTCACTACATCTCACAGACACAATATTATCAACAGAGAGGCAAAGGGTATCTTACAACAAGGAAAGGTGATCAAGTTCACTGCCAAAGAACTTGGGACATCAGGTTAGAAAATGATATGCCCGAGATAGGAGAGTGAAGGTATATCAATGTCTATGCCAGTGGAAGGAAAACTACTTCCAATAAAACTTGCAGACACATGTAGAAAAAGGGGTGTGTTTACTGCTCAATAGTGCAATACTCCACCAGGTAGCAGGGATTGTGATAATTTCATCAAATAATGCAGCCGCATAACAGTCAGTGTCTGCTTTTGTTTAGTTTTATACAGTATATAACACCATCAATTAAAAATCTGTTCTCACCCGGCATTGGTGGCTCACACCTTTAATCCCAGCACTCAGGAGGCAGAGCCAGGCAGATCTCTGTGAGTTGGAGGCCAGCCTGGGCTACCAAGTGAGCTCCAGGAAAGGCGCAAAGCTACACAGAGAAACCCTGTCTTGAAAAAACAAAACAAAACAAAAAAATCTGTTCTCTGCATAGAGCATGCTGAATGGAGATATATTGGTAATTACCACATCCACATCTTTTGTGGCTTCTGTAATGACATGAATAATCTCTGAATATCCTCCAGGTATGTGGAATCATTTTTTATTTACTGTTTTCCTGGATATGGTACTACATAAGGTTTCCATTTGTCGCTTTCCCACTACCAAACCGATCTTTCCATCTATCATGGAAATACATGAAATTCTGCTAGCTTTGAGTTTATCCACTATAATTAAGCAATCAAGACGTGGAAGAGTAATCACAGAATTTGTTTAAGGACCCACTTTGCCCCCAGGTGCAATGGCCTCCATATTTAATTACCATCTGACTTTTCTCAGTCCTTACTTGACTGGCACACTATAGTGAAACTTTGAGTCTCAGAGTCACTGTTAAGAAATTGTCAAAAAATCCATTATTTATTTCATTTTTCCCAATATACATTATTTCTATTAAAATTCTATAGATCCCTTTGCATAAGGCTGAGAGAAACAAGAGCATATTTTGTGGGGTTCTAAAATTGTCCTTCTGTAGAACCTGTCTTACTTTTACTTACTTTGTTCTATGTCTCTAAACCAGCTCCATTATGTCCCGTATGAAAACTGTTGAAGGCTGTAGCTCTCATTCTTGTTGTTACTGTATAGTTTATTTTGCTTTCTTTTGATGATTTGGATTTGCATTTTATTTATATTTTCCAAAACTTTTGTGCTTATAAATAATTTAATATTCTTCCCATCTACTTGTATTAGTCTGGGTTCTCTAGAGAAACAGAAATTACAGAATGATCTCTCTCTCTCTCTCTCTCTCTCTCTCTCTCTCTCTCTCTCTCTCTCCCTCTCTCCCATTAGTGGAGGCAGAAAGCTGGCCTCTCTCAGTAGGTGATTCATCAGGATTTAGGAGATGTATTAGAATGGCTTCCAGGATGTGGTCCAGCTAATCCAACAATGGCTGCTGCCTATAAAGGGAAGGTCCAAGAATCCAGTAGTTGATTACCCCATGAGGTTGGATGTCTCAACTGGTTTTCAGAACATGCAGGAATCCTGAAGAAGTAGGCCCTCCTGTCAGTGAAGGAATGGACTTGCTACAGAGGGCAAAGGAAGCAGACAAAAAGAGAGACTTCCTTCTTTTGTGTCCTTTATACAGGCTATAGGCAGAAAGTGTGGTCCAGATAAGAGCTGGGTCTTCCCATCTCAAAAGATTGGGATTAAAGGTTTATCTTCTCACCTTAATGATCCATATTTATTATGAAAAATTCCTTCACAGGTGTGCCCAGGCTTCTGGGTTTTAGTTAATTCCTGATGTAGTCAAGTCACGAGTATCAATAACACTTCTTTACCAGAGGAACAATGATTAACTTCCCAGAGCCACAACTGTTCTTGAGTCCGACTTTGCTGATGTCTACTTTGATAGCTGTAGAGTTCAGTGCCATGACACACTTTGCTATTGGAGGTTGAGTGCTGCCAATTAACTTCAGCTACCCTGAGATCCAATTACAATTAGGTTTACTAATTTAGGGTCTGATATTTCCACTCTAAGTTCTAACCTGGAGCAAATTGAATCACACATCTATCCAAGAATGTTGGAGTTCCACTAAAAAAAATATTTCTTACAGGCTGGGTGAAAGCATTTTTGGCCTCTCCAAATAATTTTCATGTGACTTATCTACTTTAGCAATTCATTTTCCTAAAGTCTTTGAGCTTCTGACTCCACAGAAAAACCAATGCAGGTCTGGCATTGTTTAGTCACTCACTTTGGGTCATCTCTATGTCATAACCAGCTAGCTAAATAAGCCAATGGCAGTTTCTAGCACTGAGGCACATGGTGCACAATCTTTTTAGGGACTCCTATGTGAATTCATTCTCAGCTTCAGACTCCTTCTACTACTGTTTCACACTCCCAATTCTCCTCCCCCCTGATGTTCTCCAGCTCTCACTCTGCTTTATGTGGGTTTTGGGGATTTGAACTCATGGGGTTGTGAACTCAGGTCCTCAAACTCGCATGGCAAACACTTTACCAATAGAGCCATCTCTCTAGCCCATCTTGTGGCACACACACACACACACACATGCATACATACATGCATATACATATACATATATATTCATATACATATACATATGCATACACACACACACACACACATATATATACACACACACACACACACACACACACACACACACACACACACACATATATATATATATATATATATATATATATATATATATATATATCTTTAGGTAGCTGTGCTAGGATTTGCATATAGTCATAAATCTAGAATAAAACATGAATTGTGAAGGTGGCTCCTAAGGCCTTTTTATCACATCACAGTCACCTCTGGGAAGCCACTATCATTTCCATAGTTCATTCACTTAATCCCATTAGCTGAGGCAGAAAGCTGGCCTCTGCCAGTAGGTGATTCATCAGGATTTAAGGGATTCAGTTCATATCTGTAGCTTATCAGGATCTCTCTGTACATCATTTCACTTTTCAGAACCTCTTTCTCCCCCATTCAATGTCCTTACTTTACCAGGAGACAACCTCTCATATCAAGAATAAACTTGCATTACAAATTACCATCCATTGGTTGGCAAGATCTGGCTTTCCTTTTTTCGTGTGTGACCTCAGCCCTGCCTTTACAAGGAGAGAAGAGTTTCTCTCAGGGCAACACAGACACATTTAGGTCATTGCTATAAGCATGCTATGTCAGAACCAAGGACACATTTGTCTTTCCACAAAATTAGAATACCTAACAGTGAATACACATAAGCCACCTTAATTTTGTTGGCTTTACATGGGCTACTGTTAATTTACAACCAAACTTTCTCTTATTTTTGTCTTAATGCGAAATTCTCAATTTATGTAGCACTCTAGGTTATAGAATGGCTAAGAAAGGATTAAAGTAGTTGTAGTATTCAAATGTGTTTCACTAAAGAAAGAACAGAGATCTGAAGGGAATACAAAAAATCTGTGGGGGACCAGATAAGAAGCTTTTTGAACCCTGGGCACAGAGTTATCAAAATCAAATTCTGATGGCAGACTCTTTCCAGTGTCAATTTGAAGTGATCTGTGTGTCATGGATAGAGGCTGAGGATGAGGAGTACTGCTCTTGAGCTGGAGCCTGTGGGAAGAGGCCTATGTCCTTTGTTGTGGCAATTTCCCTGGTTAAGACACCTGAGGAGTGACCAAGTGTGCCTGTCACATCTCTCCTTTGGGGTGCTACTTCTCTTTGAGGCTCAAGAGAGGAATACGTGGGGTATGGTTGAGTTTACTGACCTAGCTATACTGACATGAAATTGATATGCCTGTAATCCCATGTGTTCTTAATTTAATTTGATAAGTTCCTAGGTGGTGGTATTTTGTTTAATAAGTGATTTTTTTTGTATCTTTATCTCATGGTTTGCGATGAACAGGTAGGCATTGATCATGTATACTAAAGCAGTGCAGAGTAAGTCTGATACAGAGTTTGAACTCAAAATCAAACCAAATGGTACTTTATAAATTGGAATCTGGTCTGTAAAATCACTGTCCTACACATTATGAAACAATGTAAGATAGGGTATAGCCTAACCACCATAGTCACCTATGCCATTCTTGAGATGAGGGTTCTCTAAATCCTCTATTCAATAAGATTTAAAATGCCAAAAGGAAAGCTTAGGGCCATTTCAATCCAAGTTTTAAGAGTTTACTTGACCATTCAGTGACCCATCAATGTGGCTAGACTCAAGTGGCTTAGCATACAAAGGGAGTGGACAGAGAAGTGTTTGTAAGATGAACACAGAAGGAAGACAGACATTTATTGAAGCACCTACCTGTAAACCCCACACTCAGAAGGCAGAGTATCCTTGGAACAAGATGGCTAGGTAGACTAGTCACAGCAGTGGGCTCTGGGTTCAATTGAGAGACTTTGCCTCAATGAATAAATTGGAAAGTGACTGAGAAAGACTCTTGGCAACAACCTCTTGCCTTCACACACTTTCATGTGCATCCATGGACATGCTCTCTTCCACATACCACACACATTTAAATACAGTGGCGATGTAGTGGAAGGAAGGAGGAACGGTGAAAAGGAGAGGAAAATTGGTTATAATTGAAAGTTCCTAGCTGAGTTTAGAGTTGTGACCTTCAGATTGCTTAAGCTCATGTGTGTTTTACTGTTGACTGGATGTTTTGCTTGTGCCAGAAGCTAATATTTGGACCATGTCATTACACTGGCCTTTCTCTGAAAAGCAAAATGAATTTGTTTGTTTTGTTTTTTAACAGAAATAACCACAAATCGCACTAACTCATCTGACAATATTTGAATGAATCCAATATATTTTTTGTGCCACTGATTTTTATAGGCGTGATTAGGAAAATCAGTTGGTAATATTTTGCATATTTCTACTACTAAAGTATGCCACAGACTGCCTGTGCACTTTTTGCTGTGGAAAAGAGAGTTTCTTGATGTTTGGTTTTCAGTAAATTATTCTGTTTCAGTTTCTTCTTTCTACAAAATAGATAAATCTACTTCAAGAGAATTTCTTAGCTAGAAGATCATTGATAAGTGACACTTAACACAATAGGTAGACCCAAGTAGTCACATAGAAAGGTCAGTCCTTTCCAACACTGTCTCTTTTTTACAGCTTCAAAAAGCAGACTCATCTTTCAAGGTAGAGAATATTTCTGATCTCATCTCCCTGACCTCTTCAACTACATTCTCGGTAGCACTTATAACAAATTTCTTTTTATATTGTTTATTATATTTTTGCTGCTAATTTATTTTCCAAATTGAATCCCAATTATGTCAAGAAAAAGGTTTATATAAGACATGCCATGTTATCCACTAACTAGTTCCACATTTATCAACAAATGAGTACTTATTATTGGTTAAGTAAAACTAACCACCTTTCACTCACACAAGATATTTGACCAAAATCTACAGAGCCATAAACTGACACTTGAACATACATATTTGAAATACTTTCAGTTGTTTTTCTTGCTTTCAATCATTTCTGGGTTGTCAGTCAGCTCATTACCTTTGGATGTTATTCACCAAAATCAGATAACTATTGTAATAAATGTCCCGATTCTTTTAACTATTTCATTTTAATTCTATCTCTGTGTCTACAGTGAGCTGTCATAAACGGCTCTACCTTTCTTCAACCTCCACAGCAATCTGTTCTCATTTTGTGATGGCATTAGAAGAACTTTTGTCTTGCTTGTCAATCTCAAAATTTTCTGTGGATGCCTACAAACCTCTTAATAGGAAAGCAATTGTCTAGGGGTGGCCTGTTACACAATGAGTAGGGCTATAATGTTTTACATTTTTAAAAGGTTAAAAGTATCTATATGGCACTTTAGACTCCTCAAAATAATTTCAAGTAATAATTCACATGGTTCTAATGTCAATTCTCTAAATCCATATTGAGTGATTTATTTTTTTGAAAATATAAAGAAATGGAACCCATGATAGGCTCTGGCACCAAAAATTTCCAAGTCCAAGACCAGAAGATTTTGTTACTGTGTATGTTCTTGGTTTTATCAAGGGCAAAGAAATAATGATGAAGAGATCCCTTCTTCCACTGTTCCTCTACTGCAAGTGTTTCTGCATCTTACAGGTGATGAGAAAAGACCCCAACTATCATGGCTTTGTTGTGTAAGGTTTCATCAGTCTCACTGATACTGGGACCGTGCAATGCCAATCCACAGCCTTCAGTAGTCTGTCATGGGCAGCTGTGCATCTGACTGAGGATAGGGATCAATAAATGTCCAAAACAAATTCTTTTCTTCGAATGAAAAAATCATTTAATTTGTCTTTATGGAGTCATCCTCTGTGAGCCCAATTGTATAACTCCACTAAGATGCTCAGGATATTTCCCTTCCTCATCTCTGCCATATCACTTGTCATGATTTTGTATTCACTAAAAACCCTATGTTTACATTTCAGTTGATGAAGGAGCCATTTTTTTGTATGCACATCTAAGAATTCCTCAACAGATGTTTAACATTTTAAATTATTAAAAGTGAGCAAGGAGTTCCTACATAACTGTAAGCATGATTTAAGCATAAATATGTACAATCATGTCCTTATCTTTGTGCCTATCTCTATTCAGAGTGGAATGCCCATGATTAGTTATTAAAATACATTGTTTTTATAAATTTTTGGTTCAAACTGTAGTCCTTTTACCTTCCCTAAAGTGATATTTCATTGAAAACTATAATGGACTTTAGTGTTTATAGACAAATGTTCTTATTGCTTCAGTTAAAGATAAAAATAATATTTTAGGAAAAATTTCAAGAATTTTTCAACACAATTTTACTTCTATTTGAGAGAATTGTTAAATGAATATGTAAATGTTTTTCTTATGCAGAGAAATCCATATAAATCTAACTTGGGCAACCACTTCCTATGCCTGGGTGTCTGTTTTTATATTTGTATAGCTGGGGTGTTTCAGACACCCACACTCACAAATGTAAAAGAGTTTTCCTTCTCTCTATCATTTCAACTTACTGTGAAATGGTCTTCTTTAGATTGATTTCTGGCAGTTTAGTTTCTTTAATTGAACAGATAGCAAGTTTTTACATCTTTATTTAATTATGGCTATCAAATCACTTCTTTCATTATTCTTAATTATCACAAGACAGCTCATGATTGTACTATCATTAGTTTCAGCTGGCCTCAATCTTTACTCGATTTCATTTTGTGAAAATATATAAAGGGGAGGGAGACAAACATTGATGAAATGTTCCAACAATAGCTTGAAATCGTCTGTGGTGGAGAGTTGGTGGGATTTGTCATGCTAACTGATGTGAATTGAACTGATACTTTATGAAGAAATACGCCAATTAGCTAACTGCCCATTGACTGTAAGTTCATTTAGTAGCTCAGGTATATGGAAACATACATTATGCAAATACTTGGCCTTTTTTTGTTTTGTTTTGTTTTGTTTTTCAAGACAGGGTTTCTCTGTGTAGCTTTGCGCCTTTCCTGGAACTCGCTTTGTAGACCAGGCTGGCCTCGAACTCACAGAGATCTGCCTACCTCTGCCTCCCAAGTGCTGGGATTAAAGGCGTGTGCCACCACCGCCCTGCTACTTGGCCTTTTACTACAGTTGGCACCACAGGCATTCAAACAGTACTGGTCATTATTTTGGCATGTAAGATGTGGGGAAATGTGGCTTGCCCTGTGTGGTTTAAGCCATATACTTTGTCCCTCATGGTTTCCTTTTGTTTCCTGGTCCTGACCAATGATTTGTGAAGACCAGATTCTACTGGCACTTCAAAAATATCCACTGGTAGTCCATTTTAAAATCATGCCCACTCTTCAAGGGCTGGTGAATCAGTGATTCAGCCAGTCTTTTGTTATCATCCATGGTAGACAGAGGATCATTGCTTTGAACTCTGAGGCTGAACACTAGGAAGTGTTTACTATGTTCCAGCTAGCAATTTAGAGCACTTTAAAACCAATGTATACAAAGGCACCCAAGACAGAATCTCTGTCATAATTTAGACTAAGACCTAATACTGAAAATTCTTAAATATACCTTGAGTGAGTGAATAAATGAATGGCTTGGTAGATGTTTCATAGTTCCAAAAATTGTTAATATACAGTTTGATTATCAGACTAGAAATGACTATTCCCCAAAGCAACTACAATAGATTTACAGCAAATTTAGATTTTTATTAAATCTCCTATTTCACATTTATCATTGTTCAGATTGAGAACACATAATTTATAAAATCAAAAGATGAGGAAATTGAAAACAATATGAAAGTCATTTTTTCTTAGCCTTTATCCCTGTATTGTACAAAAACAAAACGCTAAAGAACAGAGAATGGATCAATCTATTTTAATGGTTCTATTATAAATTGCATTATTACATATGTGGTTACATTATGAAGCTTTTTAGAGAAAAATTTAGTGTTGTCAAGATTGCACCACTATATTTCTCAATATGTATATGCAAACACAAATTTACACATAATTTATATGTATACATATATGTATTTATATATGTAAATATCTGAATATATATCCATCTACCTATCATTAGCTAGGCAGCTAGGTAATTGTCTTCTACTATACATAGTCTATATGGGAGCCTCATTAGCTATGTGTAGTAGCATGAGGGCTGTCAGATGATTAAATGTCATTTCTGCTGTTTGAGATCTGAGTTATCCTCTCTGTAAGAGCACACTCCACACCATTCCTTCATCCTTGAGGTCCACTTTGCAGGATCAGTTTTTGATCTAGACAGAACTTTGCCTGACTTTTCCTAGTCAGTCCATGGTGATCTCTATGCAGTTCACAGAGTTCTACAAGGTAGTGGTAAGGACATCACTTCAACACCTTCAGGAATCCCTGTGTGTCTATGATGTGGGACAGGCCCCTGCTGGTGGTGAAGTTCAAGATCAGGTCATTCATTCTTTTCTTTTCATTCACACCTCTCACTGCCATTTCGCTTAACTTACTCCACAGCTCAATTCACTTCACTTCTCCTCCTACCGACTATCCTCAGAAAGCAATCCATTTCTCTTTCACCTTATAAATTTTACAATTACAAACTATTTCATGCATTTCTTCCTTACCTACCGCACTGTATCTAACTTGTCAGTGGGGATGAGTCAAATGTCTGATGACTTTACCATTGATGCATGGAAGCTGGCTCTTCAAATAGGTCTGTGTGGGGATCCCTGCTATTGACTGCTTCTCAAATATCATTAACATCTCTGAAATTTGAAGTATCTCATAAGAGGAATATTAATTTATTTCTGAAGATCTTTATTCCTTTACACGAGAAACTCATATATTTACTCATTCATTTCATTCCATTTCTGTGTACCAATTACCATGCTAAACACTCGTGATGCTGCTGCAAGAAAAAACATTGGATACTCTTTAAAGTTTCATGAATAAGAAATAGACTACTCAGTTAACTACCAAGTGTTTTCTAAATTATAACTGCAATAGTATTGTGGACTAGAAATAAATGGTAGGGGAGTAAATAGTGCTGCTTTAGGTTGAGTGTGTATGTCAGTGAAGGGACCGCTAAAGATGTATTGCATCAGTAAAATGGATTGATGAACTTAAATCCAACTTACTCCTCCCATGTGGTAATATTTTGTTTGTGCTCTAACAAATAAAGCATGCCTGGAGATCAGAGGGCAGAGCTAGCCACTAGTTAACCATGGAGGCCAGGCAAAGGTGGCACACACCTTTCATCCCAGCACTTGAGAGGAAGAAACAGGAAGTCATATGGCTGGGCAGAGAAAGAAAGTGATAAGGCAGGGTGGAGGCAGGAGCTCAGCCCCTGTCAAGATGAGGAGTTGGTGAGGTAACAGGTGGCTATGGCTTGCTCCTTTGTCTCTCTGATGTTTCAGTATTGACCCCGATATCTGGCTCTGGGTTTTTATTAAGACCAACTAGAATTCATGTGACACTCCTGGCCCCCAAGGCTAAGAGAGGAAGAGAAATTTTCAATTAAGACCAGAAAAAAAAAAAAAAGACGTTAATGACGTGGTAACTCAGTGGTTGAGAGTGCTAACTGTTCTTGCAGAGCACCAGCATTCAATTCCAAGCACTCCATATCTGGCATGTCTGGTAGCTCACAATACCTATAACTACAGCTCCAGAAGGACTGACACTGCCTTCTGGCCTCTACCTAATATGCACATACAAAACACAGACACACATATATCCATGATTCAAAATAAAAGTCACTTAAAAACAATGCAATGTCAGGATGCTACAGCAGAGGCCATAGCAGTTTGAGAAGAAGACGGAGAGTACTGTAGTATAAGACTGATCATGGAGGGGAAGGTGGGTACTTACAAGAAAGAAGCTAGGTTGGGTCAAGGAGTCTGTCTCACATTTCAGAAAACCATCTCATCTTCAGTACTTAAACTACAGTGGACAAAAAGGAGATTTGCATTTATCAGGATAATTTGTATTTTGCAGGATAAAGTTATTGGTACTAAGAGATTAAATGTCAAGAGGACTAATTAAAGGTGTTTAAATAGGAAAATGGTATGACGAAAGCATTAAGTTGATGGTGGTATGGGATAGTTTCTCATTCATCCTTATCTTCTACAAATAAGATATGAGAGGATTATAACTAATTAAAATTCTAGGCATGTCAGGTATCAGTTAATTGAGTTTTTATTGCACTTGCACCATCAATTTTCAATGCTTTTAATGAAACAGAATGGAATTCAAATGTATCTATTGTATTTAAAACTGTATCATCATCTATTTTTCCTTCAGATTGCCATCTGTAAAGCTGCTATAAATGTTCTAAAAATAACCAATAATCTGTGTATCATTTGTTATTTTTCTTCCTGTGAAGAAACTGTCAGGCTATTTTTGTTATTGTTTTCATAAGTAGAAAAAAATCTTGAAACAAAGGAAAATAGAAGAGGCTTTGTTTTTAATGAATGATAGAGGCTAAGGCATATATATGTATTAGGACATGATGGCACATGACTATAATCCTAGCACTCAGTGGACAGAGATGAGAGGATCCCAAGTTCAGAGCCACCCTCTGATCTACAAAACGACTCTGGGCTAATCCATGCTACTTAGGAGACCCTGTCTCAATCCCTATCCCATTTCTAAAATACTTCCCATAGCTTTATTAATTATTTATCATAATATGACATGAACAATATTTTGTTCCATCATTTCTGATGATCAAATATGAATTAAAACTGGGGCAATAAAATGCATTTTCTGTTGTTTTTATTTTCTTCACATTTAAAAAACATCCCGAAACTAAAAGACCAATTATCTCTGTTTTCTTTTGAATGAAAGAAAAATTTGAAATCGAGTAGAATCTTCAGGATTTGCTCTTAGACTAACAGAGTTTTTTCTTTCCTTGAAAATCCATGGCTAAACAAGCTGCTTTGTTTTGTTTCAATTTTCCTCATTTGAAATAAAAAATGGAACTTTGCTATTGAAATGAACTAATGGTTCTTAGCTCAAAGTTGAGGTCAAGTTGAATAAACTGGCAGAACACTCCTTAGAAATGGAGCACTCATAGCTCCAGGAAGGGAAAAGTCAACTATATCTGCAGTTGCCTGCTTTTTTCAAGCCTCAGCTCTGGCAGCACTAACAAGCTATGCCCTACTACCCAGTTAGAAAGAGAAGTAATCATTTTATTAAGATTGGCCATATTGAGAGAAGGAAGAATTAATGAGCGAGGTTCAGTTACCACCCAGAGTCCATTTATTATGAGCTGACATGAGATTCAGGTTTAAACCAAGAGCAGGATATGCATGCAACTAAGCAGTCCCTGGTTAATGTGATTTTCACCATCATTATCTCACCTTTGTTTCAAATCCCTTTATCCTACAAGGTGGTCTGATAAGGTAAATGTCTAGGAGACAAGTTTCTACTTGTCTGGCAGTCAGGTTTCCAGCCTTTTCCCTTCTTTTCATGAAATTCCAAGGCAAATTCCTATTCTCTGGCTTCCACTGTTTCAGTATTCTGACAGCCAAATAGAGAGGCATCTTCCCACCTACCAGGAAGGTTACATAAATACCATGAGGTTGCCTTCAAAATGCCCAAATGTCTTTGCAATTCAGAAAATTATTTCCAGTTTCTGAATGTCTTTCTTTCTTGTTTATCATTGAATGTTGTAGAATATTAAAGATGTGTTGCTTTCTTTTATATTACATTTGTTTAACTCTGTGAAGCGGTGTTACTGTGCCTGTCTAAAATACCTGATGGTCTAATAAAGAGCTGAACAGCCAATAGCAAGGCAGGAGAAAGGATAGGTGGGGCTGGCAGGCAGAGAGAATAAATAGAATGGGAAAAAGAAAGAAAGAGAGAGAGATGGAGAAGCAAGAGATGAAGGAGGAGGTTGCCAGAGGCCAGCCACCCAGTCACACAGCCAGGCATGAAATAAGAAGAAAAGAAAAGATATAAAGAAATAGAGAAAGGTGAAAGCCCAGAGGCAAAAGGTAGATGGGATAATTTAAGTTAAGAGAACCTGGCTATAAACAAGCCAAGCTAAGGGTATGCATTCATAAGAAAGAATAATCATCCATGGGGAGCTGGGTGGTGGGCCCCCAATTGAGTAAAGTACAAAGAGTAAGAAAACAAACAACAACAAGTGAATTCCATTTATTCTACCTGAAACTGTCATAAAGATTCTTATTATTTATATAATAATAGAAAATGTTTTTTTCTTTTCTCCTTCTCATTGCATTGTAATTTCATCACACATTGGTCATTATATCTACTCTCAGACACGGGCACCGAATCTTAAAACAAGTTTGCATCTTTTCCCCAACACATCAGTACCTAATAAATAAGGGTGATGTTTTTTTTGCTACCAAAGAATAAAGCAAAGCATACCAAAGAAGAAGATGCTGTCTTTTACTGTGTGAGTGGGAACACTGAGTCTTTTCTTCCATGTGCTATTTTATGACATTGAATGGACACTACAAGCTACTGTTAAAGAAATACATCAATTAGTGTATTTCTGTGTGCAGATCTCAAATGATTCTATGTGCTCTTTGGAGCAAAAAAAATAAAATAAAATAAAATTTCTATTTGACCAGGAAATAGTACAAAGCTTCATAATAGCAAGAACACACAGAATTTTGTTTCTATTTATCAACTGGCAGCCATGTATCCTATGGCTGAATAATGTGTTAGTTTCTGTACTGCAGCAATGCAGAGTTTATATAAAATAGGATTATATTTATACATTAAAGATTTGCTCCCTAGGCTACAAAAGCTTGCAAGTAGTATAATTAATCTTTAAGAGATGATAGAAAAAAAAACATCCTCAAATAAGGTATTGTTGTGTACAGGGAACATAGGTGTGTTGTAAAGAATGACTCTGGAACTGTTACCATGCAAAAGGGAAAAGGAAATATCTTTGAAACTAAAAGCAGTGTGAGTAATACTGTGGTGACCAATTCTATGTATCCCCTTGGCTAAGATATCCTCCCAGATATTTAGTCAAATACTAGTGGAGAGCTTACTGTGAACCTATGTATTTGGGTAGATAATTATCATGTACATCAGTAAACTGCATAAACCAGCTTGTATTCAAATGGCAGATAAGACTTCTTTAATTAGTTGCAGGTCTTAAGCAAAAGGCCTAAGGACCTCCACCAGGGAAAACAATTTGTCTAGAGGATGCCATAGACTTGGGACTCCAGCACTGGTTCCTCCTGGGTCTTCAGCCTAACTATCTGCTCTGTTGACTTTGTATATGCCAGACCCCTACATTCTTAAAATATAAACTGATTCTTAAATCCCCCCCTCTCCTTCATTCTGGATATGTGGCATCAAGACTTCTAACTGTAGATCAAAAACATGCAGGAGAAAAATTGCATTTCTCCTGAATTTATATATATTTTCTTTTCACTCTCACCTGAGCAACACAGTAGAGAGTTGATACCTATTGATATCATGTGCAATTGGATTAGGTATTAATGGCAACTCAAATGTAATCAAAAGTCCATAATATATAGAAGAATATACATACATCATACACATATACTATGTCATTTTACATCAGGACGTTGAGCATCTGCAGAGTGTAGCATCCAAGGAGATAGGTTATGTTGTCACACATTCTAACCACCATCTCGTCTGTGTGTGTGTGTGTGTGTGTGTGTGTGTGTGTGTGTGTATGTGTGTGTGAACTTGCACATGCATGAGTGTGTGAAAGAATACACACACATTCATGTATAAACATGCACACACAATCTTTTGGTTTACTTTCTCTGAATTAAGAAAGCTTATAAAATGTATCAGTAAACCTTGTTGCAGTATTTCCTTTGATTGGTATCCTCTTCTTGATTATTTAATATATATCTCAATTTGGTGGATAAATCGTATGAATAAGTGTGGCATACAAGAAGTGTATAAATGAAACTTAATATTTCAAATTAGATGTATTCTAATATAGAAGAATGTATATGTGAGATCCTGTGGAAAATGAAGAGAAATGAGTCACCGTTTTCTTGTTTAAGCTTTACTTTGGGGTTTGGCTTCTTATAGTTCAGGGTTTTTTGTGCTTTATTTATTTATATATTTATTGTGGGGGAAAGAACATGTGGAAGTCAGGGGACAATTTGTGGGAGTCAGCTTTTTTTTCCTTCCACCACATGAGTTCCTGGAATTGACCTAATGCTTATCAAGTTTGGTGCCAAAAACGTTTACTATCCACAACATCCTACTGGCTCTCTACTTCTTCCTTTAAAAATAAAATAAAAAAAATAGGAACTCAGAGGAATGTGTTTAATTCGGAAAGTGTATTAAGGTCAAGTTTTAATGGAGCTCACAAACACAATATAGATAAATAGGAGAACTCAAATGTGAGGTAAGTATAGGGAACAACCCATATGTAGCTAATGATTGAATTCAGTGGAATTACACAAAGCTATCCATACATATATTGAGTAAAATAAGTAGTGAAGGAAAGTGTTGTGGATATCATTCTATATAAATAAAACACTGATGGCCAGTGACCAGGCAAGAAATAGGTTGCCAGGCAGGAAATAGGTGGGACAAGGAGAGAGGAGAATTCTGGGAAGCAGAAGGCTGAGGGGAGAGACACTACAGCCACCGTCAGGACAAGCAGCTTGTGAAGACGCTGGTAAGCCACCAGCCACGTGGCAAGGTATAGATTTATAGAAATGGGTTAATTTAAGATAAAAGAACAGTTAGCAAGAAGCCTGCCACGGCCATACAGTTTATAAGTGATATAAGCATCTGAGTGATTATTTTATAAGTGGATTGTGGGACTGCGGGGCTTGGGGAACCTGGAGAGAAGCTCTCCAGCAACAGAAAGGGCTTGTGGAACAAACAGGAGTTAAAACCACATGATTGATGGGTTGGAGAAATGGTTCAACAATTATAAGTTCTGGCTGTTCTTCCAAAGAACCCAGATCTGATTCTCAGTACCCACATGGTTGTTTACAACCATCAGTAACTCCAGTTCCAGGGAATCCAATACCCTCTCTGGTTATCCTGGGCACCAGGCACATAAGTTATACATGGACATATATAAAAGCAAATCATACACATAAAGTATGTTTTGAATTAAAACTAATTAAACAGAGGAGATCCTGAGCTGTTAGAATCATTTCTAGAAAATGGGAAACATAAAAGGTGAGTTTTGTCTCCTAGGCTAGGAAAGGAAAATGCACTATCAACATGTGAGATTTTTGAACTTTGTGCAAATTCATCCAACCATATTCAACTATGCATTCCAAAAGTGATACAAGGAGATATTTCATCATAAGCAAGATTTTCAGTTTTAGACTCAGGAGAATTCTAGGCAAACAGGGATGTTTATTCAGCCTATAAAGGAAGTATAATTGCATCCATGTAAAAGGAAATACATTTGAAGGAGTAATCAGAAAAAATACCATTCTTTTTCCATTCTATTAGTATTAAAGATTCTTTGGTTGCACAAGATGAAAGAATGGACCTTATCCAATCATTCAGTGTTTGTGAGGACCTTGGCACCCTAAGGGCAGAGAAAGACTTCATTCAATGAAGCAAGTAGATAACATAAGTGAATAATCAGATGACATGTGTTACTTTTTGTTTGCTTAGTTTTTAGTGTTTTTTTTTTTGGTGCACCAAATGGCTCAGTGAAATGGTTGGCATTGGAGTCTCTACTAACATTAAATCAGAGGGAAAGGAGAAGTTTGGGGGTTAAAAAGTACACTAGAAGCAGATGACAGGTATGGCTTGACGTAGAGAAAGGTGTGTTTGGATGACTGACATGAGAGACAACACACGAATTGCTGTAGTTAAATGCAATATTTGAATTTTCATGCAGCGATAGACTGTTAACCAAAAGACAGGGGGTTAACATAATTATCAATGTTTGTGTATTTCCTATTAATAGCATACCATTAGAGTTTCATATAAATTATCTGTTAAAAAATAAACAACTAGCTATGGCTCTCCCAACAAAAAATATAAACAAAACATAACAACCATTAAAATCAAGTATCTGTTACTTATCTTGGTGAAGTTCATGTAGGGCCCAACCTTTGACATGAGTACATTTCAGTGTCAGGTATCATTTGGTATATAGAGGATGTATGACTGCGATGAACTATCAAAAGCAGCAAGTTCAAAGCCTTAGTTTTATAAAGAGCCTATCAAAGCATAGAGCTTATTCTGACTTTGGCAGAAGGTATTGGTAATACACTTAGTACATAGACATCAGCGGAGAGACTGTCATAATGGCGTTATATATGGAAGTGAAGGTAATCTCAGATTTAAACCTCAGCCAACTTTGGACCAAATATAGATCAATCACCTAAATGAATGAGATTTTAGCTTTTGTGTTTTACTCCTCACCCATCATCATTTTAAGATGCCCATAACGTTAGGTCTGTCTTTAACTTCTTACGTGGAGTATTCACTGTTGCCTTGGGCATTTCATTTTCATAAATAAGTCGTTTTTTTTCTCTTCCAAGATTTCCTCTACTTTTATTTTTGCCGTTTGCCTTTCTTGGCTTATTTCCTAGTATTTAGCCAAGATAATCCCATGAATTTTTTCTACCTCAATAAGGACAATGCTACAAATTCAATAAAATATCTTCTTCTTGTATATGGGTCAAATATTTCGCTCTTACAAATCTGTAATAATATTCCTTCAGTTATAACAGCAATAAAGTTGAACACAAGATTAGTAATGATTATGGAAGACTATATGGAAACATTTTTTTGCCATATTTTATATAATTATCAACAGGCAAGTCTTCTTGAATAATTCCTGATCTATCTCCAGGTTTTTCACTAAACATCAATGCTGAAAAACCTAAAGTGGCAGAACTTAAGAAGGCCAGAAGAAGGATCACAATTCACAAATGTGACTAGTAAGATGGCTCATTGGCAAGGAACTTGATGTCCAGCTATCCACCTGAGCTGGTCCATCCTCATGATCCATGTGAAAAGAAGTGACTTTAGAATTTTCCTTTAACATACACACATGGGCAGTGGCATGTACACACACACACACACACACACACACACACACACACACACTACATAATATTTATTTTAATTTTCACAATGTAGATCTTTTTTATAAGGAAGTTCAGTGACAGATAGATAGCTAAATAGATAGATAGATGATAGATGATAGATAGATAGATAGATAGATAGATAGATAGATAGATAGATAGATAGATAGACAGGGAGAGAGAGAGAGAGAGAGAGAGAGAGAGAGAGAGAGAGAGAGACCCCTTCTTTTAGGAACTAAAACTTCCTAAACAGAATGTGAAACATTAGCAAAACCAAATAAAGTGCTGTGCAGGAATCTCAGAACCTGGGTCTACAGCACTCCCCAGACTTTCTGCTAGAGATGAATTTGCATAAATCTATAGTTTACTGGAGACAATTACCAGCTTTAACTGCATGTATCACCATCTACAGGCCTGGAAAAGGCCGCAATGGCTCAGCTCATTGATCATTTCCTCTGCTATAGAATATATATATATATAGCCTGCATAAAGAAATGTTAATATTAGTATTCATATTTTAAAACTGAAAAAAGCTCCAATATCCTCAGCTCCCTTAACATATATTATTTAACCTTTATTATAAATCATACATTGTGTTTTTGTTACAACACATTTCTTATATTTGGGATGTAGTAAGAAAAGAAACTCGAGGAATATTGAATTAAAACAATTAATCATTCCAAAAGAAGGATTGTATGAAATACCATATTAGTAAATGAGATAATCTGTACTAAGTGGCAAGCTAAAATATTGAGCTGTATACTAAGAGACTCGCTAACCTCAAAAGTCCAGCTATACTCCATCATTCCCATAATTCTTTGCAATCCACCCCCCACTCTCTGCACTTTCCACACAATTCACTTTACTCTTTTTCTGAGAAAATGTTCCTATCTCGGTGTTAGGATGCATTAGATTGTGGTTCCACAACCCTCAATTCAGTTTCATAGTTCATTTCCCCCTGTGTAGATACTGTTCACTAACTGTGGCATTTCTTACCTTCTTCCTCTATCTAGTAAAACTTTCATTTACTTGAACAAGGAGTAGTACTTAGTCAAGTTCTCAAATGTGAGTCTCTGGGATCTGCGTTGACTTTTCAGAAGTGCAAAGTGCTGTGAATGTCTTCTATTCTACAATAAATAATACCACTCACAGAATAAATGGCAGTCATAATTGGAAAGAAAGCCCTTACCTCGCCATTTCATATCTTTGTGCTGATTTACTGTATAATTAAGGGTCCCTAAGTGCAATTCCTCACAGGAAACCTGGAAACAGAGCTCATATATTTGTCAATGAGTAATACATGGTGTATCCAGTTCTCATGTAGTTAAAAAATTAGTCTGGTCTTCCTCCCCTAAAGTATAAAAGACACTAGACTACAAGTTATTTCTTAAAAACAATTGTGGCTGCTCCATGATCCAACCCTTAGGAGATTTGCTGAGTACAATATGAAATATTTAAGGAGGGACTATTTATTCTGGGGTAGATATAGAGTTTTCTTATGTGCTGTGATTTGAATGATGGTATCTTCAAACTTCATGTGAAAAATTTATAGCACAACAGTGTTGAGAGATGTTGCTTGCAGAGAGTAACTAAGTTACAATAGTGATAGCTTCATGAATGCATTGATTCCATTATTAAATGTCCTGATGGTTCAGGGTTGAATCCCTGTCCTTCTGCCATCTAAAGTTTGAGGACAAAGATAACCTACATTATCTCAAAGGCAAATGCTGCCCTCACAAGACCAATACCAGTGCCTACTCTAAGACTTCCCAGAGTCTAGCATGACCTTAATTAATTTCTGTTTTTTTTATGAATTATTTAGACTGAGGTATTCTGTTACAGTAACTGGAAGAGATCGTGTTTCCCAGATCCTCTAATGAGCTTGAGTAAAAACCATGACAAAAACAAACAAACAAACAAACAAAAAAAAAAACAGGAAATTCCAATATTTTTTTTAATTGTGACAGGTGAGGGCATAGTGTTTATGAAGATCTAAGCTGGGGCTGGCTGGTGAGATGACTCAGTAGATAAAAGTGTTTGCCGTGCAAGCCTGATAACTTGAACTTAAATACCTGGAACACATCATAGAAAGAAGCAGACAGCCCCTGAAAGTTGTCTTATGAATTCCATTTTCGTACCATTGGACACATGCTAAACACACACAGACACACACACACACACACACACACACACACACACACACACACTCAAATAACAACAACAACAACAACAGTAATAATAATAATAATATATTTTAAACATTTTTACTTTTTATTTAAACTTTTAGACAATGAATGCCTGCATGTAAATCTGTATGTGTATTACTTGAATGCCCGGTACTGATGAAGGTCAGAAGAGAGCATTGGATCCTCTAAAACTGGAGTTACAGACAATTGTGAGCCACTGTGTGGGTGCTGAGAATTGAATCTAGGTCTATTGGAAGAGCAGACAGTGTTTTTAACTGCAGATCCATCCCTAGAGGTCCCAAATGTTTTGACATATACATAATTTTCCTACATGCTATTTTTTAATTGTGGTCAATTACTGTAGGCTTAAACTTGAAAAATAACTTTATAATACTTGTTTTTCATTAAAAGTTGCTGTTCCAAGTCAACTTTGAGCAACTATCTGAAATGCATGTCAGCTTGTCAAAATCCTCAGGCAATAGTATGATGTGGAGAAGACAAAAATGTAAGATAAACAACTCAAAATTCAAAGTAGACTTGGCCTCACACAGACACTTAAGGCAGTATACTCCTTAATGCACCAGCTTGAAGGGCCTAAATTAACCCTTCATGAAAATGTCAAGGTCAAAGCTACATACAATACCAGTTACTTGCTTTATTCCTTCAAGATTTTTTCATGAGAACAAATAAAAATATCCCTGTCATTTGTTACTTTTAGTTTTTATGATTTTCTCTCCAAACCTCTTTAAACTATTTTCTTATTTTTGCAGGAATTTCTCTGAAAAGTTGAAGTTATATCTCTCCTTTGCCCCAATCTTCAATAACAGAGAGCATATTAATGAAATTCCTGTGAAAATTGGTATTCCTACCTGTACAACAGTATGTCCAGAACATATATGTGTTTCTATTGTTTATTTCTATGAACTATGCAAATTTAAGATGAATGACACTTTTTCATTTTGAGGATACTACAAAAAGATATCATTCTATTTTACCAAAAAAAAAATGGCAAGAAAGACTTTGTTGAAGACAATTGTGTTAAGAAGCTTGATTCCTTTCCAGTAAACAAATATCAGAAATGTTTGCTGTAGTAACACAGAGAATTTAGGACATTGAGACCCTCAGGGTTAGGTTAATCCTTGTGAATAAGTATCTGCTTGCAGAATGACACTTTCAGAAATTGGGCTCCTGTTTGCTTACAGAGACTGGAAGCTAGGTTGTTTTTTTTTTTTTTTTTCTTAATTATTTACTGTATTTCAAAGAGTTGGCTTCCAGATCTCTGGGAGACATTTCCAGAGTAAAACCTGCAAGAGTTGAGGGGGAAAACAAGTGTGTGCACTCACCACAATGCAGGGATCAATGAATCATGGGGAACCCAACCCCAGAAGATAGATACCTCTCCAGCACAACTCCTACATCCATGGCTCAGGGAACATCTCAGAAAGGGAAGAGGAAAGATTGTTCAAGTCCGAGTTCCAGGAAGTCTGCTGTGAAATAGCCTTTCCTAGAAATGGCTGCTTGAACAAGAGCTGAACAATGTCAGTACCAACAGTACACAAGCTAGTGTAGAAGGCAGAAAATTTCTCAGGCACCCCTCTCTAGACAAAGAACCACAGCCACAGCAGCTAATGACTGCTGAATGTGGAGAATAAGCCTCTCACAGGAATGAGACCTCTCTGGTTGTTCAAAATAAATGGATCAGCTTTGAAATTATATCTACACAAACATACTCAGCAGGTTGTATTTATGTATGCATGTATGTGTGTATGTATGTATGTATGCAGCAAAAATAATCAAAGAGAAAGAAGCTATCAACATGAAATTGTGAGGGGGTATGAAAGGGGCTGGAGAGAGGAGACTTAGAAGGGAATGGAGGGAAATAAGGGAAGGGAGAAAGTTGTGTCACTCCATTTTAATTAAATAAGTATAAAACGTTGAAAAGTATGTGTATATGTGTATATAGATAGATAGACAGACAGATGATAGATAGATACATAGATAGATAGATACATGGATATATAGATGATAGATAGATAGATAGATAGATGGATAGATAAACACACACACACTATATGTATGGTCTGAAAGAGAGCACAGTCTGAATTTTCTTATGTAAATAATCTAAAAAGGCATATAGTCCAGTAGCTATAGTAAGATGAAACCCATCTCCAGCTACTGCAGAACCTCAGTACTTTAGAAAAGCTGCAACTGTGTTCTGCTCTGCCCTCTCCTGGTGTCAATCTTGGTGAGGACTATCAGGCTGGGGAGATCACTGCCTATTTCCAAAATTACCCTTCTATGAGGTTGTAATTCTGGGCATAAAATTCTGGGGTAGAGCCAAGACACAAGACCATGAAGCTGACATTATATACAAGCAGAAGTCCCTGACTTTATCTGCCACCTGTATAGCACAGAACACACACACACACACACACACACACACACACGCACGCACGCACGCACGCACGCACGCACACACACACACACACACACACACGTGCGTGCGCGCATGCACACACACACACACACACACACACACACACACACACACACACACAGAGGGAGAGAGGGAGAAAGGGGGGAAACAGACACATTTTCTTCAGAAAAAGTGAAAGAGAAGATGGCCTATTGTACATGTGAAAACCCTGTTTTCAGGCTGATGCTGGTCCTAATCAGACAATATCCTTGAAATAGTTTTACTATTGTTGTGGGGAGTAAGACCCTGGAGGATTTAGAGAGAGAAATACCTAATTTGGTCTTAATTATCTCCCTTTTAATTAAAAATTTTCAGTGCTCACTCAGGAAAATTTAGGTAATTATCATCCGGAGAACACAGAATCTCTGTATTCTGTAACTGGAAAAGAACTCACAAGTGTGGCCCAGTCAGTACATTTTAAAGAAGAAATAACTGATGC
The DNA here is from genome assembly GCF_049852395.1 of Peromyscus maniculatus bairdii. NCBI lineage: Eukaryota > Metazoa > Chordata > Mammalia > Rodentia > Cricetidae > Peromyscus > Peromyscus maniculatus. The sequence goes on along the minus strand of NC_134872.1, from coordinate 23,049,979 downwards.
AACAAAATGGAACTGTTTAATATTGTCTCCTCCTGCTCACCCTCCCAAGAGCCACCCGGAATTTTAAATTTCTGTAACCCCAAATGTCATTATAATCCTATGTCTCCTCAAGATCATTTTTCAGGACCTTATTCTTTTGTGATCTATGCTTACATGCTATTTAAGATAGGCAGATTGTATTTTGCATGAGGTAAAAATTAGGATAAATACTTAATGAAAATACTCTCAGTGTTCTGTTCATTTTAAAGGTTAATTAAATATTTGAAATTATTCCTCAGTTACCAGGACTTATTTTGTGTAGAGAGAACAGAATCCCTAGCTGATTTCTTTTTCATTCAGTTAATATGAGCTTTGTGCTTTGGCCGATGAGGAATAAGAATTCTCAAATTGCTCATTTTCAAATATTCTTCTAATGAATTAATCCATCTCTCTGTACAAATGTGGTTTTCAAAACTCAGGCTGCATTTACACTTTTAGGAGCAATGGCAGTCTCACATCTTTTCTTTACATATTTTTTGTAGTGTGTGTGTGTGTGTGTGTGTGTGTGTGTGTGTGTGTGTGTGTGTGTGTGTAGGCATGCAGCATATGTGTGTACTGTATTGATCCATGTATATAATTGTGCATGAATGTGTGGAGGCCAAAGGACAATGTCCTCAGGCACATTCCTTTTTTTCTTTTATTGTGAGGCAAGGTCTCCCACTGGCTTTGGACTTACCAAGGTGCTTGTTTAGTTGGCCAGAAAGCACCAATTATCTAAATAGTTACCTGTTTCTCCTTCCCCAGCAGTGGACCACACACTCCCTGTCACAACCAGCTTCTTCCTGTGGGTTCTGAGGCTCAAGCTCAGGTCTGGAGGTGGCAGGGCAAGCCTTTTACTGGCTGGGATATTACCTAAGCTCCAAGAACAAACCAGTCCTTTCTAGACAAATAGACTAATTACTCGATGTTTTAGATTTACAACATTGGGCTGTATTGTCACAATTATGACATGTTATGGGCTGAGGGTTATGTCCCCCTCCTCCCAGTTCACATATGAAACTCCCTCATGTAATGACTGCAGAGACTGCAAGAACAGGAAGTATCCATACAAGGGACAAAAGGGCTTAGTTGTCATTGACTCATTGACGACCTCCACCAAGTGAGGACATAGCAGGAAAGTGTCTATCTGCATATGGGAGTGTCCCTTCCAGACACTGTCTCCTCCTGTTTTGATGTTGGGTTTTTAAGCCTCTAAAACTATGTAAAGTTAATACTGCTCAAGGCCTTAGGTCTGCGGCAATCTCTATGGCAACTAAAACTGACTAAGAAAACAGCTAAAACTGTGAGGAAAAGTTGTATCTCATTAACTTCCTCTTGATGTCTCCCATCTATCAATATTTCCCATCTCTCTCGGACCCCAGCAAACACAGAACTGTTTTCTCTCCCTGTAAGTAGGGTTTCTAGGTGGTGGCACATGGATGGAGTCACAATATATTGTCCTACCAATTAGGATTCTTAGCTGAACAAAATTCAGAAGCTCGATATGGTGGATCACACCTCTAATCTCTGTACTCTCAGTGCTTGGGAGGCTAGGGGGATTTCCATGAGTTCAAGATCAGCCTGGACTACATAGATAGTTCTGAGGTGGCCTGAATTGCAGGGCAAAACTCAGCCTCAAAGCAAAACACACACACACACACACACACACACACACACACACACACACACACACACCATTTGAAAGTAATTGAGTGAATCAACAACTAACAACTCTAGGTTTCTCTTGTTTCATTTAGTGGATTGCAAACATGTGTGCATGCTTTTTCTGTGTGTGTGTGTGTGTGTGTGTGTGTGTGTGTCTGTGTGTGTGTCTGTGTTTCTGTGTGTATGTGTGAGCAAAAGTGTCTGTGCCTCTCTGTGTGTGCATATATGTGTTTATTTGTGTGTATGCGTGTATATGTGTCCTTCTGTATGCTTATGTAGGGCTTTTTCCTTCTGTCTTTCTCTCTCTCCTTCCTGACCCCATCCTCCTGTGTGTATGTATGTGTGTGTGTGTGTGTGCATGTGTGTATGCGTGTGTGTTTGTTAAGTTGTAAGTGGCATTACACTGTATTGATGAAGCAGTTTGATTTTTTAGAACCTATTCAGGAATATCTTGGATGTTTCCAGATTTAAATGACTCTTAGGATAGCCAAATCATAATGTACTGCTGAAAAGTTTTCATGTGACTCTAAAATTCCTTGTTTACTTCAGTATATACCCCAGAATTAAGATTACTAAATTGTATTAGGTTATATTTATAAGAATATTACACATTGTTTTAGAAAGTGACAAACGGTTTTCTACCCCTACCAACCAACAATAACTGAGGTTTTTGTTTTTTCCCCACCATTGCCATAATTTGATATTTTCCATTAGAAAAATTATTCAGACATTTTAAGCAGTAAAGTATGGTGGCAAAAGTCTACAATCCCAGCTATCAGGATGACACAGGACAGTCTTCAGTTCAAGGCTTATCTAGGCTACACAATAAGACCCTGTCTCAATAAAACAAACAAAATTAGATGTTCTGGGCCAGTGTAGTGGTTCAGAGGGTTGCCTCAATGATGTTGTCACCTGAGTTTCATTCCTAGGACCTATGTAAAACAAGTAAATGTTAAAGCAGCACTCCATCTGGTGATACAGGAAACCAAGACAGGAGAATCACAAAAAAGCTCACCAGTCAGCTAGGCTGGAGAACAGAGTATGATGAAAAATAACAAGAGAGACCCTGCCTCAAAAACAAAGTAGAAAGAGAACAGATTCCCAGAAGTTGTCCTCTGACCTTTACATGGGCACTGTAATGAGCACATGCTAGCACTCAACACACAACACACACACACACACACACACACATACACACACACACACACACACACACACACACACTACATACACATAGGCACACACACACAGATACACAGATACATACATACAACACAGAGATATACACATACAAACAGTCACATATACATTCACACACATAGATACACACATGCACACACATACACACACAGCTACACATACATACAAACTAATAATAAAAAATTAGACAATGTGATAGTTTTTAAAGAATGATTGTTGGGAGGCCTTAATTGTCAGAGGTTGCAGTCTATCATGGTCTGGTAGCTCGTTCCAAAGCTTGGCATCCTGAGGGACTCCCTGCTCTCTACCTGCCTTTATCTGGAGAATGTCCCTGGGCCTGGAGGACAGACATTATCTGAAAGCTGTCTCTAAGCCTGAATGCCTGATTTATCTCTAGGGTGACCCTTGGTACAGTTTCCTGCTAAAAATCTTTCCTCCTGCTGCATGTATGGTAACTAAGACTTGTCCTAGAAGCTTTGCTATAGGACCCTGCTGCCACATACAGAGCCTTAAGATAGGAGTGTGCTACTTAATGCAAATTAGCATTTGTTCCAAGGCTCCCCAATCCTATGTATTTCTTATACCCGGGAATAACATTAAGCTGATTCACTAACATCATCCCCCAGAGGGCTATCTATCTCCATGTGTCCACAGCCACCCAAACCCTGTTCCCCACTTAGGCTCCCTCCCCGCTCATGGACCAGCAGTCGACAATCCTGAGGAAGGAGAACCACAAATGATCTGAAATATTGTTTTGAGCTCTTGAACATGGCATAGATATCATATCTTATTTAGTGCAATGTTTGCATAGACTGTTGGAACAAAGTCTAAGAATGGAGTCTTGAGAGATTTCTGGATGCTTGTGAGAAAACTCCAAGAAAACAAAACAAGAGTTTGTAATCTCCGTTTCTTCAAAACCACAGACTTGTTCTTGGAATGTGTTTCTGTGATGCTCCTCCCAGGTATAGTGGGTAGGAGGGAGTTGACTTAAGCTGGTATTATTCATGTGCCTCTATGGAAAAACATGTTTTTGTCACATATGGCTTGTTCACGTGATTGAACACCTTCCTCATGTGATTCTTCTTAACCCTGAGTCTAAACTTCCTGATGCTCTGAATAAAGTTGCCTGTTGCAGGAGACTTTAGTCTGTCTCGTTTTGAGGCCCTGCTCTCCCACATTCACGATGACAGCCAGCACAGTAAACAATAGACAAATTGTCTGTTTTAAATTATTCTTGTCTTGAAAATCATGTTTCACTTGAAAGTAGCTTCAGAAAAAAAAAACATTTTTTTTTGTTTTGACTAAGCACATTTTTTTCTTAAATATTATGATTTTTTATGTTTTATTTAAAACCATTCTTTTCTCAAAAAAAAAGACCAAGTAAAATTGTCTTTATATGTTTTCTAAAATGCTTTATAGTTTTTTTTCCCCTACTTGGACCTATGCTGCCCTTCATCTTAAAATTTATATATGGGAAGCTCGTGTTGAAGCTCTTAACATACTTTGTATATTAGACTGCAATTATTTTCATAGCATGTGTTGAAAATATTTTGTTTCTTTAACAATATTTCTATGCATCGACGGCACAAGGCAGGCATCTCCAGCTATTGGGGTCTGTTTCTTGGCTGGCTGTTTTCTGTTGACCCATGTCAGCTGTTATTGCCTTGTACTCGGTGTGAGACCTGGCACAAAAAAAAAAAGCCTCACTTGTGAATCTGTTCCAAATTCAGACTTCCAGACTCCCCTTGAGGCTTCATGGTCACAGGTCATCTTTTCACAACAACCTTACCCTTATCCTGGATTTAGTCTTGTTTACATCATCCAGATGAGTTCAGGTCAGCGTTCAGGTTTCTGGTCTAGTCTTAGCCATCAGCAGGCAAATGATGCAACTAAGACCTTGGACTAGGTGTATTCTCTGTTCTTACCTTTCTCTTTATTTGGCAACCAAACTTCCATTATAGCTTTGGTGTGTCCAGAGTGGGAAATCCTTTCTTGTACTACACCCAGTTTAAATGGTGCCTTTGTTACTTTTCTATTGTTGTGATAAAGCACCTTGATCAAGGGCAAGGTACAAAAGAAAAAAATTAACTTGCCTTATGGTTTCAAAGTGTTAGCGTCCAGGGTGGCCTGGATGAGAGCTCCGGTCTTGATCCACAATCACGAACAAGGCACAGAGAAAACATCGGAAATCACATGAGTCTTTTCCTCCCCAAATGACACACCACCTCCAACAAGGCCACACCTCCTCACACTTCCCACACACTTCCACCAACTGGAGACCAGGTATTCACAGGTATGAGCCTATGATAACCATTTTCATTCAAATAGGCTTCTGTTCTGCATTTCAGTAAGTTATGAGCCAAAGAGTCCTACCTTCCTTTTGGGGGATTTTACATTATTTTGTCTTACCAAAATAACAGAGTAGGGAGAACTTGTCTAAAAGCAAGAGTTTCCTATCCTGCTCCTGAGTCTAATAGATATTTCCATACCATCTTGTGGGAAATTAGTTCCCTAAAGTTTTATTGGATACTGAGCCATGGGGGAAAGAAGCTAACATTGTCTCTTCTAAATTTATTTATGACTTTTATTTCTAAGAAAAGAGAATATCCTTTAATCCCAGCACTCAGGAGGCAGAGGCAGGCAGATCTCTGTGAGTTCAAGGCCAGCCTGGGCTACCAAGTGAGTTCCAGGAAAGGCGCAAAGGTACACAGAGAAACCCTGTCTTGAAAAACCAAAAAAAAAAAAAAAAAAAAAAAAAGAAAGAAAGAAAGAAAGAAAGAAAAGAGAATATATTGACAATTACACCTATACACATACGTAGAGATCACACCAAAAAAGAACTGCCGTTTCATGAAATATATACTAGGTTTTCAGTTATTCAAATTATACTAGGTTAGTTTAAGGTGTGTCTTGTTAATGGCACAATGTCTTTGTTATTTTGATAATGATTCAGTGGTCAGATTCAATTGTGTCTTTATTTTCCCTGCAGTTGAAATACTCAGCAGACTAAATTAATTAAACTCCAACTATATAAGCTGATCAGAAAATGGAATTATATTGCAAACAATAAGCTTTCAATTACACACCACAAATGCTTCCATTTGTTCCACGGTTCATTTCTTACAAGATGCTAGCTACAAATGAGAATAACAATGAGATTTCCTATACATAGAAGTGAATTTTATTTTGATAAGTAGTTTATGAATCTTCATTAACTTAAAAATATAATTCAGTTAAACAAATATTAATTTCAAAAGTTCATTCTTCCCTGCTTAGAGAGAGTAAATTTCTTCCTTCTGATTTAGAAAATGGTGTCAAATTTACCTACCTAATTCCACATCAAAGTTAAACGGCATCTTCTTCTTACACATTTTTCTGTTCTGGTTCACATCAATGCACACTCATGTAGCTCTAACACCTGTGATCCTAGTGAAAGAACAAAGTAGTGCATATTCCTCGAGGCTTTGTTCTCTATGATTTTCCTATGGGAATAGAAGCTAGGCAACAATGTGAAAGGAAATCCCCCTTTGGAAATTGCTTAAGCATTCAGTGTCCTGGGAAAAGAACCTATCCTAATACTAAAAAATAATAAGGCAAATTCTGATCCTATTAAGAAATAGAACAGGCTTAATCCCAGCACAACGGGAGGTGGAGCCAGGTAGATCTCTGTGAGTTCAAGGCCAGCTGGGTCTAGAGAGAGTTCCAGGACAAGCTCCAAAGCTACACAGAGAAACCCTGTCTCAAAAACCAAAACCAAACCAACTGAACAAACAAACAAAAAAGGAAACAGAACACAATGCCACTTTTACCAAAAACCACAGCACAGACAAAGCCAAAGCGCAGTTGGTGCACAATAATGGATGTTTTACTTTCTGTTTTATTTTTAGTGATATTATAAAGGAGGAAAGTGAGACATGAAGGTAGACTTGTCTGGTATGAATTAAGAATGCTTTGCTAGACTTCTCTGGTGCTAAATATGTCCAGCCTTAATTTCCCTATCAACTTCAACTTCAGTATGACTGGATTCTTGGTTTTTTATTGTTTTTTTTTTATTGTGTTTTTTTTTTTTTTTTTTTTTTGGTTTTCGAGACAGGGTTTCTCTGTGTAGCTTTGCGCCTTTCCTGGAACTCACTCTGTAGTCCAGGTTGGCCTCAAACTCACAGAGATCCGCCTGCCTCTGCCTCCCGAGTGCTGGGATTAAAGGCGTGTGCCACCACTGCCCGACCTTGTTGTTGTTGTTGTTTTTTTTTTTTTTTTTTTTTGGTTTCTGACTGGATTCTTAAATGCTACAGCCTAATGTAGCAATAAGGAGAACTTCTCTGTATAACCCATGCCGTAGGGCTTAGTTTCCATTTTTACACATGAGTTATATATGTCATATTTTCATTACCACTAATGATGTACTTGATGGATAACAACCCAGATTATACCTCTAATTTCATAAATACAGAGGAAAATAGAATTCAACTGTTAGCACCATGTGGTCAAAAACAGCTCAGCTGAACAGCCTGGCAAATTTATATTTTGGTATCATTGGAAAGGTGAATCTCAAATACTATCACTAACTAGGAGATATCAAATATTTGTATTCCCAGTGCTGGGGAGGTGGAATCAAAAAGATCACACTGGTTTGCCTGCCATCTAGTTTTGCCAAATCCATGAGGAAGACATCTGATGTCAACCTTGGTCCTCTAGATGCATATGTATACATATGTCCACACATACAGGAAACACACACAGCAGAAGTCACTGAAGAGATATGTGATGCCAAAATAGAATAAAATACCAAGAATAAAATCATGAGGACAGAAAGACAAGGGCTCTCCACAGAAAAAGTTCTCCTGGGATTTTACAAGGATGAGAACACTGATTATAGAACAGCATCTATGTACAGGCCCAGAGAAAATCATCTTAAGAAGGGAATGCCCAGAGAGATGTTATCAAGAAAAGTAAAACAAGAAAGGAATATAATTTATGTATAATTTTATGTATTTGAAAATACTGAAAAAAATTATATTTTTTGGAAAAGAAAAACAACCTATTCAAAAAATGAGCAAATGAAAGACATAATTTATTTGACATCATAATTATATAATATTCTACTAAATTATGGCTGTCTGAAATAAATATAATAAAAGTATAAGAGAGTATATTGATTATTGTGGAGCACATTTCTCATCTTCCATGGTGAAGATGGTCCTAATCACTAAGGAATAAAGCTACAAAGGAACTTTAAGGAAATATGTAGTAGTAATAGAATGTGGTCGCTTCTGGGAGGTCTACTTTACATATTTTCTTTCTATTTACACCTGAATGCATGAGATTGGATGTAACCAATGACAGTGCAGAATATGAAAATATATATATATATATATATATATATATATATATATATATATATATATATAAATTCTAAATTCATTCTTTGGCCTAATTCTCAAATGCCCTTCACAATTACTCAGGATCTATGTGATGTCAAATCCATTTGTTCATTTGTTTGCTGTTATTGTTTGACATATCACTTAGGTAGGGCCTAGAACTTACTATATAGAGCAAGCTAGCTGGAACTCACTATTTAATTCACATTGGCCTCCAACTTGCCACAATTCACCCTCTTCAGCCTCTGCCATGGAAGCTATGAAACCTGCATATATTCAGTCATCAATGAACCCTTAGCAACCCTCTATCTAAATTAGCAGACAACATTAACTGTTGACAGATATTGGATATGCAAATGCTACTAAAGTGAATCTAAACACAGGAACAAACTATTTTGTTCATTAGGAGACCCCACTTCTGAGTCTCAAGAGAACTTTGTTGTGAGCCAGGCCTCTTCTCAAGAAGAGTATTCAAATTCTTTGTGATATTCTTATACTCATGTTTACAAGTGTAATTGAAAGCTAGAATTATAAAAAAAATGTTTTATTGTAGCTAGAGTTTTCCTGCCTTGCCCACAGTCAGGACAAATCTTTGTCACCAGTCCCACAGCCGCTCAGACCCAACCAAGTAAACACAGAGACTTATATTGGTTACAAACTGTATGGCCGTCGCAGGCTTCTTGCTAACTGTTCTTATAGCTTAAATTAATCCATTTCCATAAATCTATACTTTGCCACATGGCTTGTGGCTTACTGGCATCTTCACATGCTGCTTGTCATGGTGGCGGCTGGCAGTGACTCCTTCTGCCTTCCGGTTCTTTCTTTTCTCCTCTCTGTTAGTCCCACCTATACTTCCTGCCTAGCCACTGGCCAATCAGTGTTTTATTTATTGAACAATCAGAGTAATTTGACATACAGACCATCCCACAGCATTTTATGAAAAAATATCACAAGCATAAAAATGTCAATATCTCACCTATCTGTCAGTCAGTGGGTCATATAAATTCCTAATATTTATTGGGTACTAGAGTATGTTCTAAGCAATTATTATATGCATCATTTCTTCATGAAAAGTTACTAAAGTTATTTGAAAGACATGATATATTTCCTACTATTTGTAAATATTTATTTACTAGGTATCCTAATCTCACCTATTTGAAATATGTCTCCCTGTTTGCCATTTCAATGGAAAATTTGCTTTGTATTCCTTGAGGCAGGCAAACTAATGAGAAAGGGGAACTGTCAGGAAAAATGCTTTGGTAAATATCATGGAAAAAATCTCATATGTTTCTAGCAAAAATATTAAGTGATTTCATAACTTATTATAGTTTTTAAGTGCTATGCTTTTTCATCAGTGTTAGATTGAGTGTTTTTGGATGAGAATGTGTATCCAAATAACTATGATAAAAAAATAACAAAAGTGATTGACAGAATAATTATACCTTACACCCAATGTTCTCAGCCTGTAAGCCTTTTGTTAGTCTGTCATCATTTTTATTCTAGTATTAGATTCATGATTCATGTTTGTTGAAATATAAAGAACACACAAAATATAAAAGGCAATCAAATAAAATTGCAATGGTGAATAGAATGCAAGGCATTTTATCAGGAGGGCTTCACAGCATTATAAAACCCCAGGAGTAAACACTTGCATGACAGATGAAAAAAAAAGAAGATTATCAGGACAGAAAGTGTGAAAGATAATTCTAAATATTTTGACCATTGCACTACCAAAAAAGAATAAACAATCTTGAATATTTGCTCTTTTTTTCCTAAAATTTTATATACATTGTCATAGAAGCTTGTTATCTCATGCTTTCAAATTCTATATTTGAAAACAAAAACCATACAGATACAATCAGAGACACAGCCAAAGCAGTTAGTTCTTTTTTCATAAAAAGGCCATGCATTCTGACTAAACTAGAAATAGTATTATAAATTATAAAAGTAGAGAACAATTAAGAATATGTTTTAACTTTATTGAAGAAATGATCATTGCATAGATGCTAATTATACACAAATTTTCATTCCCTTTAGATAAACTCTTGAGACACTTCTTCATGATCACTTTGTGCATGCTTATTATTTTCTAGAGAAAATAATAATTTCTGAAAACGAGTAAGTGATATTCTTAGAAGTCTCTCAGTAAATGACTAGGACAAAGAACAATTCACATAGGCCCCCTGTTTCTCAGCTTAGATTTGTTTGTGCAATTGTGCTTAATTTTCAAACATTTTAGGTATCACATGCAGATTAAATTTTAGAACTATAATAACACAGGGGTTATTCTACATAATACTTGATGACTAAACTGTCAACCTTATGCAAAGCCATTTGTGTCAATCCATATTTATGGATTGATGGAGATCAGAGTTGGATCTATAATATTACCTTTTATTGAAGAGAAAAGAATACAGACACACTCTATAGTTAAATATGAGAAGATAACCTTTTAATGACTTTAAGAGCTAGTCATGAAGAATAAAGAAATGTAGTAGGGGCAGTTAAGGAGATTCAGTGACAGCTCCTCAGTGACGAGGGAGGTGACAGAAGCACAGAAATACCTGTGTAATTGAGATCTACATATGAGAATGTGAAGCTCTGGGACTCCACCATTAGAATGTAAATGACTATTAATGCTGTACATAATGATGCACATTTCTATTTGAAGGCAATATGAGCAGCTGAAAAGTTTTGAAAAGAGGTGGCAAGATCATATTTGAAGTAAGAAGCATTCTAGTCATGGCATCATTGGGCAAGTTTGAGCAGGTGTAAAGGCAGAGAAGTTAAGAATATGACGAAGGACTTTTAAATTGTCTCAAATAAGGTACAAGAAACATTCAAACTGGCACAGTAGGTATTAGACAGAATCTGGTAGAAAGACTTGATGTTGAACAATGAGGAATCAAGCTCACTCATGAATTGATTTCTAATGTAAGTGAAATAAAGTGACCCTGTTCATCCATTATTATTTACAAGTTAGATGAATTCATGTGACCATTATGAATTTAGACTATAGCTGCTGCTGGAACACATATCAACTCTGAAGGAGTATTTAATTTGATAGGAGGAATTTAAGCTTCTGAATCTTCCAGAACATTAGTATGGGATCAAGGTTAAAAACAAAAGAGTATCCACCAAAACAGACTAAGACATAGTCAGAAGTGAATCAAATAAATGGAAAAGAAAATTATCTCAGGAATTAAGTGAGGAGAGAGTAACATGAGAAAGAAATTGGTCAGTAGGGACAGATGTTTGCATGAAACAAAGAAGACTGAAAACTGACAATTACTCACTGTAGGGCCAGATGGAAAACTTAGCAAGAATACTTTTAATAAGATGATAATACAAACATTCAAATTAAAGTGAATTATCAGTGAGTAGTACAAACCAGATTCGGGATGGAGCATAGGCAATTCATTCACATTAAAAAAAAAAAATAGAATGGCATATAGCAGCAACTCAATGCCAATATGTAATTCATTGTAGGAAGGATTTCCCATAGCCTCATACGTAGAAAAAAAAGGAAACCAATTAAATGGAAACGTTAGTGGGAATTTAATAAAATAAGATGATAGGTATTTGGAAAAGGGGTAAGAAAAACAGTTTTCTCCAATGGAGTCTTACTGGGGATACGAAATCAGCATTTACAGGCAGGCCCCATTCCAGCAGGACATGGCCACCACAAAACAAACTGGGCTTTGGTTTCATTTTGTCTTTGTAGTTTTACCCGACAGCTTTCTTGTTTATATATTATGGTTTCCTATTTTATATCATTATAGGATTTGTGTGTGTGTTAATTTGTGTGTCTCTGAGCCTATGTGTTTTTTGTAGGCTTTTTTTCTATTTGTTTGCTTTGTCCTATTTAGGTTTGTTTGTATCTTATCTTAATTTTTTCCTATTTTTTGATGCCTGATTGTTTTCTAATGACAGAGCAAGAAAGGGTCTGGATTTGGTTGAGCAGAGGAACTGGAAGGAATAGAGGGAGGGGAAACCATAATCAGAACATATTAAATGGAAAAAAATCTATTTCTGGTAAAGAAAAGAAAGAAATAAAATTGTTCCAGCTATCCTAGGACCATTTAACTTGGTCAAATTTGCACAGATAATTTATTGTTACAGCCTTGCAATGCTGATATAGAAGATTTGAGTAAAAAGAAACAAACAAAAACAAAAGCCAAACATTTAATAAACTATTTAGAATGTTATACTATGGTAACATTTTAAAAATAGGCTTTGAGTGTTGGATGCAACCAAATCACACCCTCAAAGTGTCTAAACTCAGGTTCACACGCAGCAACTTAAATGTGCTCTAACATCACCAGAAAGGACTTTAAATATCTCCTGAATTTGACAGATGTCCAATAACAGAAAACACTGAACTCACTAGTAAATGTGATAATTATGGAAGGAAATGTTGCCCAAACCCGTTATTCAGATATTACCTCTATTATGGGTAAAAATCTACAAAATCAAGCTAATCACTCCTTTCTTACAAAATACAATCATATATTTTTGTGTTTATAAAAGGCAAATGTCATCTTCAGGTTTTGTCAAGCTCAATGTATTTTTAAGTTAACAAGAGCACACTTTAGAATGATTTGACATATACAGACAAATGAGAAACATGTTTCCTAGCATCCTGAAGCTCAATAGCAACTTATGTGGTCAGCAAGTCAGAGAGGTTCTTATAGAGGAAAAGTCAGGGGTTTTGGGCATCTCAGTAGAATATGAATATTAGTTAAACTTGTCCTAGTTTGCTTTCTTTATCAGTGATGATAGAGATATATTATATCTATTAATATATAATATTAGAACTATACTAATGCTAAAATTAGAGATAGAATAACTTATATGTAACATTTTTTGTTTGTTTGTTTTTGATATACAGTCTCACCACATAATCCTGGCTGGTATGGAATTCACTATGTAGAAAAGGTGTTCTCAAACTCACAGGGATCCATGTACATTCTCCTGTGTCTACCTTCCAAGTTCTGCGATTAATGTTGCGTGCCACTTTACCTTGCTTGCCTAAACTTTTGAAGACTTTCCATGAACTAATTGGGTTCTATAAGTTCCTTACATGAACTATTGTCATGCGCCTTCATGATAGATAGAAGAGGAAGCATTGTTATTATTGTATCTGTTTACAGCTATGAAAATTTTCAAGAGGAGAAACATAGTTCAATAATGTATGAAACTTTCCCAATTAGCTTTAGAGCTATTAATTATAATGCCTATTACATCCATTCATCAAATAGTGACAGTGTAAGGTTAACACTGTAAAAACTAATGAGAATTATATTGAGGTAGTTTAAACAGGGAAATTTATAGTATATGACTATTCTATATATGCGTATAGTATATATTATAATATATCTACATAACAGTATGTATGTGTGTGCTATGGCAAACTCAGTATGTGCATAGTGTAGCATATTATATTACTATATATGTATATATATGGTATAGCATACTCTGTATTTCTGTATGTGTATATGTGTATATGCATTGTAGACTGTGAAATATATTTGAAACACAAGAGGAAACATTACAACACAATTATTTTATTTTACTAAGTTATTAATACTTTTCTGAAAAATTTAAGCCTAAATATTTTCACAAAACAAAATGATTGATAATAGGTGCTTTCTTTTGATTCAGGCTAATATGAATTATAAAACAAAATTTTACCTTTCATTTCATTTTTTAAATATTTATTTTATTTTTAATTTTGTTTATAGACATGGGTTTGTGTGGGTATGTATATGTGAGTATAGTTGCCTATGAAGTAAGGAGAGGTTTTGGATCCATTAGAGCTGAAATTACAAGCCACTGTGAACCATCTGATGTGGGTGCTAAGAACTGGAGTTCAGTACTCTGGGACCATAGTATCTGTCAGCTACCTCTAAGGAGGGGACCATGTTCCAAACCCAGTAAACAGCAGAACTTGGCATCTTTGAACACATGGTTCTAGCTTTAGGGTTAAGGACAGAAGAAACAGTTTATGGAATTTGCTTCCACACCTAAAGAAAGCTGCTGAGGCCAGGCATGCATCAGAGGTATCACTGAATGTCAGCTTAGCAGAGAGGCCATTATGTAAAGCTATTGAAATTGAAGACTGGATTGCCTTGGAGAACCCAAGATGGTAGAGATGCCAGAATCCTGGGATACCTGATGAGGAAGAGCTGCTAACAGGGAGTGGAACTAGCCTAGAGAAAGAAGTGTGTTGCAGTCAACTATGCTGAATGGGGTTGGAAATGTGGAGAGCATTTTGACATCAGACATGGAGATGTAGAGTTTGGAGTTTGTACCACTGGTTTTGAGTCTTCCTTTTGTCCAGTATTTCATCACTATGCTCCCTTCCCTGCATTTTGGAATGGCAATGTATATCCTGTGCCATTATTTGTTGGAAGTATGTGATTTGCTTTTTTTAATTTTATTTTTACAGGAAGATTGCAGTTAAGAGATTGCCACGTGTCTCAGAAGACTTTGAACTTTGAAATGAGTTTGAGACTGTTATAGACTATGGAGACTTTTGAAGTTGGACTAAACTCATTTTTTTTTTGCATTATGATATGTCTATAAGCCTTTGAGGGCCAGGTAGTAGAATGGGGTGATTGGAAAGAAAATGGCACCCGTAGGAAGTGGCACTATTTGGAGGTGTGGCCTTGATGGAGGAAGTGTGGTCTTGTTGAACTCAAGCTTCCCTTAGTGTGACAGTTGGCTTCCTGTTGCCTGAAAGAGGTAGCACTCTAAGCTCCAGCACCACCTCTGCTGCAGGCCACCATGCTCCCCATCATGATGATAATGGACTGAACCTCTGAAACTGTAAGCAAGCCACTCAAATTAAAAATTTTATTTTTTCAAGTTGCCATGGTAATGGTGTCTCTACATAGCAATAGAAACCTAACTAAGACACTCCAATGTTTTGGAAAACACACCATCTTAAAACACTGTTTCTTGAGCAGATGACTGACAGGTCTATCTGAGTTAACTCAAGTGAGTTGACGATAATCTGTCTTTGTTCTTAATTACACAGCTCCTTCTGGATACTACTACTAATAGTATGGTCTCCTGGGCTGTCTGAAATGTCTACTCTCCAACCACGACTGGAGATACATCTCAAATACCATTTTTGTTTGACTAAAAATCATTCAGCAAAATAAATGAAAAAGAATTGACAAAAGGCAACAGAAGTCTACAAAAAGTATCAATGCTTCACCAGGAGGGGATCATCTTCCCTTAGCAGCCCTCAAGGAGACTCATTGAATCAAGGTTCCTCTTCTTTCATCTTTTTTTCATTCAAACACAAATGAGAAGCATTTGTGATGCTTCCCTCCTTCCTTTCCTTGAAATTAGTACATCACTATAGACACAGGAGATGGGCCCAAAGCTGATTATAATGGAAAAATTCATTCCCACTGACCTTCAGGTCTCCTAGTTTTTAACTAGCTACCTAACAGTATTTGTGGTAACTTTTATGTTAAATCTGTGTCAGAACCAAGTAAGTAGAACTAAGTAACATGTTCGTGTGTGTTTTCTACAATCATCAAGTTAGGCAACTGGGTCATGTGAAGTCTTCAGTATCCAGGCAACCTCTAATATCTTACATTCTAAAAATAAACACAAAATATATGCATATTAATTCATGAGAAAAGTAAAGATAAGCTGAATGTGTTTAGTCAAATCTGTGTAATATTCAGAGAACCACACAGAGATATAAAAATTGTAATTTGCTTGATTCATTATCAGATGCTGCTAATTAAGTTAGGCTTCAGAATAAGTAATGAAACAAGAATAAAATTATGTAAATGTAGTAAGAAATACAAAATGTGTTAAGATAGTCACTGAATTCTAGGCTATAAGTACCACTAAACTTTTTCCCATATATGAACTTTTTAAGTAGTTGTGAAGGAATCATACATGAATACATTTTTATTTGCCTTTGTTTTGTTCTGTTTTGACTTTAAAAGGTGTTTTTGAGAAGACACAGTTCCACCTCAGTCTTCCCTGACTTCTGGCTCTTACAATCTTTCCATCTTTCCTTTTGTAATATTCCCTGAGCCTGGGCAGAAGGTATAAAATATAGATGTACCATTTATATCTGAGCACTCCACAGACATTTTATCCTTTGCACTTTGACCAGTTGCAATTCACTACATTAACTGCCATCCATTGTACAAAAAAGATGCTACTTTGAAAAGGACTAAGAACCATACTAAACTATCTGTATAGAAATATGTGTGTAGAAGAGAGTTTGTTACTATGTTCATAGAACAAAATAATAATAGTAGTTTCTCCACTACAGCTTATGAGCAAGCTGGCCATGGCTTCCTGGTCAGATTTACAGCACCTGTCGAGATTTCTCCTGTGGAGAGGGCCATAAATTCAATCAAGAAGTGGCTGGTTCACTGCAACATTCATGCTATTATTGCATCAATGAGCATATTTTGCAAGGATAGTCATTATTATAGCTTACAGAAATCATAGTTAGGTAAGACTCCTGATGACTTTTTTCTTCCAGCAACTGGCATAGCATTTTTCAGCATTATGAAAGCTACCAGCATAAAGGCAACTTATAAATTAATATCAGCTTGATTTCTCTAAGTCCTATGATCAAAGTACATGGTGCCTTCAGCAATGCAGGCTTACTATATAGTTCTGATGAGCAACCAAGGCTGTATGTATTGTTTGAATTTCTGGGACACTATGGCCAAAAACTTGTGGAAAGGACTATTGTATTCAAGAACTCACACCATCTATGGTTGCCTGTACAAGATCAGGCCAGCCAACATTCCACTTTGTATGGGCAAAGAAGAACATATGCCACTCCCTGCCCCACTTAGCTGAGGAAGCTGCAGACAGTTGATGGCTGCTAGAGGAAGGAGAATCAGTTTTCCTTAGGGGAGTGACTTCTGGTAGATTGACCTTACTCGAGAGGATGACATATAGGCAACAAGAAGGAAATCAGGGTTTTTTTTCTGCAAGATTGTGTCTCTGAGTAATGTCAGAAGCCAAATTCACCTATATCACTTCCTAAGCTTGAACTGAACAAAGAAGACACCAGTAGCCCACAAGGCCTCAACCCCTACACAAAGAACTACAGGCAATTAAGGAATGCTGTAAGCAGGAATAGTAGTCTTTCCCAGGAAAGAACATAGCCTTTGGTTATCCAATGCCAAATGATCAGCTTGAAAATATACATACAAATAATTATACACAATGATCAGATTATATTTAGGAATAAATGTGTATATACATATGGTATGTAATAACAATGAAAAAGAGGCCATAAATTTAAAAGAGAGCAAAGAAGGATATATGGGAGGGTTTAGAGGTAGGAAAGGGGAGGGAGAAAAGTAATTATATTATAATTTCCAAAAGAAACATGGAAAAATTTTAAATAAGAAAAGGAAAATCAAAGAACACAGGAAGTTAGGAGAGGGATGTTGGAGGGATCCAAGAAGACTTAGGGGTGACACTAAGGGAATAAATATGTTCAAATTGCATTGTGTATAGTATAAAAATCTACCTCCCAAATAAGTAGGCTGCTCTCAGTCCTGAAACAATTTCTAACAGCTTTCTTATGCTTTGGAAACGTCTTCAGATGACTCACCTTATAATCATAAGTTAAAAGACATCTCCAAATAAACTCTGAAGCATTTCTCTGTCTTCCAACATCATAGATGATTGGTAAACTCTTGGCTGCTCTATCCTTATTCCCATCAAAAGAAAAGAATCTTGGCCAGATATGTTAATCTTTCCCACAGAGGGAGGCAATTTTTTTTATCTATATGAGGCAAAGTTTTCCAAATATGTTATATTGTTATTCAACACATTTTTTCATATACAATGCTTTACTATCTATAAATAAAGTGGACATAAGAGTCTCCATATTCTCAAGGTGCTAATTCATTTCGTAGGTAAGACAACAACATACCAACTCAACTAATTGTTCTATAGAGTGACTACTTATATCTGATGAGTGACTCTTTGGGAACAAAGATCACTGCTTTTTCTTCAAGGTTTCTTAGTTCTCTCTGGTTCCTGGAATGTATCTATAGCAACACTATCATCACTAACACAAGCAGTGACATATACGCTTCGAAAAGTTTACTGCACATTTTCTATATTGTTACTTACTTTGGTCTCCTTTGAACAGATCCTCCTGATAAAAACTGTCCTCAGTCCAACCTTCCTGACTTGCTTCTGTTTCCATGTAATACCTCTCTTAATCTTTCTCATTCAGCAAGCCTCTTTCCTCTCCAAGATCTTTAAGTAGTTCTAAATGATCTCTGAGAAAAAAAATATTTTTTAATATATTAAATTTGCAAATTTATGTTTTGTAATTTTTTTAATTCCTTTTTGAAAAATTAATTTCCACTTTAATCCCAGCACTTGGGAGGCAGAGCCAGGCAGATCACTGTGAGTTCGAGGCCAGCCTGGTCTACTGAGCAAGATCCAGGAAAGGCACAAAGATACACAGAGAAACCCTGTCTTGGAAAAAAAAATACTAATTTCCAGACAGTTTCAAAACTATAAACAATGATGTAATTAATTTCTAGACAGTATCAAAATATGAACAATGGTGCAATTCATAAACCTGTGTCATGATCACACTTTCATATGTCTAATTGGTATGTGCTCTTTTTGCTCTAACTGAATACATACTGTGATTTCTGCTTCCTGTACTTCCTCACAGAAATATTTAGGCTAGCTGATTTGTGATTGTATCCAGGTTGCCAGTATTTGTCAACCATCCTATGTTACCAGCAATACTAAATAGGGGAACAGTACCATTGAAATTATTATGGCTGCAAACACCACCGGGTTGAGCAAATGTACCCATTTGTATGTATATGAAATTAGCATATTTCATCAAGCATTATAAACTTATAATTTGCATATAAAACCTATATATGGTTAATTTTAAAAGATGCAGATCAACTTCAGTAATATTTTTCTACATATATCAGGGTAACAGTTGTTACTTAATCATAGCAGAGGTCAACTTCTGTCCAAGAATTTGCAGGCTGCAAAATCTCATATGTCACAGCATCAAAGTAGATCTAACTTTGCTGAAGGGCAGACTTAGTAACTTATGTACAGACACTAATGCATCAATGCTGGAATACCAATATATCAATTTACATTGAGAATGATATTTCTGAGAAGGAGATAGATTCTCGAGTTCTCCAAGAATGCATCCAGTCTTTTAGACAAGATAGATGGAAAATAAAAATTTAATAGGCAGGTTGCTTAGTGAGCGAACATCTAAAATAGAAGGATTAATTTTAATTTTAATGTTTAATGCCACCAGCCAAGGAACGTCTGCAAAGTTTATCTCTATAATAACAATGTATTTGCCTAGTGCTAGTAAAATATTCAGTTTAACGTGTCTTCTTCCTTGAACATAATTAGCTGAGAGCATTTTAGTGTTCCAATTTCCTTTTTTATTTTTTCCAGGACATCACCAACCATCAACCTATTTTATAAGTGTATTTCAGTTTTCACCTGCTTTTTAGACCACTCGCTTCTCCAACAAGACCCATTTTGATAGTTTTGTATTGTTTTGATCAGTTCATTTATATATTGAATTACTTAATTCTAAATAATGTCTCAGTCTCCCTTATATTCATATAACTATGTTCTTCATGGACTTTAAACACTTTAATTAAAATTAGTGCTTTTATTGACCTCTGAGTTTAGATGTGCTTCCTTGAATATAACATCTACAACTATCATGGCATAAAATCCTGAATATCATGGCATATAACAGACAAATTGTTTAAATTGCAAGCAATCACAGCCTGGTCAGCAAGATATCTCAAAGGCTAAACAAAGGGCAAAGAATAAATTCCCTTGTTGCCAAACTTGATGATCTATTTTCAAAACCTGGTACCCACATGCTAAAAGGAAAAAAAAGAACTCAGATTGTCATCTGATCACCACCAAGGCATATAAGTGAATACACATGAAAGAAAGAAAGATAGAAACAACAAATGAATAAATATAATCAAATTACTCTTTTCTTTCCATAAAATCATGGTGACTTTCTTCAAATTTGTGTATGCCTGCTCATGTATTCTTCATAGAAAAATTTATAAGATTTTATCACCTACAACATTCATGGAATTATGCTGTTTACTTCAATAATCTTTTTATTTTTATATAATATCCACCAGTGAAAACATTAATCCTTGACTGAGGAAAGACAGTAATGCTTTAAAATATTCCCGATAGCTCTAAAGTTCTAAACTTTTCTTTTATGTTACTATTTCTTCTGGTATTTATTCTTAACCTACCACCTAAATGCCATTCATCTGAACTGCTCTTCTCTTTCTACTAGGTAGAAAATAAGATGAAAAAATGTTTCTCTTTCTTCTTCTTTGATAGGGGGTAATGAATGTATGATTACACTACTGTCACATCCTGTACTTGGGCACTAAATATTTCATTGACTTTTGAGAGGTGTGTGAACCAATGTTACTCATCTCAGGCAGACAACAAACAGAGACCAAAGAAAAGTCTCTGCCCAAGTCTAAAGATTTACAGAAGCATAGGCAATGTATGGACAGTATACTCCTGAAGAAGGTCTCTCCTCTATCTACCATGAATGACTCATACATTCACTGGGAAGGACAGGACCATATAAGCCTTTCTATTCCCTACCCGACCACCATTTGATTACTTGTGTATATGTGGAAAGCAGATGTGTGAGCCACTCCTCCATATAATGGAAAATTTTGGGGCCCATATGAGAGTTTGTTGAGCCTCTGAGAATTTAAAAGAATTCAGTATCCGCTAAATTTACTTTTTATGAGTCTTTTAACTTGTTTATTTTTTGATAGCCCCTGTAATTCCCAGAGAAATGTCTTCCATGCTAGATCTAAACAGCGATGTCCTGCATTTTGCCATTATATAAGAACTGAAAGTAAGTTACATCCCACCATTGCATTAATTATATTTAGCTCTCTCTAGCTTAAATTAGATTTTATTACATTCATGCTTATGTTCACAAAAGGTTTCATGTTGCCAATTGTCTTTCTTTTTAATTAATTATCTTTTTAAATTATTTTTAATTTTTTCTTTATTAAGAAATTTTTTTATTCATTTCTACATACCAACCACAGATTCCCCCTCCCTTCCCTCCTCCTGCCGCCCCCTCGACTTCCCCCTCAACCCACCCCTTATTTCCTCCTCCAAGGAGATAAGTCCTCCCATGGGGAGTCACCACAGCCTGGTACATTCAGTTAAGGCAGATTCAAGCCCCTCCCCCTGCATCAAGGCTTTGCAAGTTGTTCCACCATAGGTAATGGGCTCCAAAAAGCCAGTTCATGCACCAGGGATGGATCCTGATCTCACTGCCAGGGGGCTCCTTAAGTACACCAAGCTACACAACTGGCAAGCTTTTGTGGAGGGCCTAGTCCACTCCCATGCAGGCTCCACAGCTGTTGGTCTAAAATTCATAAAAAAAAAACCAGGATAATTAATTAATATTTTAATACCATGCCAAAATACCAGAGACTTAACTTTCTTGACTATAATCGAAAACATAAGAAAAACAAGGAGGGAGGATTTACTTTTCTCATAGTTCCTGAGCTCTTACTCTATGTACAGGTAGCTTCATGCTTTTGCCTGTGTCAAGACAGAAATATCATGAAGGAATGGTGTGCTGGACAAATACTATTGCGCTCATAGCAGCCAGAAAACAAGCAGGTAAACTAGAGACACAGTGTAGACTTCCCCAACACACCCCCAGTTCCTCTAACTAGGCCATTGTCTCCAAATAGCTAATAAATCTACCCAGTCCACTCTCAGGAGTCCTGCTCGGTACCAGTTGAGGATCAAGTTTAAACATGAGCCTACAGGTCATTTTGCATAAAATCATAATACTGAATAATAATCATAAAGAAAAGAAATTTATCTTCTCATAGCTTTGTAGCCAAAGAAATAAAAACAAAATCAAAATACCAACTGCTTTTTTTTTTTAAATCAGATAAATGTACATTCCTTGTCGATGTTGCTAAGTGTTGTCACAGGGAAGAAATGGAAAAGCAGAAAAGGGATGTAGGTATTGGAAAGGGGAGGAAGACAGCAAGACCACTCCCCCGAAACACTGCATAATAATCTTAATGCTATTCCTCAAGCCCAGTGCCCAATATTTTACCAGTTCTTGAGGAGAATCCATGTCTAAAGGTTGTCACAATGATATTTAAGTTCAACACACTGAGTTTGGGTTTGGGATCATTTAGGTCTTAAATGTCTGCAAACTCTTAATCCTCAGGTAGGCTTTGTGAAAGATGATGGAACATTAAGAGCTACAGTCCACAGGGACATGATTAGATAATTGAGAATAGTCCTTGAAGGGGATGACACAATCCCTAACTCATAAGCACTCTCTCTTCCTTTCTGCAAACAAGGGGAGGTAGATCTGATCCATCACACTTGCCCATGATACACTGCCCTGCCTGGACCAATGGAATCAACCAGTCCTTGAATAGACGCATCAAATTTACTCTGTATGAATCTTTTAACTTGTTTACTTTTGTAAATCAAAACACATCTGAATATCCACATCGCAGAGCAGGACTCGCAGTTTCAGTCATGCAACATGGAATATTTCCCCTTTGTGTCTACTGTCTACATCAGTGTCTACCACTCTCTTTTCATGTTGCATCATACTTCCCTATTTCCATTGTCCCTGCAACTCCAAGTATACACTTCCCCTACAGATAATATATTTTTTTCTTTTGTATATACCAAATGCTGATAATCAAGTACATACATTTTAAAGACGTATATTATTTTTTAAATGTGTGTGTGTGTGTGTGTGTGTGTGTGTGTGTGTGTGTGTGTGTGTGTGTGTGTTTGAACTGGAGGGAGGTTGTACACATGAGTGAAGTCCTCATAAGGGCCAGTAGAAGATCCGCTGAAGCTGACATTATAGATGGTTGTGAGTTAGCCCATGTTAATGGCAAGAATGAACTTAGGCCCTCTGAAAGAACATTATGTGCTTTTAATCACCAAGCCATAATTCCAGCCCAATATATGAACTTTTTTTTCAAACACATAGTTATATACTGTCTTAAATTATTTAAATAGAAAAAAAATTTTACATATGTTAGTATGTTTGCTTGAATGTTATTCTCTGTTTTACAGACTAAGGAATTGTAATCAATAAATCTATAGAACACAGGTTTGAATCCAGGCAGGGGTAGTTGTACTTTCAGTCAATACAGAAAAATAAAGTATACCAATCACTTAGCAAGACAAAATTTGCAAGGACAGTATCTTAGAATTACAGTACTATCTTTTAAAAGTCAAAAACAAGGAAAGAATGTTTCTAGTGGAGATGGTGGAAATAACATGTGAACTAGTGATTAAATAAAAAAGTAGTAAAAATTAATAAAATTATATAATTCAACATAGGATTCATGAAATGGATTAAACCTATAGAATATTGTTATATTAAGGGTAAATCTACATTACAAAGAAAGGATGCTTAGAGAGATTAATAAAGACTATTATGCAAGGAAATTGGGATGCTGAAAGATGTCTCTATTTCTTACAACTTTAAAGTTCAACTAAACTTCTACTACTAGATAATAGTAATAAAAAAATCTTTAAAAACCTGAGAATGCATAGCTAAGATAGATGACCTTTGAGAAACAGTTAGGGCATGGAAAGTAAATAAAAATAATTTTCTTTCTTACTGAAATCTCACCCTGGTATTTATAGCTCAATAAAGCTTAAGTACTTTTTCCAAAACATGATGGTATATATTTTATTACATTTGAGGAGGTTTGAAAATTACCATTGTCCCACTGGCCTAGGGCCTTTGAGACATTTAGGGCTAAAATTGAGAAGTCTTTGCCATTCATAAATCACAGGGATTAGCTGGTGTATCCCCTGCGTGGCTTGAGAGTGCATTAGAGAACAAATTCTTTTCATCATAATTTATTTTTAAGTACCCATCATTAACCTTATTTTGCACTTCACAGAGAGGATAGAAATACCGATGGGTGTGCTGTTAATACAATATCAGACATGTCTAGTGCTTGGTGCTACACTGACTTGTAGTTTCAGGAAAGAGAGCATCCTAGGGCCTGCTGGGTGCCTGTAGGCAATGCAGGGTTCTTAAGACAAAGGAAAGAGGGTCCTGTGTGGCTTTATACTTTCAACCTGTTTCTTTGGATTCAGCTAATGCACACACCACAGTTTCCCCTGTTTTCTTCTTTGCATTTTTCTTTTTTTCAGTCTTGTTCCCACCTTAAGAATTTAGGGAATTTATTTTGGCTTTGATTTTAGGTCTTTTGTTTGATTTTGTTCTTTTGTTAAATACCTATCATTTATATCTATCTCTATCTATCATCTATATTATCTTTTTGTCTAGCTAGCTAGCTATCATCCATCATTTATTCTATAAAATGTCAGACCAAACAGCTAATTTTAATTTGTTTTCTGATCCACTTCCATTATCTGCTTGGTGCTGTGGGATAAAGCTCTTATAAACTGATTTAATAAAATGCTGATCGGCCAGTAACCAGGCATGAATTCTTCTAGTCAGGGTAAGCAACTAGAAGAATTTGGGAAGAGGAAGGGCAGAGTCAGGAGTCACCAGCCAAACATAGAGGAAGCAAGATGACAAGGCAGGACTGAAAAAAGGTACCAAGCCACATGGCTAAACATAAATAAAGATTATGGGTTAATTTAGATGTAAGAGCTAGTCAGTAATAAGCTTGAACTAATGGTCAAACAGTTATAATTAATATAAGCCTCTGTGCTTACTTGGAGGATGTGAATGGGAGAGATTTGTCCCAACTGCTGGCCAACTGGGACACAGGAAAACTTCCAGCTACAGATTTTTTTCCCTTTCTCCTTGCCAGGAAGATCAGAGAACACCTTTCCTCCCTACCCTCACAAAGAAAGGATCTCTCAGTGTAAATTTGAAATCATATAATGTTCTTACCACTACACAAGGGAATATGGATAATTTATTTATAGAATTGACACAGAGATGAAATTGGACCAAAAGAGTTGGTACAGTTGACCTAAAAAATGTAAACAGCCCCTATGCATTTGGTTAGTAATGATTTATCTATAATTAGAATTAAATAATATGTACCAATCTACCCCATTTTACTAAGTTCTCATTATGCTTTTAAATCCAGTGACCACTTATAATGGGCTTTCTCCCTCTCTCGCTCCCTCTCCCTCCCTCCCTCTCTGCCTTCCTTTCTCTGTCTCTCTCTCTGTCTCCCTCCATTTCCTTCTCTTCCTACATTTCTCCCTCCTCCCTCCCTTTCTCTCTCTTTCTTATGTGTGTGTGTATGTGTACGTATGTATTTTAGGTCTGAATGTGTGTGCATTCACTTGTTTGTGTAGGTGAATGTAGGGGCCAAAAATTGTTATTAGGATGTTTTCCTCAGTTGCTTCTCCAACTTAATTTTTGAAATAATATGTCTCACTGAACCTGGAGCTTACCATTTCTGTTAAGCTGGTTGACCAGTGAGCTCTGGAAATCCATCTGCCTCTGGGGTTACAGATGCAAACCACCATGACTAGTGTTTATGTGTGTGCGAGGAATCATAACTTGAGTCCTCATGCTTGCATGGTAAGAACTTTATCCACAGAGCGATCTCTCTGGTCCTGTAATAGTGTTGTTAATCTCTGACTTCTTTTTCTGATACAATTAAAATATTTGGTTATAATTCTACTCTGGGCCTAGTGTAGTCACAGTAATCCATCCAGCTGCTTCTACAGGAAGCATTATCTGGTGCTGGATGCATTGTAACTATGCTAATCAGTAAAAAGATTTATTGTGGTGAAGTCTCTATATCCATTGGAGAAGCATATGTTCCATGCCTATTTCCAATACTTTTTCACTTAGATTTCCCATGAAAAGGATCTTGAAGTAGGTAAGGTCGTATTAGAATTGCTTGCTTGTGGAATTAGTATTGCAATATTAGAGAGCTGGAGGTAAGTAAAGATTTTTGGGGTTGAGAAATTTCTCTGTGCCATGATTTACATAATCAGCTAGAAACACTTCTCAGGCATAACCACTCTTTAATTATAGGTACTTTCTTCTTTCCTTAACTCCTTCTACCCAACCAATTCCTACTTTTCTTTCTCTCAAAAGCCTTACCTCTTTGTTTTATGCTTTCCAAGCATCATTTCTAAACTACCAACTCTTACTATTGAAACAATCATTGTAGTTTCCATTAGATATTTCTTACTTCTTCTACATGCCACAGCCCTTTAAATCCGTTTCTGTCTAAGGCTTTGACTTTATAAATGCTGGCATTTGCTTCTCTCTGTTTCCTTGATGCTATGACAGTTGCCATCTGCCTCCTTCTGCAACTGTGATGCTCTTGGCTTACCTGGTACTCTTGGTTCTTCTGGCTAAGGTTTAGCAAACAGCAGAGTAAATGACAAGGTCAGACTTGATAGGAACACCAGGGTATCTTCTTTGGACTATGAATAGTTCTCTTTTGTGGAAGCTGTAATTTTGAGCCCTTTCTTGTTGTCTGAGGATATATTTTGTCTTCTAATACCTTCCTGCATGATCTAAGTGATAAATGCCTCCCAATAACATTGTGTTGATCCCTTTTCTGAGAGAACCAAAACTATGAATTCATTTCATTAAAAGAGTTTTTCTCCTATTTTCCCCTTGAATTGTATTATAAAATCTTCTCAGTGATATGCTGTGGGATAATGCTACAGTGATATATCTTGCATCCTAAGAGCAGAAAGTGAACTGTAACTATGAAATCTCTATATCTGGACCCAGGATAGAGACTCCATGCGAGATTGTTCAGAAAGCACAACTCCTCAATAGAAAGAATGAAGAGACATGATATTTACGCTTCTGACTTCAAAACATGGCATCACTTCCATCTGTGAGTCCTCAAGGCCAACTCAGGTGCAGTACAGATCCAGGCACAACATTTTTATGGAGATACATCCAAGTTTCAATTGCAGCAGAGGATACAAGGTGGGAGATAGTAATGCAGAGGACACAGAGCACCACTGGTGGGTAGGGTCTGTCCAAATTTCTAGTCCAGAGAGTCCATGAACATAGTAAAGTGGTGGCTGTTTATGGCATTAAGCCTTTGGTGGAGTCATAGATAAGCAGAAGAACAGGCTGTGAGACAATTGAAACTGCTGAGGCAAGCAGGCTATTCTCACAGCTTATACTCAGTGAGATGCCAACCTGGATGCTCTAACTCAGTGGTTCTCAACCTTCCTAATACTGCAAACTTTCAATATGGCTACTCATGTTGTGGTGACACACAATCATAAAAATTATTTTCGTTGTTATTTCATAACTATATTTTTCTACTGTTATGAATCATATGTAAATAGCTGTTTCTCCTGATGGTCTTAGGTGACCCCAGTGAAATGTCAGTCAGCCCCAAAGGGGTTGTGACCCATAAAACTATAGGCTGAGAACTATTATTCTAAGTGGCAAATGAAATACAGATTTTTTTAAATGTTCCCTAAGGACAATGTCAGGGAAATAAACAAGTGCATTCAAAACCTTTGAGATTCTTGCACTCGGACTCTCGCAGGCCTCCACTGAGTTCTGTGTTTTACCCTCCTCTGTAAATGCTACTTACCTGCAACCTTCGTCTAGAGATACAGTCTACAAAGACCCCTGAGCACAGTGGTTCTGACCTTTGCCTTTGACACTCTTCTACCCTTATAGTTTCCCAATGATAAAATTGAACAGTAATTTGAGAAAAGTTCATATCTGCACGGCTCCAGCATTCCCTCTAACTTGCTCCTTTTTTTTTTTTTATATATTTATCAGCACTGGAGAAACCTGGTCTTCTGATGCTCATGTTGAAAGCCACATGCTAACTGACATCTCATGACCTGTTCCAGCCTCTCCTGCCAGAGAAACAAATTAAGTTGTTGCTCTGAAATTCAGTTATATAGGAGACTACCTATATAACTGAGTCAAGCATATAGATTCCATGGCGGAAGCACATAAGGACACATGTATGTGCACACATGCCCATAAGTGGAAAAGTGAATATAGATAGTACAAAGTTAAATGTAGATAGATGTTATAGTTAAATGTAGCTATGATGTCAGCATATCAAGGTATGAACATGCTTAATTAGCATGTACACATACATATGCACTATTTTTCCTAGAAGATTTTTTTTCTTCTTCTAAATTTAAAGTTTATATTTATTCCTGTGAACCTGCATTCTTTCTCATTCAGAGTCTGTCTCTGGAAAAATCAATCTGCCACTGTGCACTTGTTAAATCAAGATTCTGGTCATGAATATCCTGAACTGGGAGGAATTGAAGGAGACATGTTTCAGTTCCAGAGGGTTTGGGAATTCAGCTTCAGATTCTTTGATGCTCTGGCATCTGGCTGTGCTGCACTTTCTACTGTGGCTCTATGTTCTCCGCTGACTACAGAGAACCTGGGGAAATGAAAAGGGAGCCTTCCAGCTTTCAGTAAATCTTATAAATCCACATGGAAAACATGGAGTTTTACTAATTTTGCCATCCTTCAAAATTCCTGAGGCAATGTTTCAGGCATTTATTGCTATACATGGATAATATATTAGTGTACAATAACACGATACATTACCTGGTTCAGAAGGAACACATTTGTATGAAATCAAATGTATGTAACTAGCAAACTTAATATGTAACTGATACACTGTCTATAAAACTACCTACAAAAATTACTCCCAAAGTTACCTTTGCTGCAGGCTATAGAATGTTGTGCCTACTGCCCATTATTAATAATTACATAAGTACTTCACTGGTTTTAATAGTGATGTAGTGTGGCACTCAATAACCTCATACTGGATTAAAAAAAAATCTACCTCTACCTAATGTTGCTTTTGATGTAACATTAGGGAGGCTAATTAACCCTGGCAAATTTTAATTTCCTTCTCTGTAAAATAGTGATGTAGTTGTTCTTATGATCAAGAGTAAATGTAGAGTGAACCATGAGAGTTAAAGAAATTAATCTGGTACCAAGTACACTGTAAATGCTCAGTACGGACAACCATAGCAATTAATATTATCATCCATAGGGAGAGACGTCATAATTTCACTATACCACTTGTACTATGCCTGTACTTTCAGCCTTGTCCTGCTCTAACCCTACTCTGGTGTTTGGGTTATTTTTGTTATTGTTTTATTTTGTGCTTATGTGTTTTGCCTACATGCATGTCTGTGTACATGAACGTCTAATGTTTATTGAGACAAAAAAAAAGGCATTACATCCCCTGCAATTGGAATTACAGATGGTTGTGGGCTGCCATTTGTATTTGACTTGAACCTGGGTTCCTCTAGCAGAACAGCCAATGCTCTTAACCCTCTTTCCCAACCTAGATGAGCATGTTTTTATGCATGTCCTTTCCATTTACGTCCTTGGTACTTTTTTTTTCTTTGAATTAGAATTTTACAGTCAAATACACACATTTTGAAGAGATTTGATCCTTCTGGTCAAATTGCCATCAAACTTTTCTTTGATTAGTAGTCTGAAGCCAGGAAATAGCAGTATGATATTTTAATTTCTAGGCCTTATGGAAATGGTTCTGTAGAAGGAACTGAATTGGAAATTCCAACACCCATAGAGAAAGACAGGCATTCTGTATGTGTCCATAACCCCAGCATTGGAGACTGGAAACAGGGTCCCCAGACCTTGCTTCCCAATCACTTTAGCTGAAATAGTGAACTTCTGGTTTAGTGAGATTTACTCTTCCAGGTAATAAGACAGAAAGAAATATAAAACAATGCCTGACTTCCTGTCTTTTCTTATATCCCACTTTTCAGTTCTAATTCTGTTAATTTGGATATTCTTTCTCCACCTTTTAGTTAATTTGGATAAGGGTTTGCCAAAAATCTATTGATTTTTCTCAAATAACTCTTTGATTCATTGATTTGTTGTGCTATTTTTGTTTGTTTCTAATTAATGGTTCCAGCCCTGAGTTTGATTATTTCTTGCCATCTACACTTTTGGGTGTGAATCTTTCTTTTTGTTGTAGAGCTTTAAAATGTACTGTTAAGTTACTAGTATGAGATCTCTCTCTCTCTCTCTCTCTCTCTCTCTCTCTCTCTCTCTCTCTCTCTCTCTCTCAGTGCAGACATATCTGATGGGAATGGCAAAAGTCACAAAGCCAGCAGAGCTGCTTGAGAAAGATCTAACAAAGTTAAGTCACATAAAGGCTGCCTTGCCATTTTTAGTTTTGATCTCCAAGTGTTGCATACTTGGGGTTCCTTTAATATTTGTACAATTTGGGGAGAGTGGATTGATGGAAAATTTCATATGATTTATTTTTACCTTCTCCCAGGAGTACTACTTCTAAGCTTCCCCAGGAAACTCCTGAGCATACTATCCATCCTGCTTTTAGGGAGATATTCTTATCTACTTGAAGGTCTTCCTTTCAGGTCTTGAAGGTTGTAACATACATAAAGAAGTCAAAGGCCTCTTTCTGAGCTATGAAATATTCTCAGAACATCTGTCCCTGTACTTACTCTGGAACAAGATAATCAAAACAAAATAAATTTAAAAGGTCAATGAATTTGGTAGGCTAGAACAGTTGGCCACAGATCAGATTGCAAGCCTCTTCTCAGTATAAACTTTAGCAACAAAGCTTGATTAGCTGAAGTTACTCCTGCCCTACATAGAGACTTACGTTGATAGTTAAAGAATGATGCGGAAGGATGATAAAAGAATGAGGTGTCATGACGTCCCTTTCTTAGAAAAGTTAACTCATGTAGAGTCAATGTTGTATCTTATTACCAGGAAACAAAAGAATGCCAGGAGTAGACATATAAACAAATTCTATAAAGATACAAAATGTAAACATTTTATTATGCCAGAAATTAAATAATAACTGCAGCAGCTTCGGCCTGAGGATTTTTCTTGGGCACTCTGACCAATTAAGAGTTAATAATACACTGCTCAGGACATGGCAAACTACTTGGGCTGGCTTGGAAATTTTCTTTCTGTCTATTATTCATGAAGCCACAAAAGCTGGCAGCCTGAGAATGCGTTGTCATATGATTCCAGGTTCTTAAAAATTGGGTTATGGAGTTAATAAGTAAAATTGATTGTAAACTACAACTCAATATGACTAAACTTGAGGAAAAATGATTGTAAAAGATAACTGTTAACAAGGACTAAAAACATGCAAGAGGAAGTAAAACAAAAATGATATGATCTGTGTTCTGGAACAACATGAATCTGTCCATGCTTACTGAATTCTATATAAACAAAAAAGTACTCTGACTGCTAGTTAGTCAGGCTGTAAGATTCTCCCAACCATCATGCCTGGTTCATCATTCCCTCACCAACCCTTTATCTCCTCTTTGGGACCTGGCCACCACTGGGACTGCCCCCCTAGTTCGTTCTCTCTCTCTCTCTCTCTCTCTCTCTCTCTCTCTCTCTCTCTCTCTCTCTCTCTCTCTCTCTCTCTCTCTCTCTGTTTCTCTCTCTCTCTCTCTCTCTCTCTCTTTCTCTCTCTCCCTCTGTTTCTCTCTCTCTTATGTAGGTACTTAGTGCTGTAAATTTGCCTCTTAGAGCTGCCTTCATTGTGTTCCATAAGTTTGGATATTCTGTGTATTAATTTTCATTCAATTCTGGAAAGTCTTTAATTTCTTTCTTAATTTTTGTCTTGGCCTATTTTTTATTCAGTAGAAGGCTGTTCCATTTCCATGAATTTCTAAGCTTTCTTTTGTTTCTGTTGCTGTTGATATCCAATTTTAATCCACAGTGGTCAAATAGGATGGAGGAAATTTTTTAATTTTATTTTTTGTATCCGTTGAGACTTGCTTTGTGTCTGAGTATATGGTCAGTTTTGGAGAAAGTTCCATGAGGGGCTGAGAGAAAGGAATATTCTTTTGTGTTTGGGTGAAATATTTAGTAAATGTATGTTAGACCCATTTGGTTTATAATGTCAGTTAGCTCCAGCATTTCTATGTTTAGCTTTTGTCTGGATGACCTGTGTATTGGTGAGAGTGTGGTATTAAAGTCTTCTACTCTCAGTGTGTAAGGGTCAATATATGAACATGTGATTAAGCTGTAGTAGTGTTTTCCTTTTTACAAACTTGCCCTTGTGTTTGACGAATAATGTTAAGAATTGCAATGTCAGGGTTGGAGAGATGGCTTAGGTTTCGAGATCACTAGAAATTCTTTCGAAAGACACAGGGTCAATTTCTGGCACCCAAATGGGGCTTACAACCATCTGTAACTCCAGTTCCAGAGATCCTGTCAGCCTCTTCTGGCTTCCCTTAGCACCAGGCACACATGTGGTATGAAGACATACATGCAGGCAAAAAACTCATATATAAAATATAAAAATAAGTAAACTTAGAAAAGATTCATCACATCCTCTGTGGATTTTTCCTTTGATGTGTACATAGTGTTCTTCCCTCTCTTTTCTGATCAATTTTGCTTCTAAATATATTTTGTCAGATATCAAAATGGCTGCACCAGTTTTCTCCTTAGGTCAATTTGCTTGGAATATCTTTTTCCATCCTTTAATCCTGAGGTGATGTCTGTCCTTGATGCTATAGTATGTTTCTTGGATGTAGCAGAAGATCCATTGATCTAGGCAAGTTGGTAGCTGTGGGGTCCCTGGTAAAGAGTGCTTCTGTGGGTCTGCAGGTGACACAAAGGAATGGAAATGATCTAGGAGGAAAGGCTTAGAGGGACATCAAGAAAGAGCTAGAGGGACCAGGGTCTGCACCAGGAGGTAGAATCTCCAGGCATCAGCAGTAAGTTGTGAGGAGGGCTTCTGCTGTGAGGATGCTGCCTGACTAATAATTATGTAGAGAGATCAGAACAGAGACTGGTGTAGCCACTGAATGCTCCTTGCCACCTTGTAGAAAGTCTTCACACACATGAAATGGACTACATGGGAAAGCAGGGAAGGTATATGAGAAAGGGCTAAGCTGGGTCAGCATCAAGAGTCAGAGTCACCAGGGAATGGTAAAATACTTAAATATACCTGAAAGGAGATTTCAACATGATTAAATAGAAATAGTCCATATTTTAGTTGAGGTTTAAATGACTCAGTGATGTTCACCCTATTGTTTATAGGCATATATTTTATTTTGTTGATATCTATGAGGACATAATTTATTTTCAGTTGGTTATCTGAGTTCTTTTCAGTTTTTGCCAAGCTATCCTTACCAGTGAGAAATAGTGGTATCAAAAGGCAGGATTTATTTCAAACTTGACCTAAACCAGGACTATTAAGAGAATCCCCTAATAGAAACACCAAGAAACCTGGCATCTCAGAGCTAAGTCACACACCAAGGAAAGAGAGCCACAAGTCCCTTGCATCTCCTCCTGGCTCTTGATGCTCTGCTCCCCTGGATGCCTGATGTGTATTAAATATTTAAGCTCCTAAATATACTGACTGCAATCAGAACAGCTTATTTTCTTGTTTGTGTATTTTTTGTTGTGTTTGAAAATAATTTCTCTTTATAAGCCAAAAGATAAGTTATTTGGAAAAGCTTTCAGACTTAATTTGTAGAAGTTTGTCTTATGTGTGTTGAAACAAACAAACAAAAAATGAAATAGTCTGCTTGTTTTTTACTGCCATGGCCACCAAAGAAATCTGATGTGCATTAGCTGCTTTACACCACTGAAGGACTTTGCTGTAAGGCACCTCTTTACTGTGAGAACGAATATGGAGACAGCCATTAGGGTGAGTGGAGTTGGAATGTTCATGTTCACGCTTGGGCAGCTGTCTTTTGCGTGACATGACTGCCCCCTGTACTTTACAGGAGGACTCAATGGAGTCTTCTGTGTATGTGCGAATAGGTACCTTCAAGCTGGCATTTTGATGTGGTCTACTTATCAGAGGTGGAATTGTCAATGTAAACAAAACAGGAATAGGTGACACACCTCGTATGTCCGTGATTGAGGGACCTTGTCTTGGCAGTGACTGCAGACTTGTGCATGCAGAGGCTGGAGCACATTCAGAGTTCATCGTTGCTGAATCTGAGTGCATAAATTATAATGCAGGTGACATGAAGTTACAATCAAGTTGATCACAAGCTCTCTCTCTCTCTCTCTCTCTCTCTCTCTCTCTCTCTCTCTCTCTCTCTCTCTCTCTCATTTGTTTTTGGTATTTTCCTTACCTCTTACCCCTATCTCTTCTCTTTTTCCTTCTTTCTTTCACAAAGAATAAAAAACCTAATAAATCTTCCTTGTAATGTAGCCTCAAATCATTATCTAAATAAAGTCATAGAAATATTAAATTATTTCATTGTCTTAAATGATAATATTTGTCAACTCAGGATGAAATAACTTCTCAGGTGTTACAAACAAAATTTATGTAAACTGCTTGCAATACATTCACACTTATTTTTACCATACAAAAATTATCGAAGTGGGCCTTGCCACCTGGTAGAAAGCCATCAACACTCATTGTCTTCTCTTTCACCGCCTCCAGGCTCAGCTGCCCTAATAATGAGCATCATTTTAATGAATCACTGACTACCTTATTGACTGACCTCAAACCCTGGTCAATTCTTACCAAATTGAAGTCATTAATTTAGGATGTGTAGATTGCATCTCAGTCTGAGTCAGGTTCCAAACATTAATAAGGACAGTAACACCATCTCTGCCCTCATTAGATTCTGTCATGTCTGAGTTGCTTAATAAGGCTCTATTAGTAAAAGTCAGGAGGAAAAAAAATAGCATCTCCAGCCTAAGGAAAGGAGAAATTGTGCCAGAATATTTCAGTAATATTCAATGTTATGACAAAGCAGAGAAGAAAAAGGCCAGCTCTACAAACAGGTCACACAGTGGAAAACAGGGCATGACACCTAACAAGCCACAGAAGTGTTCTGCTCTAAAGAAGGACATGTGACCTTAGGTTATCTGTGCTTAAGTTGCTCCTAGGTTAATGAAAATTTAAAAATCTGCTAGAAAAATGACCTACCAGATATGGCAGCTCATGCCTCTAATCCTAGCACTTGGGAGTCTGAAGTAAGAGGATTGTCCTGACTGTGAAGTGTACCTGAGCTACATAGTGAGTTCAGATCTGCATGGGGCAAAAGGATGAGGCTTTGTTTTAAAACAAACAAAATGTAAAGGAAACAAAGGAACATATCCAAACCACCATAGATGTGTCTGACTGATGATTTTGCTTTTGGAGTTATCAGAATATTTTCAATAAGTAAGAATCTGGTAACTATAAACTCATGTTGCCAAAACTAATTTGGAACATTAACTGATGTCCAATTCATTGATTTGAGTGAAATCTTTTCTGTTGAGCATAAATGTTGCAGAAAATCACCTTGAGCTGAATATCCCAATCTCAACCCCTGAAACCCCCATCAGATCAAGGACACCACAAGGATTCTTTAGGAATAGGATACACATGTTTGAGAAGATACTATTCCATAAGTTTTAGTCAGGCAACAACTAGAACTCCTGTTTTCATCATCCTGAAAGAAATTTCAATCAGTAACCAAGAAAAAGAAAACTATGTGAAAATTATAATGATAAAAACAAATCTCAATAATGTATGAAAGGTATTTCAGTTTCTACCACCATAGAGTTATCCTGATAACATTACTGTTAACATTTGCATTTCTAAATTATGAATCAGGTGTTAGTTAGAGAGACACGACTCAGTATTTAAGAGCATAAATTGTTCTTGTGGATGAGTTCCATTTCTGACACCAAATGGGACTGCTCATTATTGTAACTCCTTCTCTGAAAGATCTTTTGCCTCCTTCTAGCCTCTGTGGTCACAACACTCTTAACACACACACACACACACACACACACACACACACACCTAAAAATAAATCTTTAAAATTATCACTCTCACATATATGATAGAAATTTAAGGAAATACTGCAGCAATGAAATGGCAGTGCCTAAGCTCTCCTTTATATGTAAACATAATCAACAGAGGTAATCAGGACATTAAAACCTTATGATTTGATTGATAAAACTGAAGTATCTAACATGCCTTTCTTGTATGGTGAAAAAATAATTCGACCTTCCTTTAAAAGGAGGAAACTGTTACCCAATTATGTTTTTAGAAAAAAAAATGCATACAATCCTGTATGTCATCTCAGATTAAATCACCGTAACAGTCCTGATTGTGTGTTTTCAAGGAGAATCTATAGTCAAACGGTCTCATCCTTAGAGGCCCAGAACATATTCCCAGGGTAGTAACGTAAGCAGCCAAGGGCTCATGGTTGAGAGTGACTGCCACCTGTCATTAAAATGATAAAATGAATTCCAGAAGACTAGCCCTGGAGAACTCAGTGGTCCCATGGAGAATGGCGTCTACTGCCAATTGTCTCTGCTGTCTGAGAACAATACACAGCTTCTCAGCTCCTCTCTGATGTTCTTAGCGTTTCTGTGTAATGGCATTGTTAAACTGTCACCAGTGAATTCCAGAAAAGCAGACACTACAATGGGAAGGGATGTACAAGTTGTAATGCTTGGAATGAGACTGAAACCTTGCAATGACTCTGTACCTTAGGAAGAAAAATAAACCTGAAAGAGGCTGGACCGTTTTTATTATGGCAACATGAAAAAATATATATAAGTGATTAGGAAAGCCAGAGACAGCCTACTTAAAAACAATACAGAAGGAAGATATTCCCCCTTTCCCTCAGTGTGGTAACATAGATCTGAGAGGTTTGTTGTGACCCTGTAGTCTTACATGGGAAGGAGTTGTAAGAAGCACATACATTTTATAAGGTAGCTCTAGTTCTAATAGTTTTCTGAGAATCATGCAGAAGTACAGGCATGTAGCTCTTTTATTTCAGATACTTCTGATCTAAGCCTTAAGAAATGATTTGCTGAAGATATGTGTATATATTTTATCACTGTTATAAAAATTACACACACACACACACACACACACACACACACACACACACACACACACAAGCACACACCTGAGTCTATTTAGCATTCCTTCTGTGTGCATGTGTTTAGGAATGACCACTTAGGATATGGTAACCTATCAGAAAGCTCATCCTTGGAGAAAACTGATTCTCCCTTATCTCAACAGTTGCTAATTGTTTGTAGCCCTTCACTGGGGGTGGGACTGTGTGAAACTTCCCGTCTAGGTTAGCATTTCAAAAGGTGTTGTCATTATGCATGTTGTTTGAGCAATCAAATTGTTGGTATTTCAGGGGCACAGCATCCTTGTCATGTCTAGAAAACACTATCTTGTCCTGGCCTCAGACTCTTACAACTTTTCCATCCTCTTTTGCATGTTTTTCTTCAAGAGTTAGGTGTAGAGATTGTGTTATAATTGTTCCAGTTGAATGGTTTATTTATGTATATGTCTGTGTATGTATTCATGAGTATGTGTAGAACCTGAAAAATGAGGTTTTGTGTGTGTTGGGAAAGAAGTTAAAAGTAGGGACCTTTGAGAAGATAAGGACAGAGAGAGATTGAGAGTTGCTTTTCTACATGCACCTACAAATTTTAAGAAAAAAATCTAAGGTAAAGAGATTATCTAGAATTAGGGACTCAAAGCTTATTCTTACAAACTGCCCAAGAAGCTACATAGACAATTTGGGAGTGTGTGTGTGTGTGTGTGTGTGTGTGTGTATGTGTAATATATATATGTATTATATATGTGAATATGTGTGTGTGTTCCTACTTTTATAACGCTAAAAAGTATTAACAAGGATGGAGACCGCAGTGTGACCAAAATGGTGGGAAGAGTTCTCAATTTTCTTTTTATTTGTCTCACATTCTTTTATAAGTAACAGGTCCTTCGTGTCCACTTTTGTAGAAAGAGAATTATATGCTTACCAAAATTGAATGCAAATTGGCTTTATTTCCAAGTCCCATAATTAAAATCAAAACAAAACCAAACCCTCAAATAAACAAAAAAATTTGGATCTGAAGATGTTTTATCTTTCCTCTCTTAGCTGGCAGTGAGATAGTAATCTATTATATAGTATTTTTCCACTGTTGGGTTTCATGTATAAAGGAAAGGATTTTGTGTAAGATAGAAATATATTTGCTTCCTCATATGCTCTGTAATAAATAGAATAAATATGCATTATCAACTGAGAATTCTCTGGGAGTAAGCAGAATGCAAAAAAAATTAATTAAAACTCAATATTTTATAATTTTTGTCTCACACATTACCATATTTATAAATCTATTTATATTTTGTTTCATTTTATTTTCATAACTACGTTTTCTAGAATTTGGCATAATAGTTATCTTTGCAATTTGAATAAAACAATTTATGCTGATGTTAAATATTTTAACACTAATAATGACTCCCATATGCAAATGGTATACAAATATTTTCTCAGCATATGTATGAAGATATAGTATCATTGGCTCTATATTTTTAAGAAGTATGTGTTTTTCCATGGGTATATATATTCTACTTTTGTTTATTACAGTGTTTCTAATCTTTGATATTTTTATATTAATAAGATTGAAATTATTTTCATTTTCAATATTATAACACTTTAAAATCTAAATCTAAAAAAATAGTCTAATTTACTGAGATACCCATCAAATTTAGAAAAATTCTATTGAACATTTGGTTTCATTTTTTATCAGAATCATTAAATATTTAAGCTTGAAATTGAAGCAGTATCATAACACTAATATATTTTTATTTGTTTAATACGACTTCCTAAAACCTATTTTAGTATGTAAAATTATATAAGAATAAAAACTTGATAAAATATATGTGCTCATCAATTTCATATAATTAATAATAATGGAATTTAGATGATGTGACAGTATGCGCCTCTGAAACATATTTCTATCCTAGTATAGAACAAAAATTCACTTAAAAATCAGAGCTCCCTCAAAAAATCCTTTTTTTTTTCCACTAACAAGAGTTTTATTAAGACAAGGAAAAAAGGATAGACATGATCAGGCCTGCTGAAAGGACACGTGTGTGAAGGGGGCAGGGGAACATGGGGGCTGTCTTTAACAGGCCAAGCTGCACCTGTGCACACATGCCCACCTCAAAAAATTCTTATAACAGTAGGTAGCAATGCTTCAAAAATAGGTATAATCATTCAAAATTATAATATGGGTAACATTAGGAACGGCATGGTGTAGTCTGTACCATTGTTTTGCTTTTGTAGAGACACAAGCCAGATTCTCTTTGCGAGCATTTTATTTAATAATTGCAATTTGATAAAAAGCTTCAATAGCTGAAGATTTTGTTTTATTTTTTAATTCTTAGTTTTTCTGCTAATGAAAGTCTTGATTGAAGACTTCTGAAGACTGAGAATAAATTGCAAATATTATTTAAAAAGTTCATTTGTGAAGAAGTTCAATGGAATTGTAACATCATTTGCTTTGACTTAGGAAAGAGTATTTCTCAAGCTGAAATATTTCTAAAATATAATTATGGAAGTCTGTGTTGAAAGGATTTGCTTTCTGCTGTCTTGTAAGATGATTTATCTGTTCAGTATCAGTATTTCTAACTGTGTGCTCGTAAAAGCATTCATGTTTTGACAACTAGCATTTCTTCTTGGATTAGTAGAACATTGTGGCTTGACTTCCATTAATTAAAATTATATCTATACCTCAACCAAA
This sequence comes from Peromyscus maniculatus bairdii, assembly GCF_049852395.1. NCBI lineage: Eukaryota > Metazoa > Chordata > Mammalia > Rodentia > Cricetidae > Peromyscus > Peromyscus maniculatus. The sequence continues at coordinate 23,010,154 of NC_134872.1, read as the reverse complement.
TCAGAGAGCATTTCTACATGCGAGGTTCCTTAATTTTGCAAGAACATTGTTTGCAAGTGTGAATGAGATTTCCTCAAAAGATGTTGGGCACTGTAGTACCCACCCAACTTTAATTCCAGCACTTGGGAGACTGGCAGGCAGGCAGGCAGACCTCTTCTCCATAGTTCCAGGACAGTCAGAACTATGTGAGAGACCACGTCGTCAAAAAATACAAAACCAAAACCAAACACAAAACAAAGCAAAAGAACTCCTAGAAGGGGTTTCTGTGTCTGAAGAGAATGGTAGACCAATTTGAATTTCAGTACTGCGGAGACACTGAGATTTTGTAGGTTCAAAATTAATTACTTTATCTACGGCTAACATTAGCCTTCTGGAACGGCCATTCTTTGCTCCAAACTGGATCTGAACTAACACCTTATGATAATAAACAAAGACCTGTTCGAAGCTATTCACATAGCAGAACACTCGCTTCCACCAATCCAAAGCCTAAGAATACCATCAGTGGAGGGCTCTAATAGGCCTGGGTATGGCAAAGATGGCAGCTTCTCCCCTTTGCTAAAATACATTAGATTACATTCCTAAAGCTAGCCCCCAAGGTTCATTGTCTCCTTTGGTTACTGACTCGTTCCTGAGACAAAACACCCAGGTCTAACAATAAAAATTTATTATTTGGCTAATATGTCCCATCTCAACCTAGAACACAGACTCCCCCTTTTTGTCCTTAAAATCTCACTCCTGAAAAACGAAACAAAACAAAACAAGAACACCTGCTTGCTTGCTTGCTACTGCTTATTGTCTGCCTTTACAAATTTCACCCAGCTCCCAAGAGGCACCGCGACCAATGGGCCATCCTCTCTTACAATCTGACAGCATCTTGGGCCTATAAAACAGCTCTCCCCATCTCGCTGCACCTGCCTTTCTGGTGTATTCACCAATGAATTTTAAAGTTTTCTTGATTTATGACTTTATTTGTTCTGTAAAACTATAAAAATCTGGTGAAACTGTTTCCATGTTGCAACATGGATTTGGGGGTAACCTAAATCTGTGTTCCCTGGCCATGTTCACTCAAAATAGCTTCAGAATTGCAGTTTTTATGTTGATATAACCCAATGTAATGCCCCTTCAAAACTTAAATTTTCATCCTTACCTGGTCAAGTTATTTCTAATGTTCAACTTTTAATTAGAATTTATAGAAGTTTTGATGATGACTCATGGTATTGAAAGTTTAATAGAACATTCGTATGAATTTTTGACTTACAAATTGAATTTTTAAAACTGGAAGTAAATTGTTCCCTGAAGTCTCTAATGATTCTCGTAGATCTCCAGCAATGGCCGTAGCACTCACAGCCCAAACATCATGATTTATCTGTACACACATGGAAAACCAACTTTTTCAAACAAAGGGGGAAATGTTTAAATATTTCTGTATATAGTACTTGTGTGTGCACAGTTATCAATGTACAGCCATGTAGAGGAGCATGTAGAAGCCAGAGGTCAATGGGGTCTATCTTTTTCAGCTGCTTACCACCTTTATTTTTGAAATAGGATCTCTCACTGAACAGTAGGATTGCTAAGTCAGATTAACAACTCCAGGGATCCTCTGTCTCTGTCTCCCCAGGACTGATATTACAAGAATGTCAGCACTCCTGACTTTTTACATGGGTACTTGAGGTCAAATTTAGGCCTTCAATTTTGCCCAGCAGGCATTTTACTGACCTAGCCACAAGCCCCTAATCTTTTTTGCCTTAAGGAAAAAGTCATGCTTCCTGTAAGAGTTGTAAACTTCTCGTTGAGGCCAAGCATGTGAATAGCTAACTCTCATATTTAGTCTTCTAAATGCTGGCACCATGCAGAAAGAAGCTTGAAGTAGACACAGAGGTTTCTGCCCACCTATGTCTTTGCTTCCACATGTGAGTGACATTCATGTAGTCCCCATGGTGGAAGAAAAATACCAACCAACATTTTGCTCCAGGTGCATATTTATCACCATCTTCTTTAAAAATACACAATTTGGTACATAATTTTCTCATTGGATGCATACTTGTGTTTTTAGCTTGATAGAGGCTCATTGCAAACAAGCAAATAAAAAATGCAACAAAATAGACATTCAAAGAATATAGTTCTTTGTAGTTTAAAGATGGCTAACTCAACCATCTCAATTCCCATTCTTCATTTCCCTCCTTTCCACTGACCTCCTCTGCTATTAGCCTGAAGGCCCAAGACATTTTCCAGTCACAGCGTGGGTCACACAAGCTCACTGGGGAGATACCCCAAATGGCCAGCAGGAGAAGCATCATATATTTCCTTACCACGGGGAACAGGAGCTAGCTGTCACTAGTCATCAGTGTCCCAAAGTCCCAGAGCATTCTATTCCATCAGCAAAGCCCTTCTTTCTGTCCTTGAAAGAAACTGTTAGTTATGCTGCAGCTAAAAAAGCATCAGGTTATTGCTGGTCATCTGTCTGATTTAACCACTTCTGCATCCGAAATCTGCTGAGCATGTATGTTTCAAAATGACTAAACAAGAACAGGCATTGCCTGTGTGTATATGAGCATATGTACAAAATGTAAAGTACTTAGTGAGTTATAGAACTCTGTGTATGAGATGTGTACACATTTGTTCACATGTATAATGTGTTTCCTTAAAGGGCAAAAAATGAGTTATAGAACTCTGTGTATGAGATGTGTACACATTTGTTCACATGTATAATATGTTTCCTTAAAAGACATTGGAAGTTTAATGCCACATCATCTTCATCATGTAATCCCAAGTATAGAATGAAACAAATATCTGCAGAACTGTGAATCAAACATCCTCTTATTTTGAGTCATCTACCCAGATTGATAAGCCAATACGGGAATCTTAATTGTTGTCATCTTTAGAGGAGAACATGTCAGCATGAATATCAGGCTTGCATGAAGTCTGCCAGAGAAAGGAAAATCTTGACTCAATAGCTCTTTCAGGTTTCTGTTAAAACATAGAGGCTTCCAGAGCTCCACCTGGGGCCTGGCCGTGGATCTCTGCATCCAGTTCCCTCAGTCATTGGATGAGATTTCTAGCATGACAATTAGGGTGTTTGGCCATCCTATCATCAGAGTAAGTCAGTTCGGGCTTTCTCTCACCCATTGCCAGTAGTCTATTGGGGAGATATCTTTGTGGATTTCTGTGGACCTCTCTAGCACTTTGCTTCTTCCTATTCTCATGTGGTCTTCATTTATCATGGTCTCTTATCTCTTGTTCTCTCTCCCTGTTCTTGATCCAGCTGGAATCTCCAGCTCCCCTAAGGTCTCTTTCCCTCGAACCTTGCCCTTCATTAACCCCACTCACGTCCAGATTGTTCATGCAGATCTCATTCATTTCTCTGTCATTGGGAGTCCAATTGGCAAGAAAGAGGAGGGTTTGTATGAGTGAGAATTGTTGAGACCAAGGTTGGATAAAGCACCGGGGACAAATGAACTATGAACCAATAGCTGAGGAGCCCCCAACTGGATCAGGCCCTCTGGATAAGTGAGACAGTTGATTAGCTTGAACTGTTTGGGAGGCATCCAGGCAGTGGGACCAGGACCTGTCTTCAGTACATGAGCTGGCAGTTTGGAACCTGGGGCTTATGCAGGAACACTTAGCTCAGCCTGGGAGAAGGGGACTGGACCTGCCTGGAATGAATCTAGCAGGTTGAACTCAATCCCCAGGGGAGTCTTTGTGCTGGAGGAGATGGGAATGGGGGGGGTTGGCTGGGGGGAAGGTGGGGGTGGTGAGGGAGGGGGGAGGACAAGGGAATCTGTGGCTGATATGTTAAATTAAATTAAATTATAAAATAAATTTAAAAAACATAGAAGCTAATTTTGCATAAAAAATGGTAGCAGTTGGGGATGGGAACAAGAGGGATCAGGCAGGGGAGGAGGGACATAGGTAGAGAGTACTTGGAAATGACTGAATTGGGGAGGGTAGCATTTGGAAGTGATGTAGAAATCTAGTGCAGTTGAAACTTCCTGGAACCTAGGAGGGTGACCCTCGTAAAGACTCCTAGTAATGCAGGATGTAGAGCCTAAATCAGTCATCTTCTGTAACCAGGCAAGGTTTCCAGTTGTGGTACTTGAACACTAATCAAGGCACAAAACCTTTAACCTATAACATGTCTTGCCTGCAAGATGTGCTGGGGCAATGGTTGCTCAGAGCTTGTTGGAATTGGCCAACCAATGACTGGTCTACCTTGAGGCCCAGGCCAGGAAGCCCATGCCATACCTAGCACTGCCTAGATGGCCAGGAAGTAGAAGCAAGATAGCCCAGAGACCTAGGGTAGAATCAAACACAACTGACAAAAAAAAAGTCATTGATTCCTAATGATATTCTGCTATACTCTGCTATACTCATAGATTGGTGCTTAGCTCAATCTTCATCAGAGAAGCTTCCTAAGGCAGCTGATGGGAACAGATACAGAGATTCACAGTCAAACATTAGTCAGAGCTTGGGGAACCCTGCAAAGGAGGGATTGTAGGAGCCAGAGGTGTCCAGTAGACAATGATAACACAGTCTACAGAATCAACAAAGCAGGGTTTATAGGAGCTCACAGAGACTGAATCTGCAGTCATGGAGCCAGCATGGGTTAGCACTAGGTCCTCTGTAAATATGTTGTAGTTATTCAGCTTGGGGTTTCTGTTGGACTCCTAAGAGTAGGACCCTTTTCCTTCTACTGGGTTGCCCCATCCAGGCTTGATACGAGGGTTTGTGCCTAGTATTATTGCATCTTGTTATACTGTGTTTGGTATGTTGATATCCCTGGGAGGCTTGCTCTTTTCTGAATGAAACAGAGGAGCAGCAGATCTGGGAGAAAGAGGAGGTGAGTGGGGGGAAATGGGGGGAGTGGAGAGAGGGGAGGATGAGGTCAGGGTATATTATATGAGAGAAGAATAAATGAAAAGAAAAAAGAAAAATTAGTGAAGGTTCTCAGAAAACTAGCTGATGATCTGCCACTGAAACTCCAAGCCTTCAAAATGTCACCATGACAAGTTGACCTTTGAAAGTAGTCAGCTGTCCTAAACATGGACGCAGAAGTTGTGGGCATATTGATTAGATACACTGAGGAACCTGTCTGTCACCACAGATGGGACTGATGATTATCAGTTCTCCTGGAAGGAATTTAACTCATCTTCTAGCACTTCTAAGTTTTTAGTTCAAACCTTCAAAACCAATTAGTTCGTACATCCAAAGAGCTTTGAAAGGTTTGAAAATTCATGTTAGAGACTCAAGTGCATTTTCTTGCCATTTAAGAACCCACTGATGCAATGTCCTATCTCTAGATGATTTGTTTATGCTTTGTCAATGACTTTAATTACATGTGATCCTTCAAATGAGTTTCAAAGGCTTTTAACTTTTGGCTTCAGGCTTATGTTTGATATGTAGTCTACAATTTTAGTTATAGTGTATAATCCAAAGGCTGAGGAAAACCCACATCCCTGACCTCTTTCATACCTTCAAAATTCACTAAAAATTATAATTTGTAGATTTTATAACATTATAACATGGATATATATATATATATATATATATATATATATACATTCATATTTACATATTTAAATTTTCAGTAAATTTCATTACATGAAATGAGTTATATAACTCATTACTATAATCATGAAGGGAAATCAGAATAGGCATACTATCACAATGACACTAAAAGAAAAAACTTACTGATATGTTCTCTAATGTAGGCATGCAAATTCATTAGATCTATGGTACTGAGTAAGTATCCATGGCCAATTCAGAAGAAATATAAAGAGAGAAAGAGATATCAACTCATTCTTATTCTCTATCACTTGTTTGGTATCAAAATTGATCCAAAAGGCCATTCATCAAACAACACCCTGTCAATGCACCATTACAAAGTAATATAGACCTTTGTTCAATTTTTTTAGTGCTTTCAATTGCATTAACCTTCATTTCTGAAAGACATACTAATAAACATAACATATAAATACACAAATACACACATGTGCTCTTTTGCTCTTTAATCTCAGTATAAACTTAGTTAAAAGTATGCAGTAATATCCATGTCACATTCTGAAAGTTTTGTTTCTTTGAAATGAACTTAATTATTCTGTGGTTTAATTTCACATAGCCAAAATATTTACCATGGTCTTCTAATGAATGTCTCAAGTCCAGAGGCAAATATGAACCTTGCCTTAGTTATGTTACTACCGGCTGTGATGAAACACCATGACCAAAAGCGACTTGGAAGAAAAGAATTTATTTGATTTACTTATCCTGACTCACAGTCAAATGAGAAAAGTTAAGATAGGAACTACAACAGGGCAGGAATTGGAGGCAAGAACTGATACAGAAGCAATGGAGGAGTGCTGCTTACTGGCTAGCTCTTCATGGTTTCCTCAGCCTGCTTTCATATAGAACCCAGGACCACCAATCCAAGACGACGACACCCACAATGAGTTGGCTTCTTGACATCAGCCAAAATCACAACAAACCCCACTGACTCAATAACAACTACAATTAAATGAAATAAAGTATGTTTCCATCCATGAGCTGATTATGCCAAATTAGATGGTTACTCTTTCGCCCTCTTAACAAATTCGAATAAAAGAATCAAACTTTTAATACTGTAAGTAGGGGAAAAGGTGGAGGGATCACAGTTTCTCTTAGCTTTCTGATATTCAATCTAAGTAAATGTTATCTATTCATGAAGGCACAAGGACATCATTTTTTATATGGAAATATATGATGATTTATAAAGATGATATAATAAATCATATAATAAATGAACAAATATCATCTTTATAGAAATAGTCTACCATCTAAATTAAAAATAAAGAGCAAAGTAACATACTACCAATTTTTAAACATTTATATTTTATGCATGTGTATATGAGTGTTTTTCCTGTGTGTATATAAGTACACCATGTGTGTTCTTGGTGCACACAGAAGCCAGGAGAGGGCATATATTTCCCTGGAATTGGAATTACAGATGGATGTGAGATATCAGGTGAGTGCTGGGAACTGAACCTGAGTTTTCTGTAAGAGAAACAAATGCTCTTAACCTCTGAGCTATCTTTCTAGTCTGTATATTACTGTTTTAAAACCACCTTGAATACATATAAATTGATTACTAATGACCACTAAAATCATAAAAAGTTATGACTAGATTTTATGTGCCCCCATGGAAATTTATACCATCTATGAAAGTTTCCTACAAGTACAAAAATCAAACTTGTGTGTGGTTATGGCTGTGGCTATAACTACTAATTTACTGGGTGCATGGAAATGATAAAATATGATAAATGCCACCATTAATGCAATAGAGCAGACACAAAACAAAAGAATCTAACCACTAAGTTGAAAGAGAAAAAAAAAAGAAAGTCTTGTACATTCATATTCCAAGAGAGTTAAGAAAACTGCCAACCAGTTTCAATGCTAATATGTGGATCTTTATATTATTTCTATGTTTGCCTCAGAAGACTCTGGAGAATCCTGTAAAGCTACAACAGAAGTGAGATCAGCCAAACTACAATGATTACTAAGTTAGATGAATGGTACAGGAAGGTACACTACACTGTTCTATTCTTTGTATTATAATGTTTGTTAACAATAATCTTAAGAGTTGAACAATTTTTTAAAAAGCAATGTCTTTTATGAGTTTGACAATATAAAACAAACCAGACTCAGCCTGTTTTTCCCAGAAGACCAGAAGACAACTAATCCTGATGAACTGAGGCAGGAGTTCATTTCTGATAACTAACTGTAACTGTTTAGAGATGAAATACTTACTGCCCAAAGGCTAGTGGCTAGTCTTGCCTCTGAGTTTGTGGAGTCTTTGAATTGTGGGGCCTAGTCAAGATTTTAGAATGTTGCAGTGAGCATTTAAAGGAGATTCTATTACTCTGGTTTCTTCCTCTATTTCATCCCTAAAATGAGGGGAATGGGTTTCCTCCACTACACTATACTGTATGATTGCCTTTTTCCTTAAGCTCTAAAGTAGCAGGGCCAATTGACAATGGGCTTACAATTTTAAATCTGTGAACCAAAATGTTTTTCTTCTATCTTAGGCTGATTAGCTCAGGTTTTTATTATAGGAACAGAAAGCTAACTAATATAACAATAAAAAGGAAGATACATTATTATCATCATATATGCTCTATATTAAGTGAATATCTTAGTGATTAGATATTTGTTGTCAAATTGTGAACTTTAAGTAGGAGCATTTAAACAATGGAGAAGTTCACTTCCTTCTTTAATGAGCTTATTTGTAAGATACATACTATCTAACCTGTCTTCTCCTAGATGTCAAGAATAGGACAAGTAACAAACTGCAGTTTCTGCCCTCATACACTTGCATTCCAAAGGAGAAAATAGCCATAAATACACAGTTTAAATACAGGTTCTACTGAAGTTAATAAATGGTTAGTGCTGTGAAGAAAAAAAAAAGAATGATTCTTGGCTATAACTGATAAAGTGTGTTGCTATTTGGCATAGTAATGAGGCAACCCTTAATTTGGATTTGAATAAAGTACTTTGAAAGAAGAAAATTTTGTCTGGTTACATGGGGGAGAGTTCATGGTAGAGAAAACAAGAAAGTAGAAAGCTGAGTTAAATAGTGATGAATCTGGGTTGAGCAGAATGAGGTGGAGAACAGGCACAAAAAGAATGAGTTAATCTCATTTAGCTTCAGAAATGACTGCCAGGGATTATGTGCTAGGAATCAAAAGAAAAAGAAAAACCATTAAGAGTTGCCTGCAGCAATCCAGGTAACCTCTGTTGGAGATTCCTAATGAGTAAAACTTATAAATACCATTGGTACTGTGAAACCACAGAGGACAAATAAGAAAATCCCATAGTCGGGTAGAGGCTTTCAAATATAACCAACACAGTGGATAATAGAAAATTCTGTTTGCACACATCTGATTACTTCCATTTATAATCTATAATTAGTCTACTTGCATAGCTGATTTCTTGCCATCTACCTATATTCCTGGAATGCACCTGGGTAGAATTCAGGAGAATTAGGTCAAGAGGTAGATTCTGTCCTCAAGGAATTCACAGTACAGTGGAGGAGAGCAGCATATTACTAAGTCATTGCGTGAAGAACATAAGACTCCACAAGAGCCTAATAGAGTTCTTGGTGTGACTGCAAAACAATCTGTTAGTAAGATTCTTATAATTACTGGAAATGACTGCCTCTATGTCAAGGTGCTTGTGTTCTTTACCATGTCTTATGGTAAAGGCTAATGCTCTCAACCATATAAATTTACTAGGGAATTTACTCAGTAGGATTTCATTTATGAATGATCATAAGCTAAATTCTAAGTGTATTCTAAATTATATTTAATGGGCACAGGAGAAATGGCTAAGGGAAAAATTACTGCTCTTGCAGGGGATCTGATATCAGTTGCCAGCACCCAAATGGTGGCTTGAAACAAACAGTAACTCCATTTTCAGGAGATCCAATACCATCTTCTGACCTCTACTGGCATCTCCATGCTCATACACACACACACACACACACACACACACACACACACACACACACACAGACACTCTACACACACACACACACACACACACACACACACACACACAGATGATAGATATAGATGAGCGTTGTGAAAAATATTCTTTATATTAATGTGAAAAACATTCTTTATGTTGATTCATTTATTTAAATAATCAATTAGTTCTTTGTTAACCTAGGTTTTTTTTTTAACTTTTATTTTTTTTTAGAAACTATGTATTCTGGAGTAAATTATTTTCTCCTTTATTTGATTAAAAAAATTCTCATTTTCCTTCCTTTTTACTCAGAGCCTTCAGGAACAAGGCTCAATATTTAACTCCTGTTAATATAATTTAAAATTATTATGTTTAGCTTTAATAAATGTTGTGATCATAATAATTTTCCTTTCAATATTTCATTGAGAAAGGGCATTTTTAATTATTTCCTTTACTTGTTTACATCAATAATTTCCTCTCTAAGATTACATATTCCCCCATATTCCTGCTATCATTTTCTATGCAAACTAACAGCTGCAGAGACTAATTTGTCTCTGACAGTTTATTTTCCCAGAAGTTACTCTGAACTTCTTGAAGGAAGAAAAATAACCCAGGGGCAATTGAATGCTTCACTTAGTCATGCGCTTTTCCATTATTCAACATATTTGAGACTTGTCATTTTTTTTTCTCAAAAGGTTTGCACACATATATGTACATTTAGATATTAGACATATAATATTTTAAAATATTTATTATATCCAGAGGATTTAGAAAAGGGGTAGGATATTTAACATGCTTTAATTGCATTTTTAATTTATTTCCTTGTGTGTGCTTGTGTGTATATGCATCCTTGCATATGTGTGTATTCATTCCAGTTACAGTACCCTATAGATATTAAAGGACAACCTATGGGAGTCAGCTCTCTTCTCCCACCAAGTTGTTTTTAGGGATCAAGCTCAGATCATTAAGATTGGCAGCAAAGTTCTTTTCTTCTGAGCCATCTCACTAGCCCAAGAGCTATGATCTTGATACTCAGTACTTACCCTTGAAAACTGCCATTTGACCATATATTCCATAATTCTACCCAAAAGTATGTATTACATTTCTAAATGGAATTTCTAATGGAAGCAGCCTTGTCATTCAAAATTACTAGCTATTTTTTATAACACATTTTTTGGGTGTACTTTTTGTTGTTGTTATAGTATACCCTTCTCTATGAAGAAAAGCTGGCCTCATTCTGAAGAAAAACATAGAAATAGCTGCACAACACAAGAATCAATGAAGATCAAAGTTGTGGGTAGAAAATTTATATATCAAAAAATGCAATATATAAGTGTGAAATCATAATAAATAGCAAAATAATTAAATGAAGAAAGAATTTACTTTAGTTAAAAATCACATCGGTCATGATGCAGTAAAACAATAATTTCCAAATTTCTAATTTAAGATAAAACTGTATAGTTCCAAGTAGAACACTTTGGTAGCAAGCTCAAGAGTGTTCTGTGGTAATTGCTTGATAACTGACAGACTTTTAAGCATGTGATTAATGAAGTGACTCATATCATTTCCACCATACTAATTATGTTTTAGGCATTCATAATGATATTTACAAAAATTATAATTAAAGGTTTTGACATTTGAAGTATTTAAACTTGCATAATTTAAAAATAATTTATTTATTTATATTTATTTTATGTATATAATGATTCTCCTGCATATAGGGATGTGTATCACATCCATGCTTGATGCCTGGGGAAGTCACAAGTGAGCATCAGATCCTCTGGAACTAGAGTTACAGATGGTGGCTAAGCATCTCTGTAAACTTGTGATTTAAAAACTAACATGAAACAGAGATCTTCCTGACATAAAAATCATAATTATAATTATATATTATGAAATACAAGGCACATAATATCAATTTTATAATATAATGTTAAATATCACCTAGTAATATAAAAGTCCATAAGGTGTGTAATATGCAGAATGGTTATGGTTTTTATGTCAAATTATAAGTGGTATTTTTTCTTCAAATCACTAAATTGAAAATACCATATGGACAGTGACACGTGTCTGAAATATGAGGTCATGAGAGTGCTTGTTGCTCAAACATGAAGACCTGAGTTCAATCCACAGATCCCAAGGCAAGAGAGAACCTTCCATAAGCCAACCATTGTTTGTGCACTCCTACATCACACACACACACACACACACACACACACACACACACACAAACACACACACACACACACACACACACACACACACACACACACGCGCACACACACACACAAAACCACCACCACCACCACTGATAATGATAATGATTGACAACAATAATAACCGTGATGAAGATCCACTTTAATTTCCCTGAGCTGTTTCTAAGTGGGGAAGAGCCCCTTATGCTTTTTTTTTGAACAGAACATATTAAGTGATCAATAAGTGTACATTTGAAATGTCACTAGTATCTTTGTGTTAGTAAGTAGGCTATTGGTATTATATATTGAGTATTCCATATTCATTCACAGTCCAGATTCATCTGCCTTGACTTATTAACATTGTGATTTAAACACCATATTCATATTCTTGCTTATTTTTCAAAGACAGTATCCTTGAAAAACTCATGTTTAACCTGAGGCATCCCTCAGGTCTCTTGAGAATCAACACAAGACAAAACAAAGCCAGCTCAGCATAGTGGCCCATGGCTATAACTCCAGCATTTTGAGATCAAGGCAAGAGGATGACTGTGAGTTTGAAGCTACCCAGGGTTGTATGAATTTTGACCCTCACCCTCACCCCTAATCCCCGCCAAGCACACAATGGTACTGGCAGAATGAGTTGGCGAGATGGCTTAATGGTCAAGAATGCATGTTACTTTTGCAGATGACAGAAGGATGGTTCTGAACACCCAATCAGGCAGCTCACGGACTTCACAACTGCTTGTAACTCAGCTTCTGAACTTTAGGTGAAACATCACTTCTGGCCTCTGTGGCCAACTGTACATACCTACACAACCTGCCCCCCTAACACACACACACACACACACACACACACACACACACACACACACACACAATTTAAATCTCTGTATATCTATGAAGTGTCCTGGAAGTCATTTGTGGTGGCTCACAGCTATAATCACTGCACTCAGGATACTGAGGTAGGAGAATTATCTTAATTATGGTGGCCCCTGGACAAACCAGCAAGGTACTGTCTTAAAATCGAAGTCTTTGTTTTCCTAACTCAATAGGTATTTCTCAGCTTTCATTTTGATGACCCAGTTTATTGGTTCTGGTCATAGGATGTATTATAATAATTTTGTGTGTATGATGAGAAAAGGGGGGACTGGATGAGAGAAAGAGAGAGAGGGAGAGAGAACGAGAGTGAAAGAGACAGACAGACAGAAAAACAGAGACAGACAGACAGACAGACAGACAGACAGAGACAGAGAGAATGTGAGTTACATTGTGTATATGATGAAGGCCAGAGGACAACCTCAGTATTTGTTACTCCTTATCTTCTGCCATGTTTGAGACAGGTTATCTTTATTTCCACTATCAAACCAGGCCAGCCTGCCTACAAGGTACTTGGGATTCTCCTTTCTCAGCCTCCGGTGCCCTTATTCAGGTGAGCTGGGAATTTAGACACATGCTAGCACACCTGGAATTGCGCATGTGTTTTAGGGATCTTCACTCAGTCCCTCACTTGTGTGGTGTGTATCCACTGAGTCATCTCCCAGCAGCATGACTGGTTAAGTGGCAGAGAACAGGTCACAGGAGGTCTAGTTTATACAGAAACTCATCTCATCCCTGCATGCCTCCAGGATCCTCACAGGCCTGTTCTGTGAAAGTGGATAATGTCTACAGCAGCATTAACAGAATTTTGTCTGAAAACTCTTAGGATGGCAATTTGAATCTGTGCAAAATTAAAGCTCTGAAATTCCAGGAGTACATTCTTTGACAGGTACAACTGTCAGGGCTGTAAAGTTTGAGATTTGTCATGGTTCTAATTTCCTTAGAAAAAAAAATCACTAACTGTGAAAGCCATTTCCCAAAAGCTTGTACAAAAGTGAAAGAACTGATTATTTAATAAGGTACATAAAAATAAAAGACAAATGTCATTCTGTTTCACATAGTCAAATATTTGTTTCTTCAGTCATCTGACTTTCTGGTTTATTTGCGTCTGGCTCTGAGTTTAGGAACCCAGTGGTCCCCATTCCATTACCCAACAGTGCCTTGTGTTAATTTCTAGCTTGGATTCTGCAATCGATTGCCTTGGGCTTACTTTGTCACAGAATAAAGCCTAGGTAAAGTCATCAGTCACTTTCCTCCTTGCAGACTTACAGACATAAGGAACTGGTGATTTGTGGAGTTAGTGTTGCATTCTTAATCATGGATGTCATTCAATGTCACACATTTTGTGGTTCATCTAACAGAGCTAGAATCTGGGAAAGTGTTGAGACAAATACGCAAAATAAGAACTAAAACAAGAAAGAGATATTGTTAAGGCAAAATACAATACAAAAACAATGGTTTCTGCATGAGATAAAGGGAAAGCAGAGAAGTAGAAGCCTTCAGAGTGATAGGGACAGTGTTGCAGTGACCCTCTGTTAATCAAAATAAACAGGGAAGGAGCTGGAGTGGTTGTGCATGGCTAAGAGTACATAGTTGATCTTGTTGAGGACTGGAGTTCTATTCTTAGTTCCCACAGTCACCTGTGAAGGCAGCCCCAGGGGAATCTAATGCCCTCTGTCTTCTGGCCTGGTCTATATGTGCACCAGCCCACACAGACATACAATTAAAAATAAAGAAAATAAATCTGTGAGAAATAGACAAGGACATGAGTATGTGGTTATTCCTCTTACAAGACTCTTGACCAAAGGACAAGAGAAACTCCCAAGAATCTACACAGATGGCCCTAGCTAAGACTCCTAGCAATAGCAGATGCATAGCCTGAATTGGCCACCTCCTGTGACCAGGCATGACTTCCAGTGGAAGGATTGGGACACCAGTCCAGCCATACAATCTTCAACCTACAGTCTGTCTTGCCTATGGGATATGCTGGGGTAAGGGCGGTGTAGAGATTGTGCGGGTGACAAACCAATGACTGGTCCAGCCTGAGACCCATGCCACAAAAGTAAGCCCATCCCTGACACTGTTTGGAGTTCTGGGACTTGGAGACTGGATGGCCCAGAGACCTAGGATAGAACCAAACATGACTGGAGAAAAAAAATGTCAATATAATGATGCCTAAAGATATTCTGCTATACTCATAGATTGCTATCTAGCCCAGTTGTCATCAGAGAGGCTTCATCCAGCAACTGATGGAAACAGATGCAGAGACCCCCAGGCAAACATTAGTCTGAATCTGGAAAATCTTACTGAAGAGATGGGGGAATGATTGTAGGAGCCAAAAGGTTCAAGGACGTCACAAGAAAACCCACAGAATCACCTAACCTGGGCTCACAGGTGCTCACAGAGACTAAATTGACAACCAGGGAGCCTGCATGGAACTAACCTAGGCCCCTTTCATGTATGTGACAGTTATGTAGCTTGGTCTTCTTATGGGACTCCTAGTAGTTGGAGCAGGGGTTGTCTCTGACTCTTGCTGGCTTTTGGGACTCTATTCCTCACACTAGGTTGCCTTGGCCAGACTTAATTCACAGGGAGGTGCTTAGTCTTGCTGAAACTTGATATGCCATGCTTTGTTGATACCCATGGGAGGCCTGCACTTTTCTGAATAAAAATGGAGGAGGAGTGGATGGGACAGGCAGAGGGGGAGGTAGGGATTGGAACTAGAGGTGGGGAGGGAGGGGAAACTGTGGCCAGGGCATAAAATAAATAAATAAACATATATTTAAAAAAACAAAGGGAGGAGTTGTGGGCCCTCCTTCTCTCCCTCCCTCCATCATTCTGTTTCTCTCTCTCTCTCTCTCTCTCTCTCTCTCTCTCTCTCTCTCTCTCTCTCTCTCTCTCTCTCTCTCTCCTCCCCCTCTCTTTCTCTCTCTCTCCTTTTAGAGCAGGATATTGTACATGCTCAGTCTGAAAATGTGTTCAGTGCAGGCATCCTGAGTTGAGAGTGGAAATTGTTACATATTTTAGCTATTAACACTTGATAAGCGAAGGAGAGTTCTCTGGATGTTATGTCGACAGGTTAGAAGGAAAGAAAGGAAATCAGAAATCAGATGCTGAAACACAGGGGCTTTTCTATCTACGTCAAATAAGTAATTACTTTCTTTGCATTCTCATGAAAGTAAGTGGCTAATTTGGGTCAGAAATGACTTTAAGTCAGAGTCTCTGCTTAGGAATTATTTGATATACCTGAAAGCTAACATTGGTGACAGTCAAAGAATGAATTGCTTTCAAGCCCTCAAAGGTACATTACTCATAATTCCTTATGCTTCATATCCTGGAGTTAAAGGAAGGAGGTTGTCATCATCTTTTTTTTTCTTGTTCATTTATAGATAGATAAACTGGGTCACTTAAAAATCAAATATTTTTACATGTTAAATTGAAGAGGAATAGCATCAAGTTTTTTTTTTTCCCATGATCCATGATCAGGGTTTTGTCTGTTGCCCCAAACCTCTTGTCATCATACCACACAGAGTGGTGATTTCTTATACAGTTTGGAGATGAAACTTATTAGGTGATATAGACAGCCAGAAATCTCGGGGTAGGGAGATATAGCTCAATAAGCAAAGTGCTTGTTGTACAAACATGAGGATCTGAGTATGATCCACAGCAGGTGAAATAGCATCCGTTGTAATACCAGTGTTGTGAGGTGGAGAAGGTCGGGCATTGGAGCTCACTGGAAGCCAGCCTAGTCTAGTAAGCTAATCCCATGTTCAGTGAGAGATGCCATCTCCTAAGTAATGGAAACAGAGACTGACACATAAGGTTTGCATACATACCACACATAAATAGATAAATAAAAATGTAAGTAAACAAACCTGTTTTAAAAAATAAGCCTATAGTAGTTGTCCAGGTCCTATAACATAAAGATAGAAAGATAGAAAGCCTATGTTCAGCCATGCCTGCCTAATGGCTTCTAGGAAGAAGCAAGTATTGTCTTTCTGTGGTCTGTATTCAATATTCACCCTTACTGGCTTTCTATAAGCAGGTGCTACCTTGTAACTATAGCAATGCCATTGTCATTCTGATGCCTTCTAAACTTCCAGCTTTCCCTTTATCACATGAAAAAAAGTCATTGTGTCTCCCTTTGGTATTGTTATAATAATACCTCATTTCTTTTTTTTTTCCTTTTACCTGCTTATTTCAACATTTTCCCTTATGATTCTGGCTCTGTATAAAAGAGCAAAAAAAAAAAACAACAAAAACAAAAACAAAAAACATGGAATATTGAAAGACATTTGTGATTCGTCATTATGTTCTGATTTGGAAATTTCCCTACATCTCTGATCAATTCCATACCTTTCCTGTTTCTCTATGTCTAAGATTTATTTACTCTTACTTTAGGTGTGTTGTTGTTTGCCTAATATGCATATATACCATGCAATGTGCATACTGTGCCAGTGGAGGCCAGAAGAGGGAACTGGAGTCCCCAGAAGTGAAGTCATAGGTGGTTGTGAGTCACCATGAAGGCATTGGGAACGAAAGCAAATGCTCTGAAAGAGTGTCAAGTGATATTAACCACTGAGCTATCTCTTCAGCCCCTGTTTATGTATTGAAATGCGAGTTTCCCTTCAAAAAGGCCAAATATTCTTGCCAGAAATAGTTGTCCTCTTCTATTGATGTAACCCATGGAAATCTCTTATGACACTTTTTTTCTATTTTTCTTGACATAATTGCTGTCCATGTGTTATTTTATTTTTAGTGTTTGTTAATTATATTCTAGCCTAGAAAATTAATGAGTAACCCAATGAGTATTTAAGAGATACTCTAGAAGCAAACAATTCTGCAATATTATATAATATGGTCCAAAGTTATAAATAATTTTGTTAACATAATAAATAGGTTACCACAAATAGAAATCACCTCTTATAATTGTTCAAAAATTTCTAAGTTTATTAGGAATCTTTATAAATAAAATTGCCAGTGTGAGGAAGTCTGAGAATGAAAAACATGGAACAAATATGCATATTGTTTATGTAACAGCAGGATAAACTTTATTAACATTTTCTATTAAAGTCATCTGATCCATAAAATATACTTTATAAATTAGAATGCATGGGAAATCATTAAGTTCAAGATAATATTTTGAATTATAGAATAACTTAATGAAGACTTGATTTAACCCTCAAATATTCAGAATATTGACTGACACAATCAATTATGATTTTTAATTTCCATTTCTTTGTGTGGAGAACAAACATTGAACATTCATATTGCATATCTCACAAACCCAACTATCCAGTACAGAAAAACAGTGAGGTTATTAAAATTGAAGCTCACCTAATTTATTAATTAATAAATAAATCCTAATGCTAATTTTAAATAAAGACCTCTGTTCTAATATCACTTTGTCTCTAAGTTTTGTGTTCAATATGTTGGTCTTTAGGCTTTACTTGTAGTTTTTCATGTTTAAGTTCCACAGAATGCTGTTAGCCACCTAAAGACTCATCCAACATTTCTCAGTATGAACTCACTATTATTCTGATTCTCCCAGAATACTACACTTCTAGGTTCAGATATTCAATTATCCTAACCACTCCATGCCTTCCCTATGCTGTTGTTCCTTTAGATTGTTTCTTGAAATAAGTCCCAATGTCTGCCTTGAGATTTCTGTATATTTCATGTGGATCTAATCTGGCATGTATGTTTTCATTGAATTGCTTCAAGTTGCTCATTTCAATTTGTCATTTTCAATTCCACTAATTCTGTGTGTATGTGTGTGTGTGTGTGTGTGTGTGTGTGTGTGTGTGTGTGTGTGTTTATGTGTGTGTCATTTTGTTTCTCTGTTTCTGTGTGTCTGTGTGTCTATGCGTATGCATGCACATATAGAACAGAGGTTAACACTATTTCTTCTTCAACCACTATCTGCCTTATTCTTTTTAATATAGGGTCTCTCACTGAGCCTAGAACTGTCCGATTTGGCTAGCCTGGTGGGACAACAAGCCCTAAGTATCCTTTCATATCTGCCTCCTCAGTGCTGGATTACAAATGTGTACTGTTGGCTAGCCAACTACCAACTACTGCTAGTGAGGTCGGTGTTCTTAAAGGAGAAACTGCTACCACCAATTTACTAGAACAGCATAATTACTAATTGCATTCTAAACCATATCATTATGCCTACAGCTAAGTGTTGTTCCAATCATACATCAAAGAATCTTGTCTTTTAAACAACTGGAGACAACCACAGAAAACCACAACTGGTCATAACGCAGACATCAACTGAGTGTGACGTCTGCATGGCTAGTGGATACAGCTGTAGCATAACCCCTGCACCTAAGGCTCAGGGAGTATCACCGAAGAGGGAGAAGAAAGATTTAAGAGCCAGAAGACGAGGACATCTGCTGCAAGAATGTGTCTTCTAGATATGACAGGCAAGCTACACCCATGACACCTCAACAAGACCTGAACAAAGACAATATTAGTAGATGTGCCCAGTCAAAAAAAGAGACTCTCATAGAATCCTATCCACAGACAAAGAACTACAGAAAAGTTGTAACTGCTAAGAAAGCAGAAAATGTTCTCTCCCAGGGATGAGGGCATAATTGGTTGTCCCACACAAGGTAGTCAGGCTTGTAATTGTATCCACATAAGCAACGCTAAATACTCTCAGCAGGTGGTATTTACATATTTATTCAAACATATATGTCATAATAATAATTAAAGAAAAAGCAGTCATCGTTTTGAGAGAGAGTGAGAGAGACTTAAAGACAGATTGAAGAGAGGGAATGTGGGAGGGTGGGATGGAAGATAGAGGAATGGAAACTGATGTAATTATAATAAAAACATGTATATCATGAAGGAACAAAAGTACACTATTGTGTCTGGCTTTTTTTTTAATGTGGATGCTGAGAACTGAATTAAATTAGACTCTTTATGCTTGACAACAACCCCTTTATTCACTAAATTATCTCCCCTACTCTCTGCTTGTTTTTTAAAGGAAGGGTTTTTTTTTCTTCTTTTAGATGGATTTAATTTATCATGTCATTCATTTTACTATTATAAAGGGTTGCAGGGGTATCACAGGGATGAGCTAGAAATCTAGTGTAATGGAAACTCTTAGGAATCTCCAAGAGTGACCCTAGTTAAGATTCCTAGCAATGGGGGATAAAGATCCTGAACAAGGCATCTCCTGTGACCAGGCAAGACTTCTAGTTGAGGGATGGATTAGTACACCAACCCAGCCACAAAACCTTAGACCTACAATATTTCCTGCCTGCAAGACATGCCAGGATAAAGGTGGCCAACAAATAACTATTCTAGCTTGAGATCCATGCCATGAGAGGGAACCTACCCTTGACACTGCCTATAGTGCCAGGAACAAGAAACAAGATAGCCCAGCGACTTAGGATAGAATCAAATACTAAAAGCAAAAAAAAATTTAAAACTCAGAATTTAAAAAAAAAAAAAAAACACCTTAGAATTTATCAGCGATACAGAACATGCAGCTAAAAATAATGATGACTATGTGATTGATAACAGGAAGAAAGAAGGATAACATTAAATAATCAAAATAGGAGACTTGATGTCTCAGCGCTTTAGAGCACATTCTGTCCTTTCAGAGGACCCAAGTTCATCTCCCCATCGCTCAGCTACAGGGTGTCAAATGCTCTCTTCTGTAACACATGGGTACGCACACACCATATGATCACACATAAACATAAATAAAATTTAAAATAAAATCAAAACATGGATATATTTATATTATATATGGATATCTCATTAGCTAATTAGACAGATGATAGATAGATAGATAGATAGATAGATAGATAGATAGATAGATAGATAGATAGATAGAAATAGAGAGATAGAAAGATAGATAGATAGATATGTAAATAGATGATAGATAGATAGATGATAGATGATAGATAGATGATAGATAGATAGATAGATAGATAGATAGATAGATAGATAGATAGATAGATAGATAGATAGATAGATGGGTTTGTGGGGCTTCTCTGTGCAATTTGGTTTGTAAAATTTGATAGGCTAGCAACAACCAGTCATTCTCTAATACTGTGTATGTGGTTGTGTGTGTGTGTGTGTGTGTGTGTGTGTGTGTGTGTGTGTGTGTGGTGTGTGTGTGTGTGTATACACAAGCTAGGAGTTATCAATTCAAATTAGCAGATAGAAACTAGGAACTATTTTTAATGCATACATGAGTGCTGGTAAAGACATCATACAAATAATAGTTAATATGTGAGTAAAATTCTTAATATGGTGAAATAATGATCATAATTAATTTTAAATGATAAGACAGAGAAAGCAATGAAGCTATACAAAGGGGGAAAGTTAAGGTTTGATTATAATTTTCCAGCCAAGATCCACTGCAGTGGTGGTAGTGGGCATAAATATTCAGATTTGACTCAAGGGATTTGGGGGCAGGAGTAGGGCAAAGAGGAAGGAAGGCATGGAAACTGGATGTGAGATGAAGGAAAATGAAAGAGCTTAACTGTTAGGTTTTGTTTTCTTTCAGCTAATGACAACATCAGTATAAAATGCAACTGATGGTAGAAACCTAGTGTTCTAATGGGACTTCAAGTTTAAAAAATTCTTCCAGGAACTGCATTGGAGTAGAATTCCTCACTGAAGAAGAGCATAGGGAATATTCAGTATATATATATAAAAGATGAATTGTTATGAATAGGTCAGAGTCCAGGATGAGGTGGGAAGTGTAAAAATGAAAAGAAAGAACAAACATGGAGCTTTAATGGTCAGAGGCATATTCCAGAAAATTTGAAATGAGCCAGGTCCTTTGATTATATCTTACAGTTGTGTAGCTTGGTGTTTTTATGGGACTCCCAACAATGAGACTGGAGGGTGTCTCTGACTCTTTTGATTGTACTAGGGACCTTTTTCTCCTACTGGGTTGCCATGTTCAGCCTACATATGGGAGTTTGTGCTCAGTCTTATTGTATCTTGTTAGACCACAGCCACACTTCAGTGGATATCCCTAACAGGCCAGCTTCTCTGTCTCTGTCTCTGTCTCTAAGGGAGAAAGGAGGAGTTGGTGTGTGGGACAGGAAAGTTGGGGGAAGAGACTTGGAGGAGTGGAGGAATGGGCGATGGTGGTCAGGATGTAATGTGTAACAGGAGAATAAAAGTTAAAAAATATCAACCAACTAAGAAAACTAAGAAACAGTTCCATCCTACAAGAAGGTAAGATAGTTGAAAGATATCAAGGTCAACTGAAATGGTAAACCACTTGGTTTATATCCAGTTCTAAACCAAGGAGGTTCAACAACAGCCTTGTGATCCCATCTCACAGATGGAACGATGATGCTGATATGAGCTAACAGAAGAATTTTCTGAAACTGGGTGCAAGCTCGCTTGAATGAATCAAAACATAGCTCTTGTGGGACAAGAGATCTATGTTATTCCAAAATGCCAAAGCTTAAAACTCTTACAAACTTAAGGAGTAGAGCTAATGATCACAAATAGAGTCATATACAGGTATATCTCATATATACAATAACAAATAAGACTTAGTCATGTAAATGGATGCAGAGTAGGTTTTAAGTAGGAGGATTGGGCAAATGGCTAGTTTTATATTTGAATAGTAGTGATTACAAGTAACAGAAAGGTCTAAACAATTTTGGTGACAATTTCACACGTTGGACATCCAGAATACTAGAAATTCATATAAATGAATTTGCTGGCCATTTTTCATGTATTCAACTTACATGCCTTTAGCTAGGAATGTTTTATAGAGTATTTAGAAAGGATCTAGACACATAGCCCTACCTGTTTTTAGCCACAGATAAGTAAGGTACAGGTGCACTAGAATCAAATTAAGATACTAGTTGTCTCTAATGTGACCACTTAAAAGACTTCAGAATATACATTACAGATAAAGCATGGGGAGAGGAAGGGAAGACACAAAGGTAGTCAATCACTCTGGAGCTATGTCCAACCCCTCTGGTCAGGTGGTCGGCCATGTTTCTGAGATTTGTGATGTTTGCACCTCTTCCTTATTTATTATTATCTGGATATTTGTAATCAGACCTTTCCTTAAATGCTGAGTCCAGGTAGTATCTCCCAGTATCAACCTTCTGGTCCTTCAGAAGTATCAAGGATGGGGTGGAGTTAGAACAAGCAATTAACTGTGCGTGCATGAGTGTGTTTGTGTGTGTGTGTGTGTGTGTGTGTGTGTGTGTGTGTTATTAAAACAGGTACATGAGGATTCATATTCACAAAATGGATTATATATGTGTCAATAACACTGAAATTACAAGTGTCCCTATTAGTCCCTTTGCCTCCTGTCACTTCTCCCACTTTCTTCTCTTTGTCTGAGCCCTTGTGGTCTTCCACGTGGCATTTTAAGGCTTGGAGAGGGGCAGTTGTGAGGTTTTCATGCATGACTTTTTCAGATACTTTCTGCATAATATATCAAATTCAAAAGAGAGCCAATTAAAATACTTTCTTCCTTCGTGAAACAAGCATGCTAACAGGGACACAGGAGGCATGGCCCAATGCTGATAATAAATGAGGAATCCATCTTCAACAACCTTTATGTCTGAACTTTTCAAACTAGTTTCCTAATAATATGTACACAGGAAATAGGTTGGTGGCTATATTCAGTTGTTTTCTTTCTACACTGCAATATACATGAGGGTCTTTAACTCTAGCTTTGAAAATAAAGGTTCATGATCACCATCATCAAAGCAAAGATTGATCACATTTGATTAAGAAGACTCTTGTCATAATGAATCATATTCAAGAACAGCAGCTTTAGTACCGTAAATAGCAACTAGTGGGGAACACTGAGTTAATATACTGCAGTGTGTAGAAAGTACTGAGGGTAATTAATTTTCCATTGAAAAAGAATTTTTATACAGTATACTCTGATCACAGTTTCCCTTCCCTCAACTCCTCCCAGATACCACCCCTGCTCCAACTCACTCAGCTCAACACCCTTTCTTTCTCTCTTAAGGGAGATTTTTTTTAAGTGAAGCTAAAATAGGTAAGAAGTCCACGGGGGTTTTCCGGAAATGTAAACCACCTTGCTTTAGCATTCTCCCCTTTCAAAAGAGCCCGTTTGAAGTCAGTTCAAAGAGAAACAGGCATCAACTCACAGAAGATGCTCCACTGACGGTCAGCAAAGCGGTCATTTTCATCACTAACCTCTGCTACTTACTTAGCATTCTCGTGTTGGTGATGGCGGCAATCACATGTAATGAATCTCCTTGCAATTTAGCATAAACCGCGAGTTTCAGACCACTGCTTCCTATTCATCTCTATGAGTTTCCTTTTCCTTTTGAAATCCAGGGAGGGGTAAATTTAGTCTGGCAGCTGGTGATGAAATGTGTATAAACTATTGGAATCAGCTTAATCAAAATTTAATTTGATATAGCAGGATTCCAGAGTAATAAAGCCAGAGCATGATAGCAATTTTATATCATAAAGAAGCCAAATTAAAATGTTTGAATTCTAAATCTTCACATATCTTCCTTTTTATTATTTCTTTTATATTTTTAATTATAATATAATCACATCATTTCCTCATTCCCTTTTCACCCTCTCACACCTCCCATGTACCTCTCATTGTTCTTTTCAAATCCATGGCCTCTTTTTTCACTGATTGCTAATACATGTATGTGTGTATTATATTTCTAAATACAATCATCTCAGTCTGGATAATATATGTTTTGAGTGCTGACCATTTGTTATTGGATAACCAGTGTGCTCCTCCCTAGGTAAGTCTATTTCTCCCACTTTCAACATTCCTTAGTTGACTGTAGTCCTTTGTGTGGGGCTGACGCCTCATGGGCTTTCCTCATCCACTTTGGCACGTCTGTTGGAGTCGTCCTTATTCAGATCATGTTTACACAGTCATGTTGGTGAGACTTTATGGGTGTAGCTTCAGACATCACTAGGAGACACAACCTCACATTGCAGAATATTTATTCAGTATTCCCTACTAGTTACGATTTGTGATACTAAAGCCACTGTTCCTGAATATGGTTCATTATGATAGGAGTCTTCTTAGTCACAGGTTATCAATCTGTTTTGATGATGATGATAATGAACCTTTACCTTCAAAGCTAGAGTTAAAGACCCTCACATATATTGCAGTGTACAAAGAAAACAAGTGACAATAGCCACAAACCTGTTTCCTGTGTACATATTGCTGGGAAGCTAGACTGAAAAGATTGGACTTAAAAGTTAGAGGTTATGTGAATTTAGTAAAGTGGTGGTTCCAGGTTCTCCTCTAAGATTGGTGATTTCACTAGTCATGGGTAGTTAGCTAAGTTTCTACTATCAGTCATGGTTTCCCTCTTGTTGATTATATTAAGTCCAATTATAGAGCTTTTGGTTATCAAGAAGGCATGTGTAACATGACTGTACCCTTAGAGTTATCACAACATGCCGGTCACTATTGCAGTTTATAAGTGGCACAGCTTGATAGGACATTGGTTGCTGTCTTCCTTTAGAACCTTGCTTGATGCCTGCTGGTACCCACAAAGTTAGTTCTCAGGGAGTGGACTTTCAAGTCAATTCCAGTTCAGAAATGTCTGGTCCCTGTGTCTGAAATTCATGATGCCTTCAGCAGTAAAACCTTACCTTTCACATCTGGAGTATAACCAAAGACACATTTTTTCCCAAAATAATTAATTTCCTTTCCAAAATAGATACTTTTATAGCTTTAAAAATTATTTCATCTTACATACAATGACAATACTAAATGTTAATTGTGTCAATTCGAATGGTGACAGATTTTCTCTAACTAAAACTAAAATCAGTGTTAAAGAAAAGAGAGGCTGGCAAGTATGGATACTGGGAACCAAATTCCAGTCCTTTGCAAGAACAGCAATGTTCTTAACCCCTAAACTATTTTCTCCAGCGTTCAGCAGTAAAGGCATGCTGTCTGTTATTTGACTGTGGTAATGACTGTAACAGGACATGCATACTCTTGCTCCTCTCATCATAGAGGCTACAGAGATGATTCAGGGGTTAGGAACATTGCTACCCATGCAAAAGACTGGAATTTGGTCATCAGCACCCAGATTGTACAGCTCAAATCACATGTACTTCTAGCTCCAGGGGATCTGATGCCATCACCTGGCCCCCATGGGTGCCTGCATACATGTGCCATAAACAAACACAGGCATGTATAGGTAAATAAAAATAAAACATAAATAAAACGAACTAACTTTGTTTATCCTGTCAACATTGCAAGAATGCCATGCTCAGCAAAACTTGGACTAGGTGATGGGAATGGAGAAAATGGTGCTATACTGAATGTAAATATTCTTTAAGCATTCTTTAAGCATTCAAGGAGTGGACTGGGCTAATGTAGTTGACTACTTTGGAACACTAGATGTTGAAAGTTTCAATTGTACTAAGGATTTACAACTTCAGAGACAGTTTTCAGGGACAATCTATGTGCCAAAACTTGGTTGATCTGCCAATTTTCCAAAATGGCTATTTGAATATTTCAGAAACTACTGTGAAAGATTTTATGGAAATACAATGACAACAGCAAAAAACAACAACAACAACAAAACACACACACACACACACACACACACACACACACACACACACACACATAAAACAAAGATCTTTTATATATAGTGCTGCTGCCTGGGGGACCAGCCTCCAGCAGCACAGGATTCAAAGGAAAATCCACAGAGATTTTTACCTGAGTAGGTTACTACTCTCTTAATGGTTTCCTTCTTTATTCTTCTGTATTCTTCTCTTGTGTTTTATATTCTCTTCTCTTCTGTTTATCCAGAAATGTCCTTTCTATCTCTCTTGGTATTTTCCTCTCCTCTCTTAATGTTTTCCTCCTAATTCTCTCATTTTGATGTTTCTCTTCTAACTCTCTCATACTTGGCATTTTCATTCTAACTCATTTTAACTCCTTTATTCTTTCCCCTACATCTTATATACCCCAGCAAAACAATGAATACAAGTAAAAAGGCAATATGCTTTCCATATCCCTTACATGATTAAACATTTTACATATTATAGGTGAAAAACAAATTATCTCAAGAGCCCATATACATTCACACCTAAGGAACTTGTTGTAGATTACCAGAGTGTAAACAAGCAAAATATTCTTTTACTGACAGACTGTGTTTTGTGGTAATAATAAAAGGACCAATCACTTTATTACTTATCTTGAAAGGTAATGATAGATGAAATGTGAAAAGAATCATAAATATAAACTTTTATATATAAAAAAGAATCAGTCAGTTATACTTTAAAGCTTTAGGTTGCATACCCATCCATCAATAGTTTTTAATAACAGGAGATGGAAGACAAAAATGGGTATAAGGAATTATCAGCTTTTGTCATCAACCAATCCAAGCAAGAAAGGCATATTGGCTAATGATAATTGGGCTGCTTTGTTATTGTTCCCTGACCTTAATGAGTTCCTCATTCAACAATGTGCCTTTCTAAAACTTTAGATTTTCTTCTTGGGTTTTTCACCTAAAAGCTATTTGACAAAAACATCTTAGTCTACCTTTAACTTATTTTCAAAGCATTTTTTTCAGTTCTGATGCACTCCAAAACCTGTGAATATAGATCCCCCAACATTAAGGTTAAAATAATTAAAGCTAGCTGGGCTACTGAGACACAATTATTTTTCTTAATAACTTAAGCCACAGTCTATATAGCTCCTCAATAGAAATTCATATGTTTTAACTGTGTGACACTTCCTTGTTTTATTTTTATCATCAAAATTGTGTAAAAACAAATATTATTATTGTTATCAATTAGACAGTACAGCTTAAGACTAAATCATCTTCATAGTAATCCACAGGTTAAAAATCCTCAGTAGAACAGGATGTTTCCATGAGATAAACACAGTACATTACAGACAATGGGAATCTCCTCACACCCGTTCACACCATACCAGATACCAGTGAAAGATGGGTACGGCAAACATGTAAAGGCACAACAGAAACAAAAGATATTCTACAATCTGTGGTCTTGGGGCCTTGCCTATCCGAGATTCACTGATCAGGAATTTTCCTCCTGGTGGGCTGCTACCTGAATTTGAACTGCCACCTGCTGCTGCTCTGACATGGCCACTGGCATATATGTATGTATGTATGTATGTATGTATGTATGTATATGTATATACATATATACACACACACACACACACACACACACACACACACACACATATATATATATATTTCTTCCCCCTTACTTGTAACCTACTAGAAACTCAAAATATTTGTTTCTAAAAACTGACTGTCACTGGGTTACATACTAGTGCATATTCATGTGTATTTTGACTAGTAGGTCATAAAGTAGTCCTTTTATTTCTTATTCATCTAAGACCTGAGAAAGAGTTAACTTAACATTTACTGATTTTTAAACATATTTTATTAGGGCTAGACAGATGTCTCAATGATTAACAGCACTTGTTGTCCTTACAGATGAACTATGTTCAAGTCCCAGCATCCATATGGCTACTTACAACCATCTATAATCCCATTTCCAGAGGATCCAACACACTCTTCTGACCTGAGGGCACCAGGAATTGTACATGGAACTATATTCAATTAAAACACTCATACACATAAAATAAAATAAATAAATCTATTTTTGTTGTATGCATGTGTATGGAGTAAGTATATATACATCCTATGGTAGTACACTTACAGAGGTCAGGGGATAACTAACAGGAGTCCATTCTTTACTTCTATTATGTCTGTTCTGGGAATGGAACTCAGGTCCTCAGGTGTAGTAACAGGCACCTTGGCCAGATGAGCCATATTGCCTTGATGTTTCATTTACTGATGTTAAGAATAATGACATATTCTTACAAAGCAGTTGATACTTCCAGCTTTAAGTAGTCAATGCATGGTCTGCTTTGAGTTTGGTGATGGCTGTTAACCAAACATGCATATTCTTGCATTGATGTCATCACTAGAGATATTTCTAGAGTCACACATATCATTAACAAACACAATAAAGACTATTCAAATTTAAGCCATTTTATTACTATGGTTGAGAAGTAGGGAAGTCTCAGAGAATGAGAGAAAGAACTGATAAAGACCCAGAATTCAGAGACTAGACAAAATAAAAAATAGTGAGAAAGTTTTATTACAGAGATATGCCCATATGTCTTTTGATATTATATTTTATAGATCAGCTTAATGGGAGAGATGAAGATGGTGATGGTGATGATGATTGTTCCTGAGCTGAGGTGGGAGAGAGGCTAGAGAGTACCTAGAAAAAGTTTTGCTTTTCTTGTCTGTCCTTCTATAAGTGTTGTGGCTATCATTTTATTAGATTCATGGGGGGGGATAGCCAAGAATAATGGTGTGGAGATTCCATTTTAATGAAAGAAAGGACAGTTAATGACCATTTCTAAAATGTTAATATCTGTCTTTTCTTTCTTTCTTTTACTTTTTTCTTTTTTTTTCAATGTTAGCATTTCATTTATGTGTGTTCTTCTTCATTAGTTATTTAATGCACATTTTTGGAATTAGATACCTTATAGCATCATCAGCTGTCTGTAAATTTTTTACTTCCACAAGTTTATGAACTATTAGCATGGGTACTGAATAAATATCTCTGTTAATTTTCCCCCACAAACAATTGGAAGCAGTCTGATACATTTAAGTCTTGGTACAAATGTATTTGTATAGTAGTATTGACAGACCTTATGGCATAGTTGGCATGAATTTAAGCAATTTAAGCAAGGTCCTTATCTTAGTTGGGGTTTCTATTACTGCAACCAAACACCATGGCCAAAAAACAAGTTGGGGAGGAAAGGGTTTATTTGGTTTACATTTCTAGTTCATAGTCCATCAGAAGAAGAAGTCAGAACAGGAACTCAGAAAATACTTCTCAGAAGATTTCACCTCAATGATGCTGGTCTCTTCTTAATCATTGCTAATTTTTAGCTCCAGGTAATCAGTATCAATTGTCCCAGTAATGTAAAGGTTTCAGTTTAGTTCTGGTATCTTGTTAATCACAGCTGATTCTTGAGCCCCAGCTAACCAGAACCACAGAATCTTAACAATTAACAAATGACCTCAATAGAGTCTTTAAATTCCCCTCTGGAATGTCACAAGCCAGGCCTCCATCTTCTGCTCTGCTGTCAACATTTTTATCTTCCAAGCTCCCATAGAATATCCCACAAAACTCTTAACACACAATGACTCTTCTAGCCCATTGTCTTTCCACAATCCTCCCCCCCAAACATGGTCAAGTCTATCACAGCAATACCTCACTGTGCTGGTACCAATTTGTCTTACCTAGAGTTTCTATTGCTGCATGACCAAAAAGCAAGGGTTCATTTGACTTACATTTCCTTATCAGTGTTCATATTGAAGGAAGTCAGGACAGGAACTCTTAACAGGGCAGGCTCCTGGAGGCAGGAGCTGATGCCAAGGCTGTGGAGGATAGCTGCTTTCTGGCTTGCTTTCTTTGGCTTGCACATCCTCATTTCTTATAGAGCCCAGGACCACCAGCCTAGGAATAGTATCACCTTCAGTGGGCTGGACCCTCCCCCATTAATCACCAATTGAGAAAACACCTTATAGCTGGAAATCATGGAGGTGTATCCTCAACTGAGGCTCCTTCCTCTCTGATGACTCTAGCTTGCGTCAGGTTGACACACAAAACCAGCCATAAGTCATGGGCTTATGATTAAGGATAATAATATTTTTATTTACATACCTGCTATTGCAATCAAACAAAGGGACTCAAACCTACATTTTTATGATATATAAGGTACCTTTTCTAGTGCCCTCTGTAGCCAAGATTTTTGTTAGGCAGTAGGCCTGAAATTGGTATTTTTTCCCAAAATGTAAGGTTCTCTGAGTATAAATTGCTTCTTGTAACCAAGATATCAAATTATTTATTTATTTAACTATCTATCTATCTATCTATTTATCTATTTATTTATTTTTCTTCATTTTACATACCAACCACAGATCTCCAGCCTCCCACTCCCAACCCATCCCCTATCCCGTTCTACAAAAGGGTAAAGTCTCCCATGGGGAGTCACCAAATCCTGGTACATTCAGTTGAGGCAGGACTAAGCCCTCTCCCATCAAGGCTGAACAAGGCATCCCACCATAAGTAATAGGCTCCAGAAAGCCAGCTCATGTACCAGGGAGATCCTGATCCCATTGCCAGGGCCCCTTCGAACAGCTGAAGCTACACAACTGTCTCCCATATGCAGAGGGCCAAATCTGGTCCCATGCAGGTTCCACAGTTGTTGGTCTAAAGTTTGTTAGTTCCTATGAGCTTGGTTCAGTTGTCTCTAAAGATTTTCCCATCATGATCTTGACCGCCTCTCTTGCTTAGATAATCCTTCTTCCCTCTCTGACTGGACTCCCAGAGCTCAGTCTGGTGCTTGGTTTTAGATCTCTGTATCTGCTTCCATCAGTTACTGGATGAAGGCTCTATGATGACAATTAGGGTATTCACCAATCTGATCACCATGATAGGCCAGTTCAGGTACCCTCTCCACTATTATTATAGTCTAATCTGGGGTAGTCCTTGTGGATTCCTGAGAATTTCCCTAGCACCCTTTATCCCATAATGTCTCCCTCTATCAAGATAACTCTTTCGTTGCTCTCCCACTCTGTCCCTCCCCAAAATCGACTATGCTGTTTCCTCATGTTCTTATCCCCCATCCCCTCCCCTCTATTGCTCCTGCTCATCCTCCATTTACTCATGGAGATCATATCTGTTTCCCCTTCCAAGTGTGATGCATGCATCCTCCTTAGGGTCCTCCTTGTTCCCTAGCTTCTTTGGAGCTGTGGGTTGTAGTGTGATTATCCTTTGCTTAACATCTAGCATCAACTTATGAGTGAGTACATATCATATTTGTCTTTTTGAGTCTGGGTTACCTCACTCAGAATGATATTTTCTAGTTCCATCCTACAAATGTCATGATGTCTTTTTATTTTTAAACAGATGAGTAATACTCCATTGTGTATGTGCCACATTTTCTTTGACCATTCTTTGGTTGAGGTGTATCTAGATTGTTTCTAGGTTCTGGCTATTACAAATAATGCTGTTATAAGCACAGTTGAGCAAGTATCCTTGTGTATTGAGCTCACTTGGGTATATACCCAAGAGTGGTATCATTGGTTTTTAAGGTAGATAGATTCCCAATTTTCTGAGAAACATCCATACTGATTTCCAGAGTGACTGTACAAGTTTGCATCCCACCAACAGTGGAAGAATGTTCCCCTTATTCTACATCCTCTCCAACATAGGCAGTCATAAGTATTTTTTTATCATAGCCATTCTGACAGGTTAAGATGGTATCTCAAAGTTATTTTGATTTGTGTTCCCCTGATGAATAAGAATGTTGAGCAATTCCTTAAATATATTTTGGCCATTTAGGATTCTTCTGTTGTGAATTCTCTGTTTAGATCTGTAGCCCATTTTTTAATTGGATTGTTTGGTATTTTGGTGTCTAGTTTCATGAGTTCTTTATATATTTTGGAGATCAGCCCTCTGTCAGATGTGGGGTTGGTGAAGATCTTTTCCCATTCTGTAGGCTCTCGTTTTATCTTATTTACTACGTCCTTTGTCTTACAGAAGCTTCTTAGTTTCAGGAGGTCCCACTTATTAATTGTTGTTCTCAGTGTCTGTGCTACTAGTGTTATATTTAGGATGTGGTCTCCTGTGCCAATACATTCTAGCTACTTCCTACTTTCTCTTCTATCAGGTTCAATGTAGCTGGATTTATGTTGAGGTCTTTGATCTACTTGGACTTATTTTTTGTGTGTGCCGATAGATATGAATCTATTTGCAATCATCTGCATGTTGACATCCAGTTATGCCAATGTGCAGAATATTGCAAATAGATCCACATCTATCACCATGCTCAAAGGTTATTTAAAAACTTTTTTGCAGTACATTTGCTTATTTGAATGTGTGTGTGTGTGTGTGTGTGTGTGTGTGTGTGTGTGTGTGTGTAGAGTTTCACACACATGTACTACAACATTCATGTGGAGGTCAAAGGCAACATTCAGAAATTGGTTGTCTTCCTCCATCAAGTAGGTCCCTGGGATGGAGGTCTGATCTTCTGCCTTGAATGTAAGTGCCTTTATCCACTGAGCCATCTCTACAGATTACTTGTACTCTTATGTTTCATCGTGACCTGAATGTTTGGATTTTAGGTCAAATAGCTGTGAAAGCCCAAATGACATACTATGGTAAGAAAAAAAAATGGAATTTGAAATCACATGGATGGAAGAGTAAATTTCAATAATTTATAATGGATGAATGGATACAAATGTTTTAGATTATCTGTTTTAATTTAGTTTCCTCATGCATTGAATGGGGGATAAAATATTCTTTAAAGCAACCTCCCCCCACTGCCATGATCATCTGTCTGCTTTTTCATCATGAAAATCATTTCCATCCTATCTCAAATAGCAAGGCATTTTTCCTCTCTATTCTCCTCCTCTAGGAAGAGTCTGATATTTACAGTTTGCCTTCCATGTTTTTTTTTTCTGTTAAATCCTAATACAATTATCCTGAAGATTCATTCACTTTCATTCTGTTCTTAGATTATTTTATTAATGAGACTAGTAACCCCAGTTGGGGACCCCAAAATCCACAGTGTCATTTAATAACCATAAAGGGACTCCCCAACATTCTGGTAAAGCAAAAATAAAATTAAACTCAATATAACAAGCATTTTGGCTACAAGTAAAGATTGTTTATTAATTATTTTTGTTTGTTTATTTGAGATATCTTTAGGAAGAATGAGCATTCTTTCTGAAGACAATTTTGGATTTATCAGTTGTATGGAAATTTTTTGACTCACAACAAACAGAAACTGCAAACTGGATGCCAGATTGAGAAGTTTGTTTTCCTTCCAATCTCCATTTAATTTTTCTGCCTTTTTATTCTGCCGCACAAAGCAGTTTCACTTGAGAAGAGAAGAAATACACATGCATAGAAAATCATATATATATATTTAAAGTCATTGGCCAAGCATTATTTACAAAACAAAATAATGAAATTCATACTATTTCTATGAAAAACATGCATAATATGTATGTAAAACTTAACAGGATATGTTCAGCATGAGGTCAATTTTTGGGGAAGAGAAGATCTCAACATAAAAAGTAAGTTAACTCGGTGTAGCAGAAGAATCTGTAATTCTTGCATCATGGAAGATGAGACTGGATGATCGTGAGTAATCAGTGATATTTCAGGTCAGCCTGGACTACAGATGAAGACTCTGTCTGTCTTAATCAGGGTTGTTATCACTGTGATAAAACATTATGACTAGAAATAACTTGGGGAGGGAAGGGTTTATTTGGCTTACATATCCAGAGTCTCAGTCCATTGAGGGAAACCAAGAAGCAAGTCAAATCCAGTGGGGACCTAGAGGCAAGAGCTGATGCAGAGGCTATGGAGGAGTGCTGCTTACTGGCTGCCCTCCATGGCTTACCCAGCCTGCTTTCTTACAAAACCTAGGACTACCATACCAGTTCAAGGTTTATGGCACCCAAAATGGGATAAGCCTATCCCCATCAGTCACTAAGAAAATGCCTATAGGCTTGCCTACAATTTGCTCTTTGGGAAGCATTTTCTCAATTTAGGTTCCCTCCTCTCAAATGACTCTCTCTAGTCTGTGTCAACTCAACATGAAAATAGCCAGCCCACTATCTAAACACGCACACACACACACACACACACACACACACACACACACACACACAGGGAGCATAAAATTTCTACAAAATTAAAGGACCCACTAAGTCCATTCTTACAAATCTAGAGTGTTGTTCTATCTTTGGCATGGCAGCTGTACCTTTATCTACTGTTTTTGCAACCAGCAATAGAGATTTGGAGTTACTGGTCTGCTTCTCTGGCAGTGGCTTGGCTGCTTAGACCCAGCCTGGTAGGAAATGTCTTCCTGCAGGCACTGGCTCTGTCACTGCCACTAAAGGTAGCTTTAACTAAATTGCTATCATTTTATTTATAAATACGACTCAAGACTGAAAGTCTGGGGTCAAAACCTGCTAGCTCAGAGAGGTTGAGTAGCACTTACCTAACCTGGCTGATGTCTCCCAAAGAGCTCTTTCTTCAGCTCCACCAAACAAACAAACAAGCAAACAAACAAACAAAAAAGCTTCACCAATCCGAATCTCTCCCTACTACTTCTGGTGTATATCTCTATCTCTTCCAAGTGCCTTCTGATACTCCATGATTTCTTTCTGTTAACTAGTTGCTAGCTCAGCATGCTGACTGAAGGTTATTTTTATTTAATTAATGCAAATGCATACTTGGGGTTGACAGTGTGATTGAATATCTTCCAACAGTAGAGACCTCTTACAAGAGTTTTCCACATAGTTTGATAAGCTGATCATGTATTACTTGGGAGGATAAACTTTTAAAAATAAATTGGTTAGAGTTCTCTTAATTTATTGTCAAAATAAATTTCTTCAGACAAAGTTAA
Organism: Peromyscus maniculatus bairdii; assembly: GCF_049852395.1. Taxonomy (NCBI): domain Eukaryota; kingdom Metazoa; phylum Chordata; class Mammalia; order Rodentia; family Cricetidae; genus Peromyscus; species Peromyscus maniculatus. The sequence continues at coordinate 22,975,120 of NC_134872.1, read as the reverse complement.
ATAGGCCAGGGAGAAATTCTTTAAGACTATTGCAATAGGGAAGCAAGGCCAGAACTCAGTCTGTGCTCAGTTTCAATAAAACAAAGGACTCAGGGTTCTAAGAGCTAGACTGCAAGGGACCATAAACCACCAGTGCTTACTAATTGCCTTTACCCAAAGGAAAATTAAACCTCATTCCATCTTCCTGTGAGGAGGTAGAATTTCACAATGTAGAGTTAGCAACTATAGAAAGAAGTCTCTACCATACCACAGAGAATAGGAATGGTTTCTTTGTCTTCAATGATTACATTTCAAATAATTGGCTCCCTGATCCTTGAGTAAAACATTCCTGACATGTAAAACAAAAGCTTCCAAAAAGCTTTACAAAAATACGTCTCAAAGAGGAAGAAGCAGAGTTTTAATTATAAATTTTCTAAAGCAAGTGGTCTAAGGAAAGAGAGATCATTGCACTAGAGTCAAGAAAAAGCCCATTCACTTCAGAGGAGCAAGGCAGCTATTGTCCAGAGACGAACAGAAAGGCACAGAGTGACTGACATACCTTGGTGATGTTGTATCTTGGTGATGGTTGTTTTCATGTTTGAATGACAGCTTAGAGGTGTGGGGGTTATGATAGGGTAGGAAGGTGACTGACAGCTCCCTGGGGACATTCCTCACTCCCCACTGCCCAAACCTCTAACCTTTAGACCCTCTTCTTTTTCTCTTTCTAGCCCTCCCTCACCACAAGTCCAGGTGATGATTCTATCATTGGTGAGAGCTTCAGTCTTATTGAGCATATTTTATCCTTTTGCCCAGTTTTGGAGTTTCCCTTTACCATACATAAAGTTTGATGGGTGAATGAGAGCTTCTCTAGCCTCAGTTTCCTCCTCCCAGTCAAAGAAAGTGGGCAGGGAGCACTATTGTGTGATTTAAGGCTAGTTTTGCCTGGGGAGGGGCGAAAAACTCCCTGGGAAAATAATGGAAGGTGGAAGAAATCAATAAACTCATACCATATAAAGAAACTAACAAAAAGAAAAGCCCAAGGCTTAGTCAAGGGAGATCATTAAGGTCTTCTAGGACAGTATTTCATAAAAATTACTGTTACAAGTTATTTAATAAGTAGCTAGCTTGATGTTACTGCATTTGCAAGACATTGAGGTTGGACCCCTCTCTCATAATCAATAGCCCACAAAACAAAGGACAGAGTGATATGCCTTCAATTCCTGTTCAGAATAACAGAAATTGGGTCATAACTCCAGTACTGGAAAGAGAGGCAACATTCTAAACTGACAAGAAGGTCATTAATGAATAAATATCCATACTTAGCTTCAGAATCCCTAATCCTTATAAGATTATATAGTACATCAGGAGTCTTTCTGATGAAGATGTACTATTCATTTCTCCAATAAGAGAAAATCTAAACAGGCCTGCTAATCACCTACAGAAGACAAAGTCCCTCTGGAAAAGGTTCTCGGTCCAGAGGTACCTTAGACAAAAGCATAACACTCACTTAAAATGTAGTTCTGGTTAATGGTCTCTGACTGCTGTCTAGTTTCACTTTTTGAGTGTATGTTCTATCCTGATTTGTAATACATTCTGCCTGTTTTCTACCATGCACAGAGTTCCTTGTGTCTCATATCAACAGTAGCCCAGCCTGTACTTGACTTTGCCTTATGGATGAGAACGACCTTAAACTTCTAATGTTACTGATTCCACTTTACTGAGCACTGGGATTATAGACATGTACCTCTGTGCCTAGATGTGGAGCTGGCAACTTCACTCAAAGCTTTATGCATGTTAGATAAGCAGTCTATCTACTGATCTGTATCTCCAATCTTTGCATGAATCCTTTTAATGAAGATCATTGGATCACAGAAGCAAGGAGTCAAGCCCAAATTCTAGGTGACAGTTTTACATTTGCACTGTAATTACAGTTAAAATGATTGCTAATTGGTAATGGACAATAGTTCTCAGCCTATTTTCCTAGGTGAATAGAATCTTAAGCAAATATTATAGCTTAAAATTTATTTGGGAATGTCAACTTAAGGGAAAATGAAGAAAAGAGGGGCAGAAAAGAAGGGTGAGCCAGTCTACAAGAATACATAAATTTCTCCATAGCCTGAGTTGACTCTGTAGCTCAGTATTGTGGTGGAGCCTAAGGGGACTACATGAAATGCTGAGTTTGGGAATAGTTTATATGAGAAAATAAAGAGGTACCTTAGAGGAAGTCCCTGTTGACTTCAGTTTGCCACTGGCATCAATCCTCCTTCTCTTCACAGTTACATCTCGAGATTTCATCTGGTGGACCACACAAGCTCAGTAAGACATAAGGATAAACATAGTAATTTCTGGGCCAGTCAGTGGTGTGAGTTGCAGTGGACAGAAGAGTACCCAAATTATTTCAGCAAGCAATTTCTCTCTATAGATAGAGAAAAAATAAAAAAAACAGCTACCATTATTTGGAAAGACCCAGTTGCCATGATAACTAAGTTAAGAAAGGAAAATTTGGAGTTGTAACAAGTGTCCTAGGGACAACTGAGCAGCCATATGGAAACATGTAAAGTTAGATTCATTCTTTACATTGTAGAACAGGTGAGTTTCAAACATAGAAAGAAGTGTAAGTTTAAAAAATATAGAATAAAACATGAATAAATTATTTTTAAAAAAGAAAACACATTTCACATAACTTCAATCCTGAAAGGAAAAAAAAAAAAGATGTGTACAATACTTAACTTATAGCAAAAAAAATCATTTCAATGATCAATAACAAAGTTAAGAAAAAGTAAAGTTACATAAAAACTGTTATTTCTCTTAAGGAACACTGGAAAAAATGTAAAATGATTCTGGCCAAAGCTATTCATTGCATTATTTTCAATACAGGCAAAAACATGGAAGCATCTTAAGGTCTCTCATTGGTGTACAGACTGAAAACCATATTATGTCCAAATAAGAAGGTGTCCCAGTGACAAAGCTAGATGCTATCTATATAGTATTCTGCATGCAGCCTAGACATAGAGGAGCACAAACAGAATGCAATAATTTATGTAGACATACGAGCAGAATCTGCACACACATTTTGCATTTGTATTTTAAAGGTAATAACAGGAATCTAATTATGATGAATATCCATCTTCTGAAACAGTCATGTAAAGAATAATTCTAATAACTCAATGGCACGTTCTTTTTCCATATACAGTGATGATTGTGATAATTATGAGCATGGAATATAAAACTGTATTACTGCATTCATAAATCTTACTTTTAACAGTAGTGTGCAATTTAATGCTAATGTCCCTCACTCTATCAAATATGATGATTTGTGGTGTAATAGGTAAAGAGAAACTTCCTTTGAATGAAAAATGGCAAAAGAGAATAAAAAAGGAAAAGAGAAATCCAGGGTGTGTACATTCTTTCTCTGCTGCTTCATGTACTGATTGGTGATAGATACTTCAGCTTTAGGATCCTGCCATGACATCTGACAGCCACTCACCCCACCATGCCTTTATCACCATGGTGGACTTCCACCTCAAACACTAAACAAAGTAAACAGCTTTTAATTGGGGTGGCTTACAACTTCAGAGGTTTAGTCTATTATCATCATAGTGTGACATGATGGCGTACAGGCAGACATGGTGCTGGAAATAGAAAAATTGTCCACGGGCAATAGGAAATAGTCTCAGGCATGGTATGGTTTGAACATATAGATGACCTCAAATCCCACCTCCACAGTGACACACTTCCTCTAACAAGGCCATACCTACTCACTCCAACAAAGCCACACTTGCTGAGAGTGCCACTCTCTATAAGCTTATGGGGGCTGGTTGCATTCAAACTGCCAGTCATAAGCCTTTCCCCTGTATGCTTGATAGTTTTCAAAGAAATGTGAGAGACCAAGGAAAGAAAGTCATAAGAATGATGATTGACAGGAGTGACCTTGATTTTCCTACCCCTGTCACCATTCCCCTTATTCTGGGCAGAGAGTGAAGTCTAGCAAACATCTGAACATTAGTAGGCTTTCTTAAACTAAGCCAGTAGGCTGAAGGGAAGACTTGCTCCATTGCACCCTGGGAGAAGATTTGCGTGTGTCCTGCCTGCTGTTCTTTGCCCTTCAGTTAGCTTCTGGTGCTTATTCACAGACTTTCTTAGAATCAAAAGAAAGGTTCAACAGCACATATGACTCATGGAACAGAATCCTAGTCCAACAGTTAATCCTCCTTTATTAATGAAGCAGTTACAACTATTGACTCTGCTTTTGGGCTTAGAGATTTCATTGTGAAAGAGAAAAAAACTGAGGAGACAGAAGGATGGCCATAATAATTATTTGCCTATAATATAATTCCACTTTAAAAAGAATACACTAACATTTCCTGAGGGCTACTTGCTTGGAAAATGTGTACTTACTTTTCCATTAACACAATTCAATTAATTTTTTTATAAGTCTAGAGCTTCTTATCATAAAGAAAGATAAAATTATCATTGAATCTGTGTGGTCCCATGCCTCCCAAGAGCATAAAATCATCCCCTCATTTCTTATTGTCCCTGCTGTTTTGTTATCTCACAGCAGAATCCTGTACTTCCAGAACCTTCCAATGTAGCCATAATGAAAGCCAGGCAAAATATGCAGTTTTTCTGTTCATCCATCTACACTACTGTTCTTTTATTAATTCAGAAAATAGAAAGAACAAGATTCAACGTGGAAAAAAAAGCACACTGAGTTTTCCTGCTGAATTCAAAATGTTTCTCATCCTCTCCCTGATAGTTTCTTTTTCTTTCTGCAAAAACCTCCATGTAAATGAACATGCTTTTAATTACAGAAAATATTTGTCCCCCAATAGTTTGTGTCAAGAATTTTACCCAAGATCATATATTAAAAAAAATAAGAGAAATCAAAAGCCACCTTTCTTGAACATAGGATTCTTCCCTAGGTGTGTTAAAACTATGGATAATGTTTACTACTTCCTACAGTTTCCTGCTAAGTGATAATTAGTTATCTCTACTATTACCATTGTCCATGAAGGGGTCCCAGAGAGCCATTTACAGGAGCTAAGTGAATGAATGATCCATCCAGCAATGGTTTTGCTAGACCTCATTTATAGGAAAAGGCATGGGAGGGAGGTTATGAGGAGAATCAGCCTGAACATGTCAAAATCATCTGGATTGGTTTGCATGCTGATTCTCAAGTAAAATCTCAGACTTGTTGACTGGCATATAGTCCCTTTCCTTGTTGTGATTTAAAACTGACAGCAGTAGAGGCAGAATCTCCAGAGACTAAAGCCTACGTGTGCTAAATATGTGGTAAGTTCTTGGTCATGCAAGGTGCTAGGTGAACTGGATTGGATGTTGAAAAGATCTCAGAATCTGCAAGAAGGGTTTACAATGCCCACTGAAGAAAGACTAGTTTATGAAAACTTCCAGCTTTGTGCCTCCCTTAATAATTTCAAAACAAAAAAACTACCAAAACTAACTTTGGTTGTTTTCCATACTCTTGAGTGTGTGGTCATCCACTATAGCTTGCCACACTTTCATAGAAAACTGGCTCCATCTCACATCAGGCATCAATTGCCATTTGCTTCTCAGATGGGTGATGAGACTTCATGTCTACCTCCCTTCTCTGTGCTGGGATTTTAACCTGGCTTAGGTTTGTGCAGTTCATGTGCATGCTGCCACAACTGCTGCAAAGTGGGGTCAGATCTGGTAGGTGTTGGGAGAGGAGTGTAAATATGATCAAAATACATTGTGTAAAATTCTAAAAACACTAATAAAAAAGAAACTTAAAGCTAACAGTGTGTGTGTGTGTGTGTGTGTGTGTGTGTGTGTGTACGTCCATGTCTGGCCCTTACTTTTTCAGCTTGTTTTTAACTATTGTATGACTTATGTTCCAGATATTGTATGGATATCACAGGGTTTTCTCAGTGGAATTAGGATGAAAGATAATGCATGCAAAGCAAAGATTGAATACAGACAGGGGAAGCAGACAATTTGCTACTGCTATAAGAGGAGAGAGAGACTGGAACTAAGTCTGAATTGGTTTCTGCAATGGGAGGAAGGAGTAAAGATGCACAAGGTGGATGAGTTGGCAAGACAGTATCTTGGAGATTCAGTCAGTAAAGTCCTTGCCTTACAAGCATGAGGACCTGAGTTTGATCCCCAGAATTCAAATAAAAAAAATAGATGGATATGGTGACATACTTGGAATCCTATGCCTAGAATAGTAGAGACAGGTAGACCCTTTAAGCTTGCTATCCAGCCAACCTAGGCTCCAGGTCCTTATAAGAAACTTGTCTCAAAAGCAAGACTGACAGCTGCTAAGAAATGAAACTCCAGGTTGTGTCTTGGCCTTCTCCATACCACTTTGTCTGTCTCTGTCTCTGTCTCTGTCTCTGTCTCTCTGTCTCTGTCTCTGTCTCTCTCTCTCTCTCTCTCTCTCTCTCTCACACACACACACACACACACACACAGACACACATAGACATGTACCCACAAAAACATGTACACATATGCATATACATACACACACATTAAACTAACAAATACCAATGCAGAGGCCACCTGGATTTGCTAATTGACCTTACAACACAAGTAGGCTTTGCTGCTTGAAGTAAGGCACTCAGCTCCCTAGAAACCTTCAGGTAAGCAACTACATCTCCACAGAAACAGAGCATCACCATGTTGGCCAGATGAGATGCTATTTTAAAGATAGACACACCCTGGCAGAAATGAAAACACTGTAGAGACATCTGTGTCACTACTTTTGTCTATCTGGCTAGGAAACTGTTTTCTCCCTCAGGAACTTGAGATTTCCCTAAAATGCTCAGGTTGTTAGTAGGGAAAGACTGAGTCTTGTCTCCAAAAGGAGCTTTCAGAGTTCTGAGGACTTGTCAGATTACCTTGTAAGACAAACTGGAGCTGAGAAAATGATGCATCAGTTGATGTACAAAACCATACCTTGACAAGTACACCTAGATATGCATACCACTCATCTATCTAAGTAAACTTCATGTCACTATCCCTAAAATTGACTTGGGGCACACCAAACCTCTCTAATTCTCTTGCTGATGTGGCCAAATTGAATGTCATTTCTGTTTTTAAATGTACCTATCCCTTTGATGGGTATCAGGATGGATGGTTTAGCCTGGATTGTTGGGAGTGGCATGTGTGCTATGGTGTACTTATGGAGGTCAGAGGACAACTTTCAGGAGTTGGTTCTCTCCTCCCACACTGTGGGATATAGTCTTTGAGTGTAGGTCATCAGGCTCAACAGCAAGCATTTTTATCTACTGAGTCATCCCACCAGCCCCATGTGTGGTTTCGTTCCACAGTAAGAATTCATCAGTATTGTCTCCTTTAACCATCATTGTTTGCTTTTCCAGATTTGCAGACAAGAAGCCTAGGCTCAAAGACATTAAAGCTTGTGAGGAGACAGCATAATAGGAGAATTATCTCCCTCAAATGCCAGCTCCCTTGACTACACAATTCTGTCCCCACCTTCCATCCCTTACATGTAAGAACTGACTTCTTCATGCAGCATCTGACCCTCCCTCTTCAGGGACAATGGAACTGAATTCCATGCAGTCACATTTCCAAGTCATGCTTCTAATTTCTGAATATAGCATTCATCTCAAATAGCAGACTGGTGTTTATCTGTATAAACTTTCAAAGGAATTAAATTCTGCTTTATGACTCACCAACTGAAGAGGTTTCTTGAACCACATCATGAGAAAAATTGAGCACAAATTGAAAATGACAGTTGAACCTCACCGCTTTATGGGCATAGACTACTAAGACTCTGTGGTACACTCGGTATAAGAACATTATAAATATTCAATTTGAAGAATTCTAACACTTAGATCCTTTCTGGCAGATCAAGGTGGATAAATTAGCATATGATCCAGACACTCTAACCTTTTTACACTAGTACTGGGGAAGTCTTCTAGGCAACACCCACGAGCTCTGTTGATGTTCCTTGCTGTTACCAGTACAGCACCAGTAGTTACAGTTAAACATCATTCAGAGCCAAGAATTGTTTTAGGAGCCAAAACCCCAATTCCAATTTGCTGAATGGAATATAGTTGATGTCTTACTAACTGATGTGAATAAATGAAATGATAGGCTAACATAGAGTAACTTCTGAGAACTTACTAAGCATTTTGAAATGCTTCTTGCCACTTATTTAGTGGCCCAGTACTCTACAATATGCTTATATAACAGTCAGTAACTCATTAGTTAGTCCGTGAAGAACATTTCATATTACATGCAACAATTAGCAATATCTGTTTCTGTATAAATATATTATGTAGCATGGTGAGTTTTGGTTTTTAACTTGACCAAACCTAAAATCAGCTAAGAGGCTTAAAAAGGGATTGTCTAGATTTGTTTGGCTTTTGGACAGGCGTGAGGAAGTTGTCTTGGTTGCTTTAACTGATATGAAAAGGCTAAACCTAAAAGTGGATGGCACCATTGCCTGGGTTTGGATCCTGAATTGAGAAAGAAAGCTGAACCACAAGCATGCACACATTTATTTCTTCCTCTCTACTGTTGACTCTGGATCTGACTCACTACCTCATGCCCCTGCTCCTGTCACTTCTCTCTGGTGTTGGACTGGAACCTGTAACTGTGGGCTGAAATAAACTCCTTTCTCCTACCAGTTGCTATTTATCGTAGGGTTTTATCACAGCAACTAGAACATATCCCTTCTAAATTAAACAACTCATTGAGGTAGACAGTGTAAGCAATAGAAAACTAATTGACTATAAACAGGTAGGCTGTGGTTTGTGAAATAGGGCTATCCATGTGCTTGACAGGCTGTTGGAATTGTGGGTTGCTGAGCCTAGAATGTCAGAGTCCTCATTGAGAAGATAGCTTTATTAGCAACTAAGCACATTTGATTGGACTTGAATGTATCTGTGTAAGGTTTTACCTCTAAGCCTTGGAAATTCCCCCCTTTAAACAAGAAAACAATAATCATTGTCTTGAAAAATTACTTTGAGACCTAAACAAGATGATGTGTTGAAAGTTCCTATCATAGTACCTAGAATACTGTTGTCAGCAAATATTAGCTCTTATTCTATATAGTTGAGATGATGGCAATCTTTGTCTCAGTATTTAATAATTATTTGCCTAAATTTTTTTATATGTTTCCTGTTACTGTTCTTTATTCTGTAGCCTTGAAATTGAATTTAGGGACTTGTGCATGCCAATCAAATGTTCTACCAATTGAGCTATATCCAGAGCCCTAGTTTAGATAAATCTAATAATGAATGGACTTTAATCTGGCCTGTATTATTGAGAAAGATACAGTGTAAAATAATTTTTAGAATCATCAGTCTTTATGAACCTACTTAATTAATATTGTTGTAAGTACAGTTTTTTTCTGTTTGATTTTGTTTTTAGAGACAGAGGTTCATGTAGCCCAGGCTAACCTCAAGTCACTATGTAGCTAGGGATCAGCATGAACTTGTTTCTCTGAACTTCAAATCCCAAGTGCTAGGATTATTCTCTTTATGGGGTCTATACTGATTTATTGGAATGACATGGTGTACATGGTTAAATTAAAATAATGCTTTTCTCGTCGTCCCTTTTTAATGCTTTAGTCAATGTAGCTCCTCCAATTAATAGATTTTTTCCCTCTTTTTTATGAAGTATTTCTTCTGTGGCAGTCAGCATTAACAACTCTGATTAGAACATTTACATGGAATATCATTTTGATACTGTTTGAGTTTAAATAGCTCATATACCTCACTTTATGATTATAACTACTTAGTTTCACTTTCATTTAATATCTTCCTATGAAATATTGACAAGAGGAATAAGACAATAGGAAATAATTCTGCTGAAAGAAATATAACTCGGTCCATTTTATGGGTGTCATGATATGCACAATAACTTGCTAAACTGGAAATGGATTTGTATAAAAGGAGGTGTGACTAGTTCTCAAATGGAGTGCTGTAACACTGATGCATTATCCTGTTAGCCTCTAATGGGATATTATTGCTGGTATAAGTTGTAAGTTCTTGTGAGAGTTGAGGCCCAGTATATTTTTTGATGTTTATTATTTACCATCTGCATATTTCATCTGTTGAGATATTTTTGTGAAGATTTTAATTGAGTTCTTGACTTCTTGCTGCATATTGAGTTTTAAGAGTCGTTTATGTATTCAGGTCCTCATGTTTATAAGACAAGCATTTTAGCAACTGAATCCTCTTTCCAGCTCTTTCCTAGTTCCTTAAGGCACACCAATCAATTAGGAAAAGATTGTAGAAACTACTCTATTCACAATAAAAATTAGTATCATCAACTATGAATTATGCTTCAGAAATGAAATAACCGGGTGCATAGTTGACATAGTCTAGACTTTGCATGAAGAATCCATGTTTGTTTTACTCTTATGTGTTTATATACAGAATTTAGAGAAGACAACTTAACAAATGGTAGCTACTGTATCAACAGGATAAATGAAAGATGGTGCTGAAGAGAATCAGAATATAAGGATAAATAAAAGAGTGAGTAATATCAAACAGTGAGGGTTTGTGGATGTGAAGTGTTACCAATACAATAGAAACATGTCCATAAAATGCAAAAGCTACCCAGAAAAGATTGACTTAAACAACTTGAATTTGCACCTTCCTTGATTAATGAGTGATGAAAACTACATACTACACATAGGTAGAATCAGAAGAATAAATACTTGGTGATAAAAAATGTGAGGGACTCTGCTTCATTAGTGAATCAAAACAAGAGTGAAGGATAGAATTTATGATTAATTTGTCATATCAAAGTCATTACTTAAAAAATATTAGCAAGTACATTTAAAAATATTTTAGAGTCTCAGTCCCTTGTGACACATTTTAGGCTTATGGTATTATATAATTCTTTAGCTTTTCTCTAGATCTGTTCCTTGGTTTAGATAATTACTGAGTCATGATTGAATATTAAGCCCAATGAACTTATAAATATTGAATAGAAAAAATAATCTTACCATACATTTATCAATCTAAATCTTTCAAATGAGACGAATAGCAAAATGTCAGCATTCCCTCTTAAATATGCAGCAAGATGCATTTAGACTTTTAATTTTCCATGTATTGTTTAAAAACAAAAATTTCATCCTAGAAATTTTGCAAAGGATCCTATAGTTCTACTGCTTCCTGTTATTTCTGCATAACAACCACTGTTTCCTGAACTTCCACAACTCATTCAAATCCCACCATGCATTGGCTGTTATCATTATCGGTTTCTTCCCTGTCCTCTTTGTAGCCATTGTATGGCAAACTGCAAACACAGATGTCCTAGAGACACCCTGGCATTAAACATTCTTATCTTCTGAGATCCGACTTAAGTCTTAGATTTTATTGTTAAACACGTTTAAATGGAACAACTTCACTATGTGGGGGGTCCTCATTAATTATTATACATTTTTATTTCTCATGTATTTCATGAATAATTAAAGTCACTTTTTATAAGAGCAACAGACACATTTTTCATCAAAACAAAATTCAGTGCAGAAACAAAAGGAAGAGATACGTTCAATTCTATAACAGCAGAAATGTATGTGTGTGAAACATATCAATAGAAATACAGATGAAAGAATTGTTGAAATTAAAATCCTCCCAACTCCAAGAGAATTCCTCTAATCCCCTGACTTTAAATGATATCCTATAACAATGCTCTTTTTAATTTTTGTGGAATATGCGTTACTTTCCACAATAGCTGTGCTGCAGTTTGTCTCCATCCAGCATTCCTTTTACTGCACACCCACCTGCTACCTTTGCTGTTTGTTTGTTGCTCACAATAGACATCTGGCATTCCTGTCAGTTTGGAAAATGAGGCTTTGGGTTATTTTTTGAGTAAATTTTCTAGCAGCAGGTATTAAAGGAAACATGAACATAAAGGTGAAAATTGGACAATGTATTGAGATTGATAAACACCGCCTCTAGGTAGCTATTTTCTTAAATGTGAATGTATACTATTACAAAGGCAAGAAAGAACAACACTGTTTTTGAGAGTCTACTACCTTGGAATTTAAACTGTTTTTGCTGGACAATAGAAAAACACATGGAAAGAATGCCTGCTCTACTTTGGCACTTGCAATTCAGATTCAAATTCTTCACAGTACTTGTATACGTATTTAAAAATTATTTCCCTAGTGGTTTCACTTTGTTTATGCACTCAAGTTACAAGTCAAGCTAATTTTTCAAGGAAAACAACTTCATGGATGCCAACATATTTGATGTAGGTGAAGCAGAAATTGGGCACTCAGCACCTGAGCCCTCACTGATGAGGTGGAAACAGGAATTTCTGTAGAAATTTGGTGCCCTTGGGTCGTAATTTGCAAGCCAATGTAGTAGGCCATGGTGAAAATCAAATTAGTTCCAAAAAAGGATGGTATAATTATTTTTGAAATATTTCTTTTTGTGTGTAGTCAATTAATTTTAGGGGATTATATGGCTGACATGAAGTATCAGGTTTCTACATACATGGGTTTACATTGTTGTGGAGAGATATGTGTGCTATTAAATGAATTAATTAACTATATGTGGCTATGACTGAGATAAGTATTCTTTGGTATAATTCCTTGGTTTTTTGAATGCATGAAGCAAGAAATTTAAAGTCAGGAGTGATAGATTTCTCTTCTCAATTACAAGCTCACAGATGTCTGCACGGGATAGACATCACTAAGCCTTGTGTGATCATGACAGCTCATCTGGAATAAATAAGCAACAGAGGGGATCAAGTGAGGGAAGGAAAAGTCAGATCAGAAGTATGTACCATCAATGTTGTTCAATAATAGAGTGGGGTGATGAAGACAGAAATGGAGAAGGAGAAACTGCGCACTATGTAGAAAGTGAAATTGGACAATGAAAAGTCAAGAACTGGAGTTGAGAGATACGTGAATGTGCAATACCCGTTTTGGGATGAGAATGAAAAACTCTGATTGATTCACAATCATGACTAATATAGATTATAGAACTAGAGACCAAATATTACTCCCTTATTAATTCTTAGGACAAAATATGGATGATGGGCCTGCCTCTATCTCCTAAACACTAAACCTAAAATTAAAAGCTCTTCCAGATTTTCATTATTTCTAGAGATCAAATGTCCAAATAAGAAAGTTCTAACCTAACACAAAACTATATACAATAGGACAATTATCAAGTATTGTCCAGGAGAAATAAAGGGTAATGAGCTAAACAAAAAAATGGAACTACAATCTACAAGAACAACATCAAACAAGAGACACATACTAAAATCCAGAGATTTCCAGAACATAGGTAAATAGCATGTTACAGAGATTATTCCAAAAGCTGTCCTATCCTGAAGAATCTGAATCTAGTACTTAATATGTTCTAGCTAAGATATGAGAAGATTGTAATTGTAACTATTAGTCTTCAACCCCATCAAAGACCTGAGAAAGAACATAATAATACCTGAGAAAACAGGAAATACACGCAAGCAATTTTTGAAAATCTGGCAAGAATAGACAGAGACATCTGGCAGCCAGGATAGCCACCTAAAGTTTCCCAGAACTATTGGGGCATCCAATTAGGCTACAGGCCTGTAATATCTGACAGACCATTTTCAGAAGTGGCAATTTTGAAAGAAAATCTTACCCTGTCTTGGCAGAGTTCAGTAGTCACTTTTCCTTGTGTCCTGTTTGTCCAGAAAGGACAGCATTCCTACTGTCAGCAATTGAGGCAAGGGCAGTTCTTTTCCCAGCAGGCATTTTGTGCCAAGAAAATGACAAACTTCCAAATGGAGTGTCTTCGAAACCCAACATTCTCTCAGGAATAGATTGGTGCTGCCAGTAGCAATCATGTCTCACATCAACAGAATTCTGAATTATCAAAACATTTAAATGCCATATTTTCTAGGTGTATAAAGTGTTTGAAGATTATCTATCCATCTGATCTATGTATGTATCTGTAAATCTGGAGAACCAAACTAATGTAACTATAGAGATGACAAGCATGGATGACCATAAATCAATAAGTCTTATCTACCTAAATAACCTAAGGATTAAGGCTTATATAAACAAGGTAAACAGTCTGTAAACAAATGTACTGTAAAAGGACAATGACATCAAAATTGTGACAATACACAAAACATCTTAAACAGAGGTAGAAATGTATAGTGCAGTGTGCAATGTGACAACAATCCTTAATATGCATCAATATACAAAATATCCTAAACAGAGGTAGAAGATACATACAGCATGACAAATATAATTTTACATTTGTATCAATATATAAGATATTTCAAATAGGAGTAGAAATATATGTTCAATGCAACAAATATAGTTTTGTATTTGTATCAATATACAAATTTTCCTAAATAGAAATATAAAAATAGTTCACATTTGTATCAATATACAAGAATCCATAACAGTGCAAATTATCTAAGGCTGATAATTTACTAAATTAGATTACTAGTATATACAAAAATCTACCTTAATATCCTATACCTATCCATTCCCCTTTTTCCTTTTATTAAGGAGAATACTAAGTCTAATTTTTATTCTTCCACCCCTAACCCTATAACCATTATCCATAGCCTGGAGAAAAATGAAACCTTTGGGAGAGGAGGGCATCGTTTTCTTAAAATTGTTTTCTGCTGTTTAGGGGGCAATGGTATCTCTGTAAGGTCCTGTAAGAAAGCTCAGATAGTTAAGTCTCAATAGGACTAGCTGTAGATTCTGCAGCCTGTCTCAGAGTAATGGGTAAAGTTGCCTGAGATTCTGGCTAGAAGTATAGTATGATGTACCATCTCATCTTTGAACTGTCCTGGAGAGTTTTCTGTCCAAAGTTGATCATTGAGTAATATTCATAGTTACCATGGCACCATTCTAGACTGGGTAGAGTCATTGTTGTGGGTCCCCATCTTCCTCTGGAGACTTCAGAGATTGTGATTGGAAAGACTTATTTTGTCATTGTGGAAAATTTGAACATTATTAATATCAAAATGGAAAGTTTGGATTTATTTTGGATAGAGAAAGGATTCTCTGAAATCAAGGACAAGCATGGAAAGAATAGTGTGGTGATATTTTATTTGTACTGAAATGCGATTTTAATTTTATGTTAATAAATAAAGTTGCCCTGGGGTCAGAGCTATTAGAGCCATAGTAAGAGCATGGTGGTTAGAAGAGCTAGGTAGATTTCTGTGTGTTCAGGGATACAGCCAGTATTGGAGACATATGCCTTTAAGACCTGGAGGGCGGTACTTACAGGCAGTGATGAGGCAGTCATGTGGTTGGGTTTACAACCAATGAGAAGGCAGAACAGAAAGATTATTTAAACAGAGACACAGGAAGTACCTCCCTCTCTCGGGGAAGCTAGGAGCACTGCAGGAGGTAAGATTTTATCTCTGAGCTCTGACCTCTCGGCTTTCTCTTTTACCTTGGCTCTGTGTTTCTTATTTTAATAAGACGATTGGTTACATCTACATCTGGCGCCCAACGTGACAAGAATCCATTAAAAACTGCTTGGGGCCGGCTCCCTAGCCGGAGCAGCCGGCTCCCTAGTCCCGGCCCAGGTCTGCTTGGGCTCAGGCTGGACTGTGAGCTGCTTGCTTAAAGCCAGTGCTACAAACAGCTCAGGCCTGCCCTGCTAAACAGGGCCCCTGCCTGTAAAGCCAAGCCTTGACTCGGCTCAAGAGGGAACAAGTGGCTGGCTTTAAGCTTTAGCCGGCTACCCCTTCGCTTTCGCTTTCACTTTCACTTTCGCTTTTGCTTTCTCACTTGCTTTCTCTCTGTCTCTGTTTCTCTCTCTCTCTCTCTCTCTCTCTCTCTCTCTCTCTCTCTCTCTCTCTCTCTCTGGATTCACACCTAGGACACTAGGTGGCTCTTTTGAAATTCGCTCGGATTTCTACTGTTCTACGCAGATTTGGTAAGTCATAAAGGAAAAAATGGGTTTTCTGTGTACATTGGAAGAAAATTGGGTTTTGTTTGAAATTTTAGGCAGTCTGACAATGGAACAACTATATGAAAAGATGAGTATTATGGGAATTATGCAGTTAATCACCATGCTTATTCTCATTTTACTATTTAAAAAGATAGTCGATTTAAGTGCCAGGATAACAGCTTTAGAAAAACCTGTTAATTTTAACAGTGAAGTTGGTTCAAGTTTGGATCATAAGGTTACAGAAAGAAAGCCTGTTTTCACACAGTCATCCTTAATTTATCCTGTAACCGTACAGCAGATGCCTGATCAAATGGCTACACAAAATATCTGGGCTCCAATTGAACTGATGGATTTTAAAAGGTTTAAGGAGGCAATAGTATCTTATGGCATGCATTCCCCATATGTAAAGCAAATGTTAAACTCTTGGTCAACATATAATAGGATTATACCACAGGACTGGCGGGACCTTGCACAAGCTGTTCTGGAACCCAGCCAGAGAATTCAATTTCTAACGTGGTTTAAGGAGGAAGCTAGAAACGTAGAAACACAATGGAGGGATAAAGGAATACAAGTTTGTCAGGATCAGCTTATTGGAGAAGGCCAATATGCTTCAATACAAACACAATGTTTATATGATGTTCAAACCGTAATTTTATGTCGAATGGCAGCCTTGAATGCATGGGACAGAGTTGATGAACCAGGAAAAAAACCTGAGTCATTCACAAAGGTTATGCAAGGCCCAAAAGAATCTTTCACAGATTTTTTAGAAAGACTGGCTTCAGCAGTAAACAGAATGGTCTCAGGATCAGAAGCTAGTAAGGCAATAATTGAAGCTTTGGCATTTGAGAATGCGAATGCAGCATGTAAAAGAATAATCAGGCCGTTAAGGGCAAGATCTGCACCTTTGGAAGATTGGATTAGAGAAACAATTAATGTTGAGGTTGATGAGCATGATACGTGGGTAGGAGAAGTAATTTCAAAAGGTTTGAGGAGTGTTAGATGTTTTGGGTGTGGACAGCAAGGACATTTTAAAAGGGACTGTAAACAGGTCATTCCTAGAAGCAATGTTTCTTCAAGGAACAATGGCAACAGAAGGCCCCTTCCTTCTGGAGTATGCAGAAGGTATGGTAAGGGAAAACACTGGACCAATGAATGTAGATCAACAAAGGACAGACAGGGTAATCCTTTGCCTCAGTTTTCGGGAAACTCCCGGAGGGGCCTCATGCAGGCCCCCATAGCAAAACCAGTTCAAACCTTTCCTGCAGCTGTAGAGGAAATCCCTGCTCTGAGCGATTAAGTAACCAAATGACTATTGGAATAAATCATGCTGGTCAGGATGATGAAAAAGAGAGAATAGAAAATTCAGGAGAAAACATAAAGAAAATTTTTTGGCAAACTTCTATTAATGAACAGAGACCAAAATTAACGATAAAAATAAATGGTGTTTTGTTGTCTGGTCTGGTAGACACAGGTGCGGACATTACCATAATTGCACCAGAATTTTGGCATCCAGCTTGGCCTCTTCAAGAGGTAAACGTTCAACTGTTAGGAATTGGGACATTATCTGGAGTGAAACAGAGTGCAAGATGGCTGGAATGTATAGGTCCAGAAGGACAGAGAGGAAAATTAAAACCATATGTCGCTAACATAGCTATGAACCTGTGGGGTCGAGACTTGTTGCAACAATGGAATACTCAGATTAAAATCCCTCCAATCTCAGAAACAAATCATAAACTAGCACATGTTTCTGAGAGAAATATTAGAAGGCATTATTTTGAGTGGTCACCAGCCATCCATATTATACAGGAACAGGGCACAACAACTGATAATCCTCCAAAAATACCAACAGCTCTACCTTTAAAATGGTTAACAGACAAGCCTGTATGGGTTCAGCAATGGCCTTTAACAACAGAGAAACTCCAGGCTTTAGAAGAGCTGGTAGAAGAACAGTTAAATGCTCAGCATATTGAACAGTCAACCAGCCCTTGGAATTCTCCTGTATTTGTTATTAAAAAGAAATCTGGTAAATGGAGAATGGTAACAGACCTTAGAGCAATTAACAAAGTAATTCAGCCGATGGGCTCTCTACAATCTGGAATTCCTTTGCCTACTCTGTTACCAAAAGGATGGCCTCTCATAGTTATTGATTTAAAAGACTGTTTCTTTTCAATACCCTTACAAGAAAAAGACAAAGAAAGATTTGCTTTCACAGTGCCTACTTATAATAATTCTCAACCGGTTAAAAGATTTCAATGGAGGGTCCTCCCACAGGGAATGTTAAATAGCCCAACTCTGTGCCAATATTTTGTACAACAGCCATTGGAAGTGATACGTAAAAAATTTCCTAAATCTATAATTTATCATTATATGGATGATATTTTACTAGCTGACTCAAATGCAGATACTTTAGAAAGAATGTTTGAAGAAGTAAAGAAAATTTTGCCTTGCTGGGGATTACAAATTGCTCCTGAAAAAATACAAAGAGGAGATTCTATTAATTATTTAGGATATAAAATAGAGCTACAAAAAATTAGACCCCAAAAGGTGCAAATTCGGAGAGATAGACTATAGACTCTTAATGACTTTCAAAGATTATTTGGAGATATTTCTCATCTACGAACTATTGTTGGGGTAAAAAATGATGAACTGACTAATTTGTTCAAAACCTTAGAAGGTGACAAGGACTTAAATAGTCCAAGAGAATTATCACCTGAAGCTGAGAAAGAATTGGCCTTGGTAGAAAAGAAAGTACATGAAGGGCACGTGGATCGTATTGATCCAAAGCTGGATTGCATTTTGGTTATTTTACCTTCTAGGCATTCCCCTACTGGAATATTAATGCAGAGGGAAGATATTATATTGGAATGGATATTTTTACCAAATAAACCAAATAAAAAATTAAAAACTTATGGGGAAAAAATCTCTGACTTGATTTGGAAAGGAAAATTGAGACTTCGTCAATTAGCAGGAATAGACCCAGCAGAAATTGTCGTACCTTTAACTAAGGAGGACATTGAAAAATTATGGACAGAAAGTGAACCTTGGCAAAGAGCTTGCAGTATTTTTTTGGGAGAAATTAACAGCAAATATCCCAAAAGCAACAGAATTGATTTTATAAAGAGAGCTGATTGGATCTTGCCTCGAATTGTACGGCAAAAACCCATATCTGGAGTTTGTACATTTTATACAGATGCCAACAAACAAGGAAAGGCAGGTTACAAATCAGAAAATTTAAGTAAAGTGGTACAAAGTCCTTATAATTCAGTGCAAAAATCAGAATTGTATGCTATTCTGTTGGTATTAATGGATTTTTCAGAACCTCTCAACATAGTAACTGACTCTCAGTATGCTGAAAGAGTGGTGTTACATATTGAGACTGCAGAATTTATCCCTGATGCTTCAGAATTAACTTCACTATTTATTCAATTACAAGATACAATCAGGAAAAGGAGTCATCCTTTATATATAACTCACATCCGATCTCATACTGGTCTGCCAGGCCCTCTAGCACAAGGCAATGATGAGATTGATAAATTATTGATAGGAAATGTGCTGGAGGCCTCAGAATTTCATAAAAAACATCATGTCAATAGTAAAGGTTTAAAAAAAGATTTTTCCATAACCTGGCAACAAGCCAAAGAAATAGTAAGGAAATGTCCTACTTGTTCCTTCTATAATCAAACGCCATTACCAGCAGGATGTAACCCAAAGGGTACTCAGAGGAATGAAATCTGGCAGATGGATGTGTTTCACTTTGCAGAATTTGGAAAATTGAAATATGTACACCACACCATTGATACTTATTCAGGATTTCAATGGGCAACTGCTTTGAGTTCTGAAAAAGCTGATTCTATAATCACTCATTTGTTAGAAGTTATGGCCATCATGGGTATACATGCACAAATTAAAACTGACAATGCTCCATCATATGTCTCTGTTAAAATGAAACAGTTTTTTGCTTATTACAATATAAAGCATATTACAGGTATACCACATAATCCTACAGGTCAAGCAGTTATAGAAAGGTCAAACAGAACTCTAAAGGATATGCTAAATAAACAGAAAGGAGTAACAAAAACCCCCAGAAATAGACTGCATAATGCTCTATTAACTTTGAATTTTCTGAATGCCAATGAGAAAAGAACAACAGCTGCAGAGAGACATTGGGTAATAGAAAAAACTACAGAATTAAATCACCCTATATACTTTAAGGATGTGCTGACCTCAGAATGGAAGCCAGGGTATGTATTACGTTGGGGACGAGGTTTTGCTTTTGTTTCTACAGGAGAAGATAAGCTGTGGGTACCATCAAAATTGATAAAGGTTCGATTTAAACAAGAGAAACCTCTTAATTAGAGGAGGTGATAGTTCATCAACCAGCATGAACATCCAATTTAAACTAACTTGTACCTATAACACATGTCTTTTCATTTAATCAGATAATAACTTGCCAAAAAGGAACATCCCCAAAATTAGTCTTGGGGGAAGGTTTTGTTTTTGTCTTTTAGGAGAATGAAGGTTAAGGAATCTGAAGGACACAAGACAAATGAGACAACTGAAGAAAAGGGACAAATCATCTATCCCAGGAAACAGAGTATATGGGAGTATATGGCATATGGGTATATATTATCTAAAAAATTTTATGTCTTCTTAAATGTTTGTTTCTGCTTTTCTCTAAAGATTTAACACTATTGGTTTTCTAATAGTCCCAGTTCAATTAAAATTTAAAGCTGACTTTGGAGTTGGAGAATGGCTCTCTCCTTCTTCAAACTCAAGCATGTTGTTAAAAGGAAAATGCAAATTCCCTGTATCATGCCAGAAAGAGCCATTTTCTGCTATGGGACAGGACAAGAGCCAAATTAATTAAGGGACTATTCTATTACTAATCTCAACTCTTTGATTCTATTCTGATTCTTTAAACTTTTCTTAAAGTATAAATTTTATATCAAAATTTACAAGATTAATATATATATACATTTTAAACTTTGTTAAGATATGAATGGTCATATAGAGTACTATCTAACTCTAGAAAAAAGGCTTCAATTAGCTGCATATATATGTCTTTGTGTTCGAGTCTCTTATCAGTTTTCTGCAGGAAATCATGGCCAGGCCTAACATCAACTGAAGTCTCCGGAAAGAAGATGGGGCCCCACAACCACAACAACAACAACAATTCCACGTGGACAATAATAATATCACTGAACTGACAAACATCATCTACAGATCAGCTTTGAACTACAAGGTGCTCAGAGCAATTTTGAGATGACTAGCTGAGATGATCCAGTCTCAAAGACTACTTGAATAAGGACTTGAGATAAACCCTGAACTTTGGCATTATACACAGACTGGATAATAATGAAGGATATAGTTACCTTTCCTAGAATTTGACAATTAACTTAAATTTTTCTTTCAGGATAAAGATAACTTCGCCCATACCCAGCAGGAAGCAATTTTAAGAATGACGCCCACATTCCCAAAGAGGTGGTGTGGGGCGGGTGGTTTTTTTTTTTGGTTCTTTTTAATGGGTTTTGGGTCTGGGATAATTTTCATTATTTAGGGGGGTAGGTTACAAGTTGTCAAGGGTTAGGAAAAAGGCTAAGCAAAGGAGATTAGATTTAAGGTTCTTGTTTTTTTAAAAAAAAAAAAAAAGAAAGAAAGAAAAGAAAAGAAAAGAAAAAGACAATTACTAGTTTTAAATACTTTACATTATTACCAACTATTAGGATATAAAGAAATGAAAGTTAGTAGTTAGACATTACAATAGAAATTGTAGTCATATTAGATATGTTTTAAAAATTGAGCAGATGTATTTTAGACAGGTCATCTTCAAACCCTTCAGAGATCTACAGAATATGGCATTTAAAATGTTTTAATAACTTAGAAATTTTTCTTTTTTGAGACATGTCGGCTCCTGGCAGTACCAATCTACTTCAGAGAAAATATGGGCATTGAAGAAACTGCATATGGAGTTAATTTTCATTGTGGCAAAAGTTAGCCACTGGACAACAAAGTATCCTCAAATCAACAGAAAAAATGGACAGACAGAACATGAAACAAAGGACTACCGATTCCTGCCAAAACAAGTGTGGTTATGGCTTTATCAGACGGCATCTTCTGAGGCCAGGACAATATGGCACCATCCCTGAAGTCGCCTTCACAATCTGGAAAAGGTACAGTACCCTTTTCTTAGAAGGCAGCTGAACAGGCAGTGGGCCGATGGCTTCTGTTGTGCAATGGAACAGCAACTAAAGCTCACGCCTCTCAATAGTAGACTGGCATTTAATAGAGGGATGTGGAGAAGAAGGGGATGCTGAGATGAAGCCATATATACACAGCCAAGAAGAATGGACAGCTGAATTCAAAAACCATCAACAATTTCCAGAATTTAAAATCCTGAATCATGACATGACACTAGTGGAATTCAGGTGTTTTCTGGTATATGGACTGCTCTCACCCAATGTGAGGTTGAACTGTTGACCTTGTGTACAACTTACTTCACAAATGAGTCTGTCAGATACGATAAGCCTATAGGCTGAAGATGATGCCCCAACACTGTGGAGAAACCTCAGGTGACTGTCCAGGCAGCTGGCTGTTTCTGTCAACCCACAAAATTTTTGGAAGCTGCTTTTGTGCACTTCTTGTTTTTATTTTTGTTAGCTAATATTATTTCCTTCTTGGGTCTCTGAGGGAGTTGAAGATTAGTTAGTTATAGTTGAAGATTAATTAGGATAGAAAGTGAATTAGATACATTTTGGACTTACTAAAATAGGATAGATAAGGGAATTATTTTCTCTGATTTGTCAAATACAAATGGACTAGACATCGTTTAGGTATTTGTTACTTGTATATATTGTATATAGTTATTGTACTTTTGTATATAGTTTTTCTTTTGTTAGTTATAACCTTTTGCCTTTTTTCTTTTTATTAAAATAGAAAAGGGGAAATGTGGTGATATTTTATTTGTACTGAAATGCGATTTTAATTTTATGTTAATAAATAAAGTTGCCCTGGGGTCAGAGCTATTAGAGCCATAGTAAGAGCGTGGTGGTTAGAAGAGCTAGGTAGATTTCTGTGTGTTCAGGGATACAGCCAGTATTGGAGACATACGCCTTTAAGACCTGGAGGGCGGTACTTACAGGCAGTGATGAGGCAGTCATGTGGTTGGGTTTACAACCAATGAGAAGGCAGAACAGAAAGATTATTTAAACAGAGACACAGGAAGTACCTCCCTCTCTCGGGGAAGCTAGGAGCACTGCAGGAGGTAAGATTTTATCTCTGAGCTCTGACCTCTCGGCTTTCTCTTTTACCTTGGCTCTGTGTTTCTTATTTTAATAAGACGATTGGTTACATCTACAGAATAGAATCTTGACAACAATGGCCCTAGATTATTGGTTTTCTTCTGTCTCACACCAATTGGCTCTTCCAATATGAGACAGAATCTGCTAATTTTCCTTTTAGCAATATGCTTGGGTTTAGAGAAGGAGAAAGCCACATTCCAATTCCAAAGCCAGCTTAATTTACAATTGAATCGGAACCACAACTATTCTAGAGTTAAAGAGATAATGATGTTAGGCAGTGACGTATTACCTTGTAGTATATATTGGTACCAATAGGTCTTTCTTTTCTGTTGTAGATGTCTAGGTGTCCCAGCCCTTATGATTTCTGAAAGATGAATATTCCTATTATCCTGTAAAGACAAAAACCAGAACCCTGCCCTGACCCTTGTTTGTTGAATTTTTCTTACAACTTGTAGAGTTGTCATATTGGTAGATGAGCTGTTACTTCTATTCATCAAGGTTTCTCTTGTTCTGTTCAAATCAAATTTTATTATTTTTGTTGATATCCATAGCTCTTATTCTCCTGTAGAAATAAAAGCAAACCTCCTTCCCCAACATAGGACATATATTGATTTCCATCCTGAGGTCAACACATCTTTGAAGTAAATCAGTTGGTTTAGCTCAGGAGTTTTGTCTGTCGTCCAGTGTCTCTCTGTAGCTGTTGTCCCTTTCTCATCAGCATTGAAAAATTCAAGGTTAATAAAGCATTATGTAATCTATTTCTAGTAGCCATTGTTACCTCTTTATGTTTATTCAGCATATCCTTTAAAGTTTGATTAGATCTTTCTATAACTGCTTGACCTGTTGGATTGTGTGTTATACCTGTAGCATGCTTTATATTGTAATAAGCAAAGAACTGTCTCATTTTATTGGAGACATATGCTGAGGCATTGTCAGTCTTAATTTGTACAGCTATTCCCATGATGTTCATAACTTCCAATAGGTGTGTAATTACAGAATCAGCCTTTTCAGAACTCATAGAATTTGCCCTTTGAAATCCTGAATAGGTGTCAATGGTATAGTGTACATATTTTAATCTTCCAAATTCTGCAAAATGAAACACATCCATCTGTCTACTTTCATTTCTTTGTATACCGTTTGGATTGCTTCTTGCAGGTAATGGAATTTGGTTATAATTGGAATGAGTGGGACATGTTTTTTTTACAATTTCCTTGGCTTCTTGCCAAGTGATGGAAAAGTCCTTCTTCAAACCCTTGTTATTTACATAATGCTTCTTATGAAATTCTGGGGTTTCTAGCACTTTACCTATTAATAACTGATCAATCTAATCATTGCCTTGTGCTAGAGGACCTAGCAGACCTGTATGGGATCTATTTGTTTTATATATATATATATATGTATGTATATATATATATATATATATATATATATATATATATATATATGTGTGTGTGTGTGTGTGTGTGTGTGTATATGTGTGTATATATATATATATATATATATATACATATATATATATAAACTGTTTCATATTTCTGATGATTTCCTGTAATTGTATGAATAGTGAAGTTAATTTAATATTATCAACAACAAATTCACCAGTTTCTCTATGCAAAACAACTTTCTGCATATTAAGAATCTGTGACTATATTGAGGTGTTCTGTGAAGTCCATTAGTACCATAAGAATAGCATACAGTTCTGTCTTTTGTAGAGAATTGAGGGGGCTTTGAACCACTTTACTTTAAGTCTCCTGATTTGTATCCTGACTTTCCTGATTTACTTACATCAGTATAGAATGTGGGAACTCCAGAGATTGTTTTTTGCCATACAATGATAGGAAGGACCTATTCAAGTCTTTTAATGAACTCTATTATCTTGCTTTTGGGATAGCAATTATTAATCTCTCCCAAAAATTTACTGCAGGCTCTTTGCCAGTAATAGTTATTATTTCCACAAAGAGGAAATTTCCTCATTAGTTAAAGGTACTACAATTTCTGTTGGGTCCATTCCTGTCAACTGACAAAGTCTTAATTTTCCTTTTAGAATCAAATTAGAGATCTTTTCTACATAAGTCTTTAACTTTTTACTCAGTTCACATGGTAGAAATATGCATTCCAATATAAGATTTTCCCTCTGCATCAAAATCCCTGTGGGAGAGTGTTAAAATCAGGAACAAAACAAGGCTGTCCACTATCCCCATACTTATTCAACATAGTACTTGAAATTCTAGCTAGAGCAATAAGACAACAAATGGAGATCAAGGGGATACAAATTGGAAAGGAAGAAGTCAAGCTTTCACTATTTGCAGATGATATGATAGTATACACAAGTGATCCCAAAAATTCTACCAGGCAATTCCTACAGCTGATAAACTCCTTCAATAAGGTGGCAGGATACAAGATTAACTAAAAAACAAAACAAAACAAAAACATCAGTAGCCCTCCTATATACAAATGATAAATGGGCTGAGAAAGAAATCAGGGAAACATCACCCTTTATGATAGCCACAAATAATATAAAAATACCTTGGGGCAACTTTAACTAAGCAAGTGAAAGACCTGTATGATAAAAACTTTAAGTCTCTGAAGAAAGAAATTGAAGAAGATATCAGAAAATGGAAAATCTCCCATGCTCATGGATAGGTAGAATTAACATAGTAAAAATGGCAATCTTACCAAAAGCAATCTACAGATTCAATGCAATCCCCATCAAAATCCCAACACAATTCTTTACAGACTTGGAAAGAAAAATACTTAGCTTTATATGGAAAAACAAAAAACCTAGGATAGCTAAAAGAATCCTGTATAATAAAGTAATCTATGGAGGCATCATGATCCCTGACCTCAAGCTCTACTATAGAGCTATAGTAATAAAAACAACTTGGTATGGGCATAAAAACTGGCACATGAACCAATGGAATCGAACTGAAGACCTTGACATTAATCCACATACCTATAAACATATGATATTCAACAAAGAAGCCAAAACTGTACAATGGAAAAAAGAAAGCATCTTCAACAAATGGTGCTGGCATAACTGGATGTCAACATGCAGAAGATTGCAAATAGATCCACATCTGTCACCATGCACAAATCTCAAGTCCAAGAGGATCAAAGACCTCAACATAAATTCAGTTACACTGAACTTGATAGAAGAGAAAGTAGGAAGTAGTCTAGAATGCATTGGCACAGGAGATCACTTCCTAAATATAACACCAGTAGCAAGACACTGAGAGCAACAATTAATAAATGGGACCTCCTGAAACTGAGAAGCTTTTGTAGAGCAAAGAACAAGGTCAATATGAGAAAACTATAGCCTACAGAATGGGAAAAGATTTTCAGCAACGCTGCATCTGACAGAGAACTGATCTCCAAAATATATAAAGAACTCAAAAAGCTAGACTTCAAAATACTGAACAATACAATTTAAAAAACGGGCTACAGAGCTTAACAGAGAACTCTCAACAGAAGAATCTCAAATGGCTGAAAGACATTTAAGCAATTGCTCAACATCCTTAGTCATCAGGGAAATGCAAATCAAAACAACTCTTATACCTGTCACAGCTTATACCTTTCACAATAGCGAAGATCAAAAACATTGAAGACAGCTTATGTTGGAGAGGATGTGGAGCAAGGGGAACAGTCCTCGACTGTTGGTGGGGAGTGCAAACTTTCCAGCCACTCTGGAAATCAGTATGGCGGTTTCTCAGAAAATTGGGACTATGTCTTCCTCAAGACCCAGCTATGCCACTCTTGGGCATATACCCAAGAATGCTCAATCTTACCACAAGGACACATGCTCAACTATGTTCATAGCAGCATTGTTCGTAATAGCAAGAACATGGAAACACCCAAGATGCTCCTCAACTGAAGAATGGATAAAGAAAATATGGGACATATACACATTGAAGTACTACTCAGCAGTAAAAGCAATGATATCATGAAATTTGCAGGCAAATTGGTAGAACTAGAAAATATCATCTTCAGTGAGGTAACCCAGACTCAGAAAGACAAACATGGTATGTACTCACTCATAAGTGGTTAGTAGATATGAGAGAAGGGATGGCCAGACTGCAACCCACAGCTCCACAGAGGCTAGCTAACAGGGAAAGACCCTAGGAGGGACACATGGATGACCCTGCAAAGGAGAAGTGGATAAGATCTACATGAGTGAACTGGGGGGGTGGTGGCAGAGGGCAAGGAGTGGAGAATGAGAATATAGAGAAATGTGAGGGTCAAGCTGAAACAGGGAAGGAGTGGGAGGGCAGGGAGGGAGATACCATTATAGATGAGGACATCATGGGAATAGGAAAAGGCAGGGTGCTGGGAAGGCTCTCAGGAATCCACAAGGATGACCCTATCTTGGACTGCTGGCAGTGGCCCAGAGGGTGCCTGGACTTGTCTGCTCTGGTAACCAGTCTAGCGAATAACCTAACTGCCATCATAGAGTCTTTGTCCAGTGACTGATGGAGGCAGATGCAGAGATCCATGGCCAGACACCAGGCTGAGCTTCAGGAATCCAACTGATGAGAGAGAGGAGTGATTCTGCAGGTGGGGGACATCGAAATCATGATGGGAGGATATGCAGAGATGATGTGCTACACTAGTGGAAGCCCATGAACTGTGGACTGGTGGCTGTGGAGCCCCCATGGGACTGGACTAGGCCCTTTGGATATGGAAGACGGTTCTTTGGCTCTAACTGTTTGGGGGAAACACCGGCAGGGGGAATGGGATCTATCCCTGGTGCATGAGCAGGTTTTTGGGAATCTGGTGCCTGTGTGTGGTGTGAAGCCTTGTGCCGCCTTGGTGTGGTGGAAAGTGACTGGGACCTGCCTAGGCTCCCTGTGCCGGGCTCAGCTGACTCCCCATAGATGACCTTGATTTGGGGGATGTGGGGATGTGGGGTGGCCTGGGAAAGTTGGCTAGGGGGTGGGAGGAGGTAGGATGTGGGATCTGCGGGTGAAATGTGGAGTGAGTAGAAAATTTCTTAATAAAGAAAAATGGGACTAAAGCCAGGTGATTTTGTTCATAATGAGAGACCATGATAAATAAAGACCACATGAGAATAGAAAGAAGCAAAGTGCTAGAGAGGTCCACAGAAATCCACAAAGATACCACCTCCATAAAAGACTAATGGCAATGGTTGAGAGAAAGCCCGAAATAACCTATTCTGGTGATAGGATGGCCAAACACCCTAATGGTCATGCTAGAAACCCCATCCAATGACTGAGGGAACCGGATGCAGAGATCCAGGGCCAGGTCCCAGGTGGAGCTCCAGTTGTCCAATTGGCGAGAAAGAGGAGGGTTTTTATGAGTGAGAATTGTTGAGACCAAGATTGGAAAAAGCACAGGGACAAATAGCCAAACGAATGGAAACACATGAACTATGAACCAATAGCTGAGGAGCCCCCAACTGGATCAGGCCCTCTGGATAAGTGAGACAGTTGATTAGCTTGAACTGTTTGGGAGGCATCCAGGCAGTGGGACCGGGTCCTGTCCTCAGTGCATGAGCTGGCTGTTTGGAACCTGGGGCTTATACAGGGACACTTGGCTCAGCCTGGGAGGAGGGGACTGGACCTGCCTGGACTGAGTCTACGAGGTTGAACTCAATCCTCAGGGGAGTCTTTGCCCTGGACGAGATGGGAATGGGGGGTGGGCTGGGGGAAGGCAGGGGAGGGGGGAGGACAAGGGAACCCGTGGCTGATATGTAAAATTAAATTAAATTATAAAATAAAAAAATATATATATATAAAAAGAAAGAAAAATGAAAAAAAGAACAACACCACCAATAAATAAATAAATTAATTAATTAATAAACAACCCTTATGACAGAAGAATCATCTTGTGTGCCTGGAAGCCAAAAGATCTTCCCATGCTGGCACTGCCTCCTTGCCATGTCCATTCTATGTAGTGAATGGAGAGCTGTCTTGTCCCTTTTAGCAAAGGTCAGGAGACGTGGGCCTGGGTGTGCCCTTCAACATTACCAGCCATGCCCTGTTCATCTACGTGATTGCCCACACCATGGGACTAAAGCCAGGTGATTTTGTTCATACTTTGGGAGATGCACATATTCACCCGAACCATATCCAGCCTCTGAAAATTCAGCTTCCATGAGAGCCAAGATATCTCACAAAGCTCAAAATGCTTTGAAAAGTTGAGACAATTGATGATTTCAAAGTTGAAGACTTTCAGACTGAAGGTTATAATCCCCACCCACTGATTAAAGTGGAAACGGCTGTTTAGAGCTCTTTCAAAGATGCTGTAAATACCACCCAACTTTAGGGTTTGAGCCTGATGCCTAGGGTAATATAAAGTTTTTCTCTAAAGGAAAATAAACTGAATCAAAACTCTGACAGTGATCTATCTATCTGTAGCTATCGTCATTGGCATTTAGAACTGTCTTTCCTTTAGTATTCACTGAGGTGTATGAAAGGCTGAGATTACATGCTCAGCAAAAACAGCCAGGCATTTACTTTTGCCTATATGAAGATGGCTAGTGAGATTCAGATTATGTCATTTCTCTAAGCTTGAAATATGTTACAATGTTTACCTATAAATATTTTATATGCTCTAGTAATAATGAACTGTTCTGCATTTGTCAGTTTATAATAATAATATTTATTATTATTATTATTAAATATGATATGATATGATATAATAATACAGTATAATATAATATAATATAATATAATATAATATAATATAATATAATATAATATAATATAATATAATATAATATAATATAACAATCTGACATTTTATACTTTTTTGGAAGCCAAACTTTTCACCTCTCACTATTATCACTAATATTTTCTTAATTATTTTCCAAGCTTAAGAAATTAATCATTTGATGTTACATTGCCTAGCAGGTAAAGCAGATACATTTTTTTCTGGATATGATATCATAGCAACATGCTGAATGCAAACGCTTATGTGTACTAAGATAGACCATATTTTGCCTGTTAGAGCCATACCTCAGCTTCAACAGTACCTGGAGGCCAGTGACTTGCACCACTACATGGCATTTCAGAGGGAACAGAGTCCTAGACTGTCCTCACTTCCTGCTTTCTGGACTCTGAGAGTTTCTGAGACCCTGCCACAGCTGTGTAAAAATTCTTCATATTCTGTTTATTAGATGAAAGGACAAAGGACAGTGGAGGAAGTTCCTCTGAAGTGGTTATACCAGAAGAAAAGTTGACTAAAGCAAGAGATGAAAAAAAAAAAAACATCTAATTACTTTTAGCCCTGGCTGGCCTAAAACCCACTATGTAGACCTGGCTGGCTCCAAACTCACAGAAATCCACCTGTTTCTGCCTCATGAGCACTGGAATTAAAGGCATGAGACACATTGGTATTTTAAAAGGTGATCCTTCTCACTAAGTTCCCTTAAATCCTGGAAGTTTCTTAGCATTTGAAGAGGTTTTCAGTTAGCCATGCTGACTCTTTTAATATAGTATTCTCAATGTGTCTCATTTGATATTTGAAAATTTTTTTAGTTATATAGTCATATCATGAGAAATAATCACAATACATGAGAGAGGATAAAGTGGATATAGAACCAAAAGAAAACAAATGCTGCCCTCAACAGGTTCATATGCATCTAGTGATTCATCAGAACTGCTTATGTAAGGCGTCCTTAATTTAATTAATTGATTTGGATTAATTAACTTCCAACCACTGATCTTGCATAATAATTAATGAGAAAGCAGACTTAGATTGAAAATACTCAGATCCATGTGAAATTAATTCAAAATCTGTATATTGATAGTTTTTTCCTCATTATCAAATTCTTCCCAATAAATTGCTCTGATAGAAATCATTAACACAAAATTGCTTGTTCCCATGATTATCTAAATTATGCTGTACACTATATGATGAAAAAAATAACAACTATACAGCATATTTGATGTCTAATGATAGATTTGCAGAAAAGCTTGTAGACAATTTTTCATTACTGATATTTAGTAAACTATACAATATACAGTATCCAGATATTATAGTGCCATGAGATATCATGATAGAAACCAATTTGTAGGAGAAAGAGAGATAAATAAATTTTTCAAATTTTAACCTCAGAATTTAAAGAATCTGGTAATCTAAATTTGCAAGAGTGATACATGAAGCTCTTATCTATGTGTTAGGTACCAGATACTATGTCATTCACTGGAGATAAAAAAAAAAATGAGTAAGTTATTGTCCTTGGGAGGTGACAGGTTATAAGGGGAGGAAAGCTTTGAGAACAATCATGTACAATAGGGTGATTTATGACCAACATAGAAAATTGTTAATGATGCTGACAGCATACAAAGGTAAGACGGGGGAGGTGATATTACTTAGTTGAGGAGGAAGCATGTCAGGAGAGGTTGCAGAGATGGTCATGCTTGGATAAGATGCTGAAAACCTTAGGCAAGATTCCACATCAATCTTGTCCTG
Organism: Peromyscus maniculatus bairdii; assembly: GCF_049852395.1. Classification (NCBI taxonomy): domain Eukaryota; kingdom Metazoa; phylum Chordata; class Mammalia; order Rodentia; family Cricetidae; genus Peromyscus; species Peromyscus maniculatus. Next base: position 22,943,517 of record NC_134872.1, on the reverse strand, counting down.
AGCAGCAGAATGCAGGAGAACCATTTCATACCAGACCCAGAGAGCATCATGACTCCATAGCAATGACTGATCTAGACATAAGAATTCACAGCAGTCCCCGTGTCTTTCTTGGGGTCCTGTTTTCCAGGTAGCCTCCCTGGTGATGTGAGTAGCAGTCCAGTCATCCTTGTTCCACATCTAGTATCCTCCTATGAGTGAGTACATACCATGTTTGTCTTTCTGAGTCTGGGTTGCCTCACTCAGGATGATTTTTTCTAGATCCATCCATTTGCCTGCAAATCTCATGATGTCATTGTTTTTCTCTGCTGAGTAGTATTCCATTATGTATATGTACCACATTTTATTTATCCATTCTTCAGTTGAAAGGCATCTAGGTTGTTTCCAGGTTCTGGCTATTACAAACAATACTGATATGAACACAGCTGAGCAAGTGCTCTTATGGTATGATTGAGCATTCCTTGGGTATATGCCCAAGAGTGGTATAGCTGGATCTTGGGGGAGATTGATTCCCAATTTTCTAAGAAAGCCCACGGGGATTGCCCAATGACGAAGAAATGGATGAGATCTACATAAACAGTCTGGACATGTGTGGGGGTAATGAAGGGCAAGGGTTGAGGGAAAGAGAGCCTGGGGGAGCAGGAGATCCCAGGTGGATCAAGAACAGAGAGGGAGAACAAGGAATAGGAGACCATGGTAAATGAAGACCACATGAGAATAGGAAGAAGCAAAGTGCTAGAGAGGCCCACAGAAATCCACAAAGATACCCCCACAATAAACTGCTGGCAATGGTCGAGAGACAGCCCAAACTGACCTACTCTGGTGATGGGATGGCCAAATACCCTAATTGTTGTGCTAGAAACCCCAGCCAATGACTGAGGTATCTGGAAGCAGAGGTCCATGGCTAGGCCCTGGGTGGAGCTCTGGGAGTCGAATTAGCAAGAAAGAGGAGGGTTTATATGAGCGAGAATTGTTGAGACCAAGGTTGGATAAAGCACAGAGACAAAGAGCCAAATGAATGGAAACCCATGAACTATGAACGAATGCCTGAAATGTATAAAACAGAGATTTAGGTCTTTACATAAATATCATGAAATATTTAGCAGACTCCAGTAAATATGGATTATGCTATTTTAACCTTAGTGAAACTACAACACCTATAATCAGAGTCATGATAATTAGCTTACCATTTGGATGCACAAATACTTTACCTTGAACCACAATATTTTGTGTTAAATTTTTAATCAATAGAAAAACAGATATTGCTTAAAATTGTGTAAAATATTTGGCTCTCATCCCCTTCTCATTTGAAGAAATTGTGAATCACTCAACAGAAGTGCATCGTCCATGTATCTTCACTTTCTTCAAAACAGAAACAGGAAATCTAAGACTGTAACAAGCAGAAAAAAAGTACGCTGCATTAGCAATGCACATAAGGATGTGGAGAATGTGATTTGGAACACATAGGTCCACATTGATAAGCATGTGCAGCCACCATTCTAACACAGATTTAATCGAGGGTATCATTTCTTGTTAAAGAACATGAAGCAAGGAGGGGTAACATACTGGAAATTCCAGCACTAAAGAGGCTGAAACAGGAAGCTTTGGGGGTATGAAGTCAGCCTGTGTTATATAGTGAGTTCCAGGCCAGCATGAGCCAAAGAAAGAGACCTTATCTGAAGACGAGGAAAAGAAACGAAGAGGGAAATTTTGTATAATGTATATTTTGGCTCTCTCTTTTTAAGATGTATGCAATTTTGACACATTAATCTATTTCAATAAACTGGACGGCAAAGGTTTTAAAACCACCACCTCTGTATAACTTTGCTTACTGGTTTCTGCAACCAAATTTAAGGTATCTCTAAAGAAAACAGGGAAGGCATTGTATTCTGCTTGATGTGTGGGATTTTCAAAGGGTCACACAGTATATCCACACAATCTTAGGCACCTGGTCTCTGACAACAGAGCTATGATAGTCTTTCTAATGAATGGTCTTGAGCAGCTAGAAAGCCTCAGGTAAACAATGAATCTTAACACATTGCACTCAAATGCATTAGGCAAGCAAATCAACTCTACTGCTAGATGATGACACAGCAGAAACCGCCAATGGCATTTGTCATTGTGATAACTTCTTAGATAAAGTATCAAAGCCACAAGCCATGAAGGAAATAAGTGATGAGCTGTGCTTCCTTAAAACTGAAAACTTCTCTGTGAAAGACATTCCCAAGGAAATGAAAGCACTGTAAAGAGAGTAGGAGAAAATACTTAGGAAGTGTATCCAGTATAGAACTATAACCTAAAATGCATAGATGTCACTGAAGGCAACCTGGTTAGAAAAATGGGCAATACGATACATCACACCAAGGAAGATATAAGGGTAGCACAATATCATGAGTCATTGGAAAACTGCAAGTTAAATCAGCTTATATTCACACAAAACCTGGAACCCCACAACAGCTTTGTTCATTCTCACTGAGCATTCCCTCAGCAAATGAGTGGATAACCCAAGCAAGAATTATTATTCCCTTTTGTAGACATTATATAGCACATTGTCTTATCTTTCTCTTAAAGACCACTAGTGCAAAGTAGTTCCTAAATCTCTCTCCCTGGCATAGCTTCATTACACACTTTCTACAAATGTTCTACTATTCAGGAGAACAAGTTTAGAAAGTCGCCTCTTCTGCACACTCTTCTTTGACTGTCTTCACATTTGGTGCCAGTGATTTTGCTAATATGATTGGTATCTGTTCTACAATGTCATGAATGCCTTCTTGTTTGCCTGTATGTTATTTAGGAAAAAGTGTGTGCATATAAATTTAAAAATAATTCAGTTTTGATATTTTAAGTTATGTGTATGTGGGGGGAGGGGGATGTGCACATGAGTGTGGGTACCCATAGAAGTCAGGGGTGGTAGGTGCCTCAAAGCTGAAGCTATTGGGAGCTGGGAGCCACCTGAAGTGGGTTTTGGGAGACAAACTGGATCTCCAGAAGGATAGTGTCTTAGTTAAACTTTCTATTACTACAACAAAACACCATGACCAAAAACAAAGTTGGCGAGGAAAGGGTGTATTTGGGTTACACCTCCACATTGTTCAAATAAGTCATGGCAGGAACTCAAACAGGACAGGAACCTGGAGGCAGGAACTGACGCAGAGGCCATGGAAGGGTGCTGTTTCCTGGCTTGCTCCCTCTGACTTGCTTCACCTGCTTTCTTATAGAACCCAGGACCAACATCCCAGAGATGGCATCACCCACAATGAAGTGGACCCTCCCCTACCAATCACTAATTAAGAACAGCCCAATCTTATGGAGGTATTTTCTTAATTGAAGTTCCCTCATCTCAGATAACTTTAGCTTATGTCAAGTTGACATAACACTAGCCAGCACAGGCCATAAACACTCTTAACTGCTGAGCCATCTCTCCAGATCCCATGTGTATATTTTTTTTAGGAAGCAGAGCCCCCCTAGAAGGTTCAAGCTGCTAGCTTTCCCTTTACAGTTCACATTATAAATCTTGCACCCATTAAACAGCTTGTAGCTTCAAAGCAAAACAGTTTTCTTTCACTCATTCAGAAAAACTCTAACCACATTTAATATTTGCTTTATAAACAGACATTGTGATGTTCTTGTACACACTATTTCTTGGGGCTTTTCATCCCCTTTTTACTGCTGACATAAAAAAAAAATGGCCAATCCTCCTCCAGGTGTGATATGTCTTGACCCTGTGCTTCTTCATTCCTCAGCCTCTTAGACTTTTGAACAACCTGTTCTTCTGAGAGCTGTTTTCTTTGTAATCCTGCAGCCTGGCTGTCAGCTGGCACTCTCATTTTACCCTATCTGTTCTAACCTCTTTGTGTCCTGAGTCTCAGGATATTTTCCTCTTTTTTTTTTCTGCATATATCAGTTCTAAAGATGCTGCATTTTCTCTTAAGAAGACCCAGTTCCTTTTTACGACTTTGCAGGTAATTGTGCTTCTGTATTTCAACATTTCCTTTTCCATCTTGAGTTCAACACTTGAGTTCAACACTGGCCATTTTCTCATGCTTTGTTTTTCAATTTCCTCTCTCCTTTTGCCCCTGTACTTTGGTTGAGTGTTTCGGGCAAAAATGAAGAGATGGATTCATACTGTCCCTGTTAGTCACCATGTTTTTGCCCAGAGGAAAGAGGATATAACTTGAAGGTACTGACCCCAACAGGGACAAAAGAGTTCACTGACTCTCAGTAATACATTTAAACCTTACACTGGTTTATATGTGCAAAGCCTATGCTCTGTCACCAAGCTAATCCCAGGCTCCTTTTAGATTTTGATGCAGATACGAAGAAGCATAGAAGGGTGAATGATGCTCCAATGGTGCAGAGGCTCCATGATCAATTAATCTCTCCTTGCCTTGTAGCTGTACTGGCCATGGCCACTTGCTGCACCTTTGTGTCAAAGCATCCTCACTGCTGCTGTGCATCTTCCAGGCAGTATGTTGCTCCACTCATTCTTATCCATCACCTCACTTTGCCTATTATGTTTTCCAAAAATTTACTGACAGCCATCATCAGCTGATCACCACATCATATACATTCTGTTTGGTGTTATTGGTTTTTTTCTTTTTGTCTTTCTGACTGAAAAACAATGGAAGTTAAAAGGGGAAACATGCCAACTCTTTAGTCATAATTCATGTAAATATCTTTAAATTAATTTTAGTGTTCTTATTTTGAATGAGAAAATATGGAGATGCATACATATTGCTTATGTCTGTAATTTTCTTTTGTAAAAACAAATTTCCTTCTATTAATTTTACTTGATTCCTGAAAGTTATTCACACTAAAATATCTTACTTTTAAAGTGACATTTGAAATTCAGTGAGTATAAGTTTTAAATAGAGATAAGTAAGGATTCAGTTGGTATTCAATTTAATTCAATAAAAAAAAAATCCTCCATAACACCTTTGAACTTATATATTTAATTTGGAGATAATAGCGACATATAAAAAATCATACCATACCAAAAATATTATTTAAAACTATTTTTTTCCTAGAAGAATCTCGACTACCTTAAGGCATGACAAATAATAGTGGAGTTTTTGTTTGCTTTCACTATCGCAGAGTTCATTGATCAGATTGATAGGCTGCCAAACATTAATTAATTATTATATAAACACCCATAGCTGCTGTACTCCCTTAAACAAAGGTGGGTCAAAATACGTCACCACAAAGTCAGTCTAAATTAGCTGTACATAGCCTATAATTTGTTATGGAGATATGAAAAATGATTTTGGGTAATGAATTTCTCATCTAACTAATCAAGTTTATTTTCTAAACTCTGAAGAAGTCATTAATTTGCCTTGTTATGATAATCTATCTGAATGGGGCTTTTCAGAACTCCCTAAATGGCCACTAATGACTTTGAATATAAAAATCATCTCATGTTTCATGCATTCCTACTTTTACTTTCATTAATCATTACAGATTCATTGAAGCGCAGATATTTTTCAACACAAATCAGCAGCTGAACTTAACTGTAGAAATAAAAAACTTTTTTATCCAGAGAGGAGAGCATAGATAAAGATATCCTCCCTCTCCAATAGGCTTGGGGCAAGAATTGATGAGGGGCCTGTCACTTTAAGATAGCTCAAGTTGTCTTAAGAGTTAAACATACCATAGATGTGGACAGTGCTACCACAAAGTACTAAAGAATGTGGTAATTATGCATACATTTTATTAATATGTTGAATAGTATTTTGTACTAGGCTCCCTGAAAACAACACAGAACCATATATATATATATATATATATATATATATATATATATATATATATATATATATATATAAAGATAGACAGATGATAGAGTTATAACAAATATAGATAGTTATACATATATAAACATATATGTGTGTATACATATACATATGCCATATATACCTGTATACACATATACACACATATGTGCCTATATATGTGTATGTTGTATATGTATAAGTATATACACAGATGTGATATGTGTACTATATATGTATATGTAATATATATATATATATATATATATATATATATATATATATATATATATACCTAAAACTTTCATTTCTTCTCCATGGGGAAAATGTATTGATGTAGCAGAATCTAAAAAGTTCTTATTAATAAAAACAAACCTGGAGCCAGGTACTGAGGTGAATGCTGGAAGATCAGAGAACTAGAACAAGCCACAGCTTCCTCTTCTTGCCACTTCCTCAGCTGATCCTGTTTTCTCAGACTGGAAGCCTCTGAGTGCTCATCTAAATGGGTCTTAGCTGAACTGCTGCTCAAAAGCCTCAAAGCTTAACCAGCACTAGTCCCTGGTCTCATGCGTTATATACCTTTCTGCTTCCTGCCATCACTTCCTGGGATTAAAAGCATGAGTCACCATACCTGGCTGTTTCCAGTGTGGATTTTGACTCACAGAGACCCAGATGGATCTCTGCCTCCCAAGTGCTAGGATTAAAGATGTGAGTGCCACCATTTTCTGGCCTCTATGTCTGTCTGATAGCTGTTCTGTTCTCTGACCCCAGATAAGTTTATTAGGGTGCACAGTATATTGGGGAACACACTATCACCATGGAAGTAGTGTGACAATACAGGGCAGAAACAGTGACAGAAAAGGATGGAGAAGTGTCACATAGCCATAGGAGACCACAGCCACACTGTGCTGTATAGCATAGCTCACTGTCCCTTAGGAATTAGACAAAATTAGAAGTGTTTGAACCCAAACACTGCACCCAGTAGTAGATTTATTTACTTGCAGGTTTGCTTTTTTGTTTTTTTTTATTTTTGTTATTTTCCCTTTTATTAAAAATAGATTCTTAGGCCGGGCGGTGGTGGCGCACGCCTTTAATCCCAGCACTCGGGAGGCAGAGCCAGGTGGATCTCTGTGAGTTCGAGGCCAGCCTGGGCTACCAAGTGAGTTCCAGGAAAGGCACAAAGCTACACAAGAGAAACCCTGTCTCGAAAAACCACAAAAAAAAAAAAAAATAGATTCTTTTCTCATACAATATGTCCTGATTATAGTTTCCCTTCCCTCTACTCCTCTCAGTTTCTCCCCACTCATTCTCCCCTCCATATTCTCTTATTTGCTGTCTCTCACTAGACAAACAGGTTTCTAAGAGATAACAACCAAACGTGACACAATAAAATAAGATAAAGCAAAAAACATCACATTTTGTCTGTGTAATGCAACCCAACAGGAGGAAAAGAGCCCCAAGAACAGGCCCAAGAATCAGAGACCCACTCCTTCACACACTTAGGAGTCTCACGAAACTATGAAGCTAAAAGCTAGAATATATATGTAGAGGATGTAGTGCAGACCTGTGTAGGCCCTGTCCTTGCTGCTTCAGTCTCTGTTCATATAAGCCTTGGTTAATTGATTTAGAAGAACTTGTTCTCCTGCTGTCCTCTGTCCCCCATGGCTCTTAAAGTCTTCCTGCCTCCTCTTCCATGGGGTTCCCTGAGCTCTGAGGGGAGGGATCTGCTGGAGACATCCACTTAGATTCTCTCACTTGTGTTTTATCCTAGCCATCCTGACAGGTGTAAGATAGAACCTCAAAGTAGTTTTGGTTTGCATGTCCTTGATGGCTAAGTATGTAGAACATCCCTTTAAGTATTTCTCAGACATTTGAGTTTCATCTATTGGGAATTCTCTGTTTAGATATGTACCATGTATTTTTCATGTTGGGATAATTAAGTTGGATTATTGTTTGTTTGTTTATTTATTATAATGTGTACTGTAGCCCTCACAGTCTTAATTCACTATACAGCAGAGACTAGCCTTGAATTCTGGATTCTCCTCCCTCTACCTTGCAAATCCTGAGATGATTTCCAATATCTTGCTCAACAGAGTTTAAAAAATAAATGAAGTTTATTGTGAACATGTTTTACATAGGGGAAAAAAAACAGAAAAGCAAAACAGACTGTAACAGGATTCTCTGTGTAAAGAAAGTACCTCAAGGCAAATGATGACATTTTTTCATTGGTTCATCACTTATTTTCGCTAAATAAAAGTTATGGTTTGTGAACTCTGAAGGCAGATGTATCTTCATATGGATCTAGCTTGTAAACAACAAAATACATAGCCAGATATAGGGAAATGAAAAATTATAGAATTGTTTCCTGGGGAAAATAATAATCATCTATTCACCCCAGCTAGAACACTAATGATAGACTGAAGAATAACTTTCAGGGAAAAGTAGCTTGGTATACTCTGAGTTTAACTGGGGTGATTCTCAGGAACATCATTTACAGGGTTAGTGGTGGGCATACTGGGACTTTTGAGAGGCTACAGGACTGAAGAAAACATTTCTCTTTACCTCCTAGCACCCATAACTACTTCCATGTCTTCAAGGATGAGTGGGGACTGTGGAGTCCACTCCCTTTCCTTGAGGGACTGTTGGTGGATCCTTTCTTGTGCAGGTCTCCTGGGGAGTCATTGGAGTTTTAGGAGTGAAAGGGGGCAATGGGCATGTCATTCCTTGAGGAACGTGTTGTGTAAGGATATATCTCTAAATGCCTTCACAGAATACCTTCAATTAGCTTAAATTAATGTTAATGAATAGCAAACCACCACAACAGAAACAATGCTTTTGTTGTTGTTGTTGCTGGTGGTTTGTTTGTTTGTCTTGAGACAGGGTCCCACTGTGTGGCCATGGCTGGCCTGGAACTCACAGAGATCTGCTCGTCCAAATCACTGGGAATAATCCTTTTTTTTTTCTTATTCTTCCAAAAGGTAAGATAAAATTAGCCTCCCTAATGCAATTCAAATAACACATCAGGCCATGCTCAACCAGAATTTTTTTTTCTGTAAGGCTAATTATTCAGTTCCATTGATATCTTACAGGCTTGATTGTCAGTACTGTGCTCACTCTATTAATTGCTATAGGTATATAAAATGTTGTGCTACCTTGCAGTGTGCCTATCACCATTAATCTATCTTTAATTTGCTTGGAATTTTTCCAATTTGTTCTAATCTCATTTTAATTTAAGAAACACATTTGAAGTTTTTCAACTAGATGTTACCAGAATTTAATTAAAATTCTATTAAGACTTAACCATACTTTGATGAATTATTACCTTTGTACAAATCTGTTGTTTACCAGAGCATATTATGCTATTCCATTTATTACAAATTCATTTTCAGAAGTATATTATTTATGGAGTTCCTGTATATTACTGTCAGATATCCCTGAATATTTTTTTTTAGATTTTTCATTTAAGACTGTCAATAGAATATATATTCCTATCTATTTTATTATCTCTCTTGTTTACCGGGAAACAAGAAAACTATTGTTTTTACATATTTAACTTGCATTCATGTGTTAATGAGTCATATTACTTCCAATAACTTATTACTTTCAGCCCCCAAGATTCTGTTGGGACTGAATAGATAACTTCAATGCTTGGAAAACAGAGACAGCTTTGTCATTCTAATTATTGTAAATTTGTTATTTCTTTAATTTCTTACTACTGTAAGCTTTTGTTATAAATGCGTGATAATAGTGTTAGATGGCATACTTCTCATACTCACAAACTTTAATGATTATTATAGTGTTGTGGTTTGAATGAGAAATGTCCCTCATGGGCTCATGTGTTTCAACACTTGGTGCCCAGTAGGTGGTGCTGTTTGGAGGGGTTAGGGAGCCTTTAGGATGTGGAGCCTTCATGGAGGAAGTAAGTCTGTCACTAGAATTTGGCTTTGAGATTTTATAGCCAGGATCCACTTCCTGTTCTCTCTGCTTCTTGTGCATGAATGAAATGTGATCTCTGTACTTCCTGACTGACAGGCCACGTCTAAGTTCTGCTACCACACCCCCTGCCAGGATGGATTCCAGTACTCAGGAGCAGTAAAATGAAATAACTTCTTACTTGCTTTTTGTCAGGGTATCTTATCATAGAAACAGAAAAGTATCTGATACATAAATCATCCTTAAGTGTATTCTTAATCTCCACATTTCATGACCACATGTCAACAAATCCTAAATGTATGGAATGATTTGGAATGTTGATATAGATATGACTTTTTCTGGGAAGAAAACTCGACACTAAATTTCAAAGGGTTCTAGACAGAGACCTTTTGTCACTCGTAATTGTGCTACTTTTTAACCTGTTTAAGACCTGCGTGTACTGTACCACATGGCATTTCAGTCTATGTAACTAACATAAATATGAAAATTTTTCAGTAAAAACATGTTTTTATTTCTGTGTGTGACCACATAAGCCAGAATAGGTATAAAATTCTACAAAACTGGAGTTAAAGGTGGTTGTTATTCCAACAAAAAAATGGCTGCTAGGAACCAAACTCAGGTCATCTGCAAAAACAATATGTGCTTTTATTCACTGAGCTGTCTCACCAACCCCAATATGTACATGATCTTCCATACTCACCACTCTTTTTTTAATCTAATTGAAACTTTGTATCTTCATGGATTACTAATTTTAGTTTTTCTAAACATTCAAAAATAGCAAAAAGAAGGAAATGCTGGGCATGAAAGTATTTATCTGTCATTCCAGAACTAAGGAATCTGAGGCGACAGGCTTGAGGATTGCAGCTATGGTTACGTACCGAGACTCCAAGACTCTGTCTACACACACAGAACTCTTTTCCTCCTCTGAACTAGAATACATAAGGTAATGTTCTCCACTGTTGAATCATTATGTACTTTCTTGAATTAGCAATTTCTAACAACGTTATGTTATAGGATTATACATTTTAATTTGTAATATAGGACTTATTTCCCTGTTTGGATTATTTTCCTATTCCAGTGTGTTTTATCTTATGGACTTAATTCCTTTGCCAGGAGTCTGCATCCTGATTTTGTTTAATGCATTTGTCCTCTGATACTTTCTTTTTCTTATATTTTTTTCTCATGTGTGAATTCTTGTTTCGTTACACTTTCGCCATGTGAGGATTTACTCCTCTCATTTGAAGTTTAGAGTGGGAAACAGGATTAATTTTTCCTTCTTATTTGGTTGAAGTGAAGTAAGGTTAATTTTTTCTTATAGTACCCACAGCTATCAGAACCTTTTGTATACTTATATGCATTATTTCCTCACTTCTGTTATTTCACTAATACTCTTTGTCATATACATTTCCTAAGTGTTCCTTAGAAGCCACATTCACCCTTTGTTCAGCTCTATCTTCTCCCAGTATCTAAAATGAGTGGGCACCCTGGTCTTCCAAGTCCTCGTGAACTCTGCCAGTAGGATGCAAGGAAGGAGAAAGGAGACAGAACTCAGGGAAGAGAGTGAGATTGTGGTTCCATTTCTCTGTATATTTTTCTGTGGAAACACAAAATACTTACTATATCCCTCTATCAAGGATTATATATATGTCATATATATATATATATATGACACTGAATTTTTAAAAAGGTCCAAGTGTGTCTGTCTCAGACTAGCTTCTCTTTCCCTTGCCTTAACATATTTGTGCTGTGGGATGTTCTGTATGTCCTGTGGGAGCCCTTCTTGGGTTCTTTGTGGCGTTACCCAGCAGGTCCGCATAGAGGATGATTAGGACCATGGGCCTGAGTGCAGGTGTCTGAGATGGTCTGCACTTGGCTGTGCTGGGGGATGGTCTGTATGTCAAGTTGTTCTGATTGATCAATAAATAAAACCTGATCGGCTGTGGCTAGGCAGGAAGGATAGGCGGGACTAACAGAGAGGAGAAATAAAAGGACAGGAAGGCAGAATGCCAGACGGCAGCCGCCGCCATGACCAGCAGCATGTGAAGATGCCGGTGGGCCACCAGCCACGTGGCAAGGTACAGATTTATGGAAATGGACTAATTTAAGCTATAAGCACAGTTAGCAAGAAGCCTGCCACGGCCATACAGTTTGTAAGCAATATAAGTCTCTGTGTTTGCTTGGTTGGGTCTGAGCGGCTGTGGGACTGGCGGGTGACAGAGATTTGTCCTGACTGTGGGCAAGGCAGGAAAACTCTAGCGACATATTTGCCTTGGACTATCATATCTAGCTGTTTTCTTTTACTCTGTTTTAAAAGTCTTTTAAATTAGCAAGTCCTAGCTAGATCATCCCAACTTGTGACTGCAGCACTTCATGCTCCTTAATGGTACTCTCAGTTTTAAAATAAATTTTGCAAAAATTAAATTCCACCCCTTAAAACAAAGGTATGTTAGAAGACAAAAGTTTTGTACAGTATTGAATTAAATTATACATTGTCCTAGTTGACTGTATGGCTGAGTCTTAAATTCTGTTAATTTTTTTTTACAATATAATTATGATGAAGCATATGCTTGCTGGTTCTTGCTTTCTTTAAATTTTCTTTTAAAGATTAAACTATGATCCTTTAAAAACACTGTGATCTCTGTCTAATGATGAGCTGTAATTGAGTCCCTGGCCACATTATTGAGGATTTTCATGACATCCACTGAAATTTGTGCCCGTTTCCATAGGACTCATGCTGGACCATTCATTAACATATGCTTACATAATATAATTGTTTCAAGCAAGTCTCTCCTGAGAAAGATAAAGGTCTCAGCAATCAATAACTGTACTTTTGCTTCAGGAAATGCCAAGATAGATTTATTGCAGATAGCAATTTGCTTTCATAGTAAAATGGCAGCTCATGAGGAATTTTTACCTAAAAGGCTCACTTGCACACTTTTCCCTAGTTGTCTCCACCTATTACTTTATCATGCATTTACTCAATCATAATGATTCAGCTACTTTGGAAATCCTATTTCAAACCACTTTACCTTCTGACCTGCCTGGAATTACTTAACTAGGTTATCCCTAATGACTTCAACCATAATTTTCTATTTCTGATTTGTCCCTTTAGGAAGGCCATAGTGATCTCTCAGCTGTTATTTTTGCTTGTTGCAATGAAGAAGTCTAACCTTTATGTTGTCTAATTAACCGATGAGTATTGTTTTTAGAAGTGCAGCATAATTAACCATAAAGATGTATTCCTAAATTAGCACATAAGTAAGTGTTATAACAGAGACTAAAGACTGGAGGAAATTGAATGAGCCAACATGTAATCGCAGCCTCTCATTGTAGAGAAGCTTACACATCTTACAATGTAGAAGAATTTCCCTGCTAGCCACAGAGATGTTTCTTTGCACCATGTAGACTCATTTGTTGTCTGGAATCATCATGGGTTTAAAGTCCACACATAACAGGGCTGCTATCAGAAGACCATGAGATGTTGATAAACTTAGTTTCACTAGTTATTATTAAGCCTTGTTTTTATAAATTTAAAATGAAGTTGATTTAATCAGAAATAATTATTAATACGTAAGGATATTTTTTCAGAACCTCAATAATACATCCAAAAAACCAAGACAACTCAGAGATCTTCTTCACTGCTCAGCTCCAAGTGTTTAAGACTCAGTATCTTGAAACATACAGATGCCATCACAACCTGATCTCCAACACATATAAGTGAATCATAACAACCTGAAGCTTCTGTGATCTACAGACAGCCTCTTCTTTCCTCATACCAGCATACAGAAGAATGGATGTACATACATGTAATGTACAAATAACAGCATGTAGGATAAAGGATGTGCATGCATGTAACATACTGTGGTGCTTTGAAAGAAAATGGTCTCCATAGGCTCATAAGGAGGGGCACTTATTATGAGGTGTGGCCTTTTTGGAATAGGTGTTCAATTTTGTTGGAGGAAGTTCATCACTAGGAGGTGGGCTTTGAGGTCTCAGAAGCTCAAAACCAGGCGTATCGGCTCATAGTCTTCCTTCCTACTGCCTGCTGATCTGGATGTAGGACTCTCAGCTCCTTCTCCAGCACCATGTCTGACTACGTGCTGCCGTGCATTCCACCATGAGAATAATAACTAACCTCTGAAACTCTAAGCCAGTCCCAATGAAATGTTTTCCTTTATAAGACTTCCTGTGGTCATGGCATCTCTTCACAGCAATAGAAACCCTAACTAAAATACACACATATAATAACATGCAGAAAAGGAATATGCACACGCATACATATAAAAGCAGGCAAAAGAATGGAGGATGTGCATACACATAAGAGGATGCAGAAGAGTCTGTGTGTACACACATACCATGCATATAAGAGCATGCAGAAAGATGGATGTGCATGCACATACCAAGAATAAATGGATGGCCACTTACAGGGGAAAACTTAAGTTGAAGGTAAAGCTATTTGACAAATATTAAACTTTCAGAGATATTATTCAGCTACATATGGAATATAATGCAAGTTGTTTAAAATTCATCATTATTCTGGTTTTATTCACTTTATCCTTAATATCCATACACTATTATTTAGGGATGGAAGAGGAAGAAAAATAAACTTTAAACTGACTAACACTCATTAAGATTTATTTTTAAATTCCAATTTGGCTTACAGTATTCAAAAAGATTTTTGGTCATTAAACAGAATACTTTACTTGAATTGCTCTTATTTCAGAGCATCCTGAGAAGTAGCAGATAAAATTGTTCTTACTAAATAACACACAAACAATTATTTTAGACGAGACAAACACAAACTGTAATCTGATGATAAATTTGACATTAAAGTATTGTTTGGAAGAATACATTAAGTTATGCTTTAAAATGGGTTTTCTAAATATAGTGCTTTATAAACAATTCTTCAGTTGTGTATAACTATTATTATTTTGCAGTCGCTGAGGGAAAGCATTCTGAAAGGATGAGAATCATGAATTAAATTATAATATAGATGATATCAGTCTCTTCTTTTCATTTCCATTCAGGAACATGAGCAGAGCTGATAGTGTGCTAGCTACAATGATTCTACCAGAAATCTTCTTTATAAAAGGTACTTTCAGGAAGTTTTTATTTTAATTCGAGTGCTTTAAACATCTCTGCAGGCATGCTTATGCTTTCTATTTGTTTTCTTAAACTAAAACTGAATTTCTGTGGCAACAAGCATAGGAAATTTCTGCCTATGCTTTCTGAATTTTTATGACTTGAATAGCAGTGGAGTCAAAATGAATCTGGTTCTAATATGCTATTTTGTACAACTTGACGAATGCACATTTTAGGTTTTGAATGATTAACTGACATTGCAGATAAATTGACTTCAAAAGAAAGAGCAGATCCTTTCTCAGGTAGAACATGAGACTCCTAATCTCAGGGTCATGAGTTCGAGCCCCATGTTGGGCACCAAAATATAGCTGAAAGTTTTCCTGTGTCCCACCCAGCCCATGGTTAGGAAAAATCTCTCTCATCTGTGACCCATCACCACTGATAAAATAACCATTCAGAGGCTTATATTAATTACGAACTGGATGGCCTATGGCTCAAGCTTCTTCTTAGCTAGCTTTTATAATTTAATCCATTTCTATTAATCTATAAGTCACCACGTTGCCGTGGCATTACAGATGCCATGGGCAGCAGCTGGCATCTGTCTTGTTCCACACTTCTCTCTGTATCTCTACCTGGATTTTCCACCTTGCTGTAAGCTTTCTTGCCATAGGCCAAAACAGCTTCATTTATTAACCAATGGGAGCAGCATATTTCACAGTCCACAGAAAGGCATCCCACAGTATTTCTTGGATTTTAAAACCCCATTCCAAGGGATAATTATTGGAAAAAAGAAAGAAAGAAAAGAAAATTTAACCTCATAGATTGAATTACAGTACTGTGATTATTTCATTCTCATTATAAGATGTAGTTAATTGGGTATATAATATACTTACAGAGTTGAATTTTACTCCATAGAGTAAAATGTAGAAATAGGGAGATTTTTTGTTTTTGTTTGTTTGTTTGTTTGTTTGTTTGTTTGTTTGTTTTTACCACAGGAAGCGGGGCTTGACTAAGTTTTAAATTCATATCTATACATTAAGGAGATCATCTACTGTGAGGTTGAAGGTCCCTTTTAGATATGCGATGTAACCTGTTTATGGTATGAGCAGGAATGGAGGTCACCCCACGAAGAGAGTGACTCTCCTTGGCATCATGGAGCCATTGTTTGTGAAGTTTCGCTGTAGGCAAACAGTAATGGACAGCCACAACACAATGAGTTCATACGTTAATAAATCCCCTTAAGAAAGAATGGATCTTGCTTTTGCCAAGCATCTCATGTCTGACAGAGGTTGAAAGGCACATTAGTAGATCATTCTCCAGTGATCTTCATCTTATTTTCCTGCATTAAATGTGAGAAATGCCATGACAAGCACTTGGACCATAATGACTCTCCACAGAAATATGTACAGCAGTCAAGATTTAGTAATATACACTGCCGCCTATGAGTCAATAGTCTCATTTTAAGAACTCTTCTGCATTTTTTCAGACATTATGACTGGATTTATTATCTGCTATATATCACAACCTGACAAGAGAGTCCATGAGAGTTATTCTATGAAAGTATTATTAATACATGCAAACTAAAAGGATAAAGGAAGTTGAGTGAAATTTGAAATTCTCTACAAGTCTTGATTCAACTGATAAGTACCTAAAATTTCCTAGTAATTATTCTATTTAATAATGTAAAAAAAAACCTGCTTTAATGTAACTATCAAATGCCTCCATACACCAATAAAGAAACATTACTTCGGTCGTATTAGGGCTGGAGAGCTGGCTCTGGAGCAAGGGAGATGGCTCAGCACTTAAAGATGTTTGCTGCTCTGCAGAAGACCAGAGTCTATTTCCCACACCCCACATCAGGGGGATTCCAACTGCCCATCCAGTTCAAGAGGGTTTGAAAGACAACCTCTTTGGCCTTGTGGGGACTCACACAAATGTGCACTTGTGCATGTGAACACACACACACACACACAAACACACGAATATTTGAACAAAAACAATATAGCTTAATGTAAAAGACCCAAAATAATTGAAGACATTTGGGGGATAAGGAAGGGTATCTGTGATTAAAAACAAAAACAAAACAAACAAAAATCTTCCCATGGGAACAAAGACATCACTTCATCTAAAGTGTTTATACTTGAAATAAGGTTGTAACGTTCTGCAAAATCATGGCCCCATCAAAAGCAACTATCATGTGGTTATAAATATCTGTGCAGATATTCTCCTTTTCAATTTATTTATTTAAATAGTTATGATTGCACTTATTTGTTGTGAAAATATAATGTTTAAAATATATACATATGTGCACATATAGTGGAATGAATAAATTGTGAAAATTAATATATTTATTATTTTATGTAGTATGTGTGTGTGTGTGTATTTGTGAAGAATCCTTGAAAACAATTTTCTTAGCATTTTTAAAGCTTCCTTGGTCAAATTCATCATCCACCATGCTGATGACCTGATCACTCAAGATACTCATTACTCTGTCTATCCTACCCTGGGGAAGACATCTCTGTGTTTCTCAAAGTCTTGGTGACTTTCCTTCTCAAGAGACCCAGTACTCCTTGCCTACCATAAGGACACCAACTTTTTCCTTCTGAGGCTCCAACTTACTCTACTAGCTTTGACCCCATATGAAGATTCTCAGGAATTGTTAGATGGTAAAGAAAAACAAAAGGAAAGGAGAAAACAGTGGTAGAACATTTACACACAGTTGAAATGCTTTTAAACAAAATATAAAACAACCTAAAGGTGGCCTTAAACCCTAATTTTAAACCTTGTGGAGTTGGACAAATAAAAGATTGAGCAAAGCCTGCTCCTAAAGTCCCAGGAAAATTAAACCAGAAGCTACAAAAAGTTGTACCAAATTACATAATGAGCTAAACAACAACAATCAAACAGGATATTTCTACACAGAAAAAAATGGAATAAAGACATTCCCAAAACTAGAAAAGGCCAAAAGTCAGTAATCAGGAATAGAAAAACACTGGAAATCTTTTCAAAAGTAATTTTAGGGACTCTTCTCCAACCCAGAGAGTCCTGCCTCTATGACCTAGGCCCTGGGACACAACCAGTCCCTGGGAACCCCCACCCATCTCTGCCCCAGTTGCCAGCCAGCAGGAAAAACTCCCCCTATCGGACCCTGAAATCTGCAAGATGTATAACCTACCCCAATACCCATCTCCCTCAACCCCCAGTGGCTTCCTGAGACACAGAATGTGCCAGCTCTCATTGGACCAAGATAGGCTTCCTGAGACATAGAATCCAATAGCTCTGACTGGACCAAGAGCTCTGATAAGACCAAGAACAGCTCCCTAAACCACAGAATCAACTAGCTTGGATTGAACCAAGAGCAGCTCCCTGAGATACAGAATCTGCCTGCTCCAATTAGACCAGGAGCTAATATTGGACCCAAAGGGGCCCACTGAAAGCACAGATTGGATGAAAAACAGTTCACTCAGACACAGGCACCTCTTGCACCTATTGGAAGAAAAGATGGGTAGGTACCAGTGCAAAAATACATATAACAACATAAAGAGAAATGTGGCATCATCAGAACCTAGCCTCAAAAACACAATGTAGAAGCAGAAGAAAGTGACCTTAAAAATAACTTCATGAAGATGCTAGAGGTCTTTAAAGAGGAAAACTGGAAGAAATCAATAAAGAAATTGAGGGAAAGACAAACAAAACATTGGAAGAATTCAATAAATCCCTTAAAGAAAGCAAAATAAATAAATAAATAAATAAATAAATAAATAAATAAATAAATAAATAAATAAACATGTGAAAGAAACAGTTCAAGACCTGAAAAGTGAAATAGAAACAATGAAGAGGACACAAACAGAGGGAATGCTGGAAATAGAAAATCTGGGTAAATGAACAGGAAACACAGATGCAAGTATAACCAACAGAATATGAGATGGAAGAGAAAATCTCTGGTGTAGAGGATACAATAGAGGAAATAGATTCATCAGTCAGAGAAAACCCCAAAGCCAAAAAAGTGAAAACACAAAATGTCCAGGAAATCTGGGACACCATAAAAAGGCCAAACCTAAGAATAACATGGATAGAAGAAGGAGAAGAATACCAACTCAAAGACACAGAAAATACATTCAACAAAATCATAGAAAAAAAAAACTTTCCTAACTTAAAGAAGGAAATGCCTATGAAGATACAAGAAGTTTATAGAACACCAAATAGACTAGACCCCCGCAAAAAGTCCTCTCAGCATATAATAATCAAACAACTAAACATACAAAATAAAGAATATTAAGAGCAGCAAAGGAAAAAGGCCAAGTGACTTATAAAGGCAGACCCATCAGAATAACACCTGACTTCTCAATGGAGATTTTTAAAGGCAGAAGGTCCTGGGCAGACATAATGCAGACACTAAGAGACCATGGATGCCAGCCTAGTCTATTATAGCCAGCAAAACTTTCAGTCCAAGATAAAACCAGATTTAAACAATACCTATCCACAAATCCAGCCCTACAGAAAGTGCTAGAAGGAAAATTCCAACCTAAGGAAGTCAGATATACCCACAAAAATACAGGCAATAGATAACCCCACAATAGTAAATCCCAAAGAAGGGAAACACATGCACACACCCACACACACTACTACCAAAAGATAACAGGAATTAACAATCACTGGTCATTAACATCCATTAATATCAATGGACTCAATTCACCTATAAAAAGACACAGGCTAACAGAATGGATATGAAATCAGGATCCATCCTTCTGCTGCATACAAGAAACACACCTCAACTTCAAAGACAGACACTACCTCAGAGTAAAAGGCTGGGATAAGACTTTCCAATCAAATGTACTTGAGAAGCAAGCTGGTATAGCTATCCTAATATCTAACAAAATAAACTTCAAACTAAAATCAATCACAAGAGATCAGGAAAGATGTTACATATTTATCACAGAAAAGATCCACCGAGATTAAGTTTCAATTCTGAACATTTATTCCCCAAACACAAGGGCACCTGCACATGTAAAAGAAGCATTACTAAAGCTTAAATCACATAGCAAACCCCACATACTAATACTTCATCACCCCACTCTCAACACTGGACAGATCTGCCAGACTGAAACTTAACAGAGAAATAAGGGACCTAACAGATGTTATGACTCAAATGGACTTAAAAAATAGCTTCAGAACATTTCACCCTAACAAAAAAGAATATACCTTCTTCTCAGCACCCCATGGAACTGTGGTTAGAAGTTTTCCTGTGTCCTGGCTGGACTGTGGTCAGGACAAATCTTTCCCACTCACATCCCCCAAGTAAACACACAGAGGCTTATATTAATTATAACTGCTCAGACATTAACTCAGGCTTATTACTGACTGCCCCTTATGTTTAAATTAACCCATAACTCTTATTTATGCTTTGCCACATGGCTTGTTAATTTTTCTCAGTTCTGCCTTCACATCTTGCCTACTCTGTGTCTGGCTGGTGACTCCTGACTCAGCCCTCCTCTTCTCAGAATTCCTATAGTCTGCTTGCCCCATTTATACTTCCTGCCTGGCTATGCCAATCAGTGTTTTATTTATCAACCAATCAGAGCAACACACATTCACAGCATACAGAACATCCCACAGCATGGACCCTCTCTAAAATCAACCACATACTCAGTCACAAAGCAGATTTTAACAGATAAAAAAAATGAAATAGCCTCCTGTATTCTATTGGACTACCATGACTTAAAGTTAGATTTCAACAGCAACAAAAATTACAGAGAGCCTACAATCTCATAGAAACTGAATAATGCTCAACTGAATCACCAATGGGTCAATGAAGAAATAAAGAAAGAAATTAAAGACTTCCTAGAATTCAATGAAAATAAATATACTACATACCCAAACTTATGGGAGAATGTGAAAACAGTGCTATGAGGAAAATTCATAGCAATAAATGCCCACATGAAGAAGTTGGAGCATTCTCACACTGGTGACTTGGCAGCACATCTAAAATCTCTAGAACAAAAAGAAACAAACTCAGCCAGGAGGAATAGATGCCAGGAAATAATAAAATTGAGAGCTGAAATCAATAAAATAGAAACAAAGAGAACTATACAAAGAATCAATGAAACAAAGAGTTGGTTCTTTGAAGCAATCAACAAGATAGACAAGTCATTATCTAAACTCACCAAAAGGCAGTGAGAGAGCATCCAAATTAACAAAATCCAAAATGAAAAGGGAGACATAACAACGGACAAACAGGAAATCCAGAGAATCATCAGGTCATACTTCAAAAACTTGTACTCCACAAAATTGGATAATCTAAATGGAAATGGACAATTTTCTTCTAAATAGGTACTCCATACCAACGTTAAATCATGGCCAGATAAACAATTTAAATAGACCAATAACCCCTAAGGAAATAGAAACAATCATTAAAAGTCTCCCAACCAAAAAAAAAAAAAAAAAGAAATAGCCCCGGACCAGGTGGTTTCAATGCATAATTCTACCAGATTTTCAAAGAAGAGCTAATACCAAAACTCCTCAAATTGTACCACACATTAGAAACAGAAGGAATGTTACTAAACTCCTTTTATGAGGCTACAGTTACTCTGATTCCCAAACCACACAAAGATGCAACAAAGAGAGAATTACAGAGAATTACAGACCATTCTCTCTCATGAACATTGATGCAAAAATACTCAATAAAATACAAATCCCAGCCAGGCAGTGGTGGCGCATGCCTTCAATCCCAGTACTCGGGAGGCAGAGCCAGGCAGATCTCCCTGAGTTTGAGGCCAGCCTGGTCTACAAAGTGAGATCCAGAACAGGTATTACAACTATACAGAGAAACTCTGTCTCAATAAATAGATAGATAGATAGATAGATAGATAGATAGATAGATAGATAGATAGATAGATAGATAGACAGACAGATAGATAGATAGATAGATAGATAGATAAAACATACAAATTCCCCCCTCTTCCCTTTCTGCCCGTCCCCCAGCCCTCTTCTGCAACCCATCCCCCATTCCCACCTCCTGCAATTCAAGGTCTCCCATAGGGAGTCAGCAGAGCCTGGCACATTCAGTTGAATCAGGTCCAAGCACCTCCCCGCTGCACCAAGGCTGTGCCAGAAGTCACATGCTAGGCACTAGGCTCCAAAAAGCCCACTCATGCAGTAGGGACAGATCCTGATCCCCCTGCCTGGGGGCCCCTTAAACAGTTCAAGCTAAACAACTGTCTCGCCTATCCAGATGGCCCAGTCCAGTCCTGTGAGGGCTCCACAGCTATTGGTCCATAGTTCATGGGTTTCCACTAGTGTGGCTGGTTGTCTATGTATGTTTTCCCATCATGATCGTAGTGTTTGTCCCTTATTTGTAGAATCCCTCCTCTCTCTCATCAGTTGAACTCCTGGAGTTCAGCCTAGAGCTTGGCCTGACACTTCTGCATCTGCTTCCATCAGTAACTAGATGAAGACTCTATGATGACAGAGGGTATTCACTAATCTGGTTACCAGAGTAAACCAGTTCAGACACCCTCTTGACTATTGCTAGTAGTCTAAGGTGGGGTCATCCTTGTGGATTCCTGGGAACTTCCCTAGTACCCCATTACTTCCTATTCCCATGATATCTTCATATATCATGGTATTTCTTTCCTTGCTCTCCCACTTTGTCCCTGTTCCAGCTTGAACCTCCCATTTCCTCATGTTCTCATCCCCCATTTCTTGCCCTCCATTATCCCCCTCACCCCCTTGCTCATGTAGATCTCATCTATTTCTCCTTCGCTGGGCTATCTATGTGTCCCTCTTAGGGTCTTCCCCGTTATCTAGCTTCTCTGGAGCTGTGGGTTGTAGTCTGGTTATCTTTTGCTTTACATCTAGTACCCACTTATGAATGAATACATACTATGTTTCTCCTTCTGAGTCTGAGTTACCTCAGTCAGGATGATGTTTTTCAATTCCATCCATTTGCCTGCAAATTTGATGATGCCATTGTTTTTCTCTGCTTAGTAGTACTCCATTGTGTACATGTAACACATTTTCTTAATGGGGGACATCTAGGTTATTTCTAGATTCTGGCTATTAGGAACAACACTGCTACAAACATAGCCATTCTGACAGGTTAAGATGGTATCTCAGTGAAGAGAAGATTTAAACGTAATCATAAATAATTAAATAATGATATATAACTTAAAAGTTCTTTGACATCTATCATAATCATATCGGGGTATACTGAGTATTATAACTATAAAACTTGGACATACATGTTTTGACATATGGGGAGTGATGGGAGCTAAGTTGTTCTCACTATAAATCCCTTGGTGGTGTTTATTTCTGTCAGTCAGACTGAAATTTCACTGTCTCATGGTCATAGGTAATAATAATAGTTCTACCTATGTCTTGGGTACTTTAAAACATTTGCTACTCAGCTATGCTCCTTAGACATAGTAATGCACTTCATCCCACACCATTGAAATAAACATTATTACTTCCTTTTCTCTTTATTAATTAGGAAACTGAGGTGAGAAGAGATTAAAAAAAAAACTTCAAATCAGTCTTTCTTTTCAGACCTAATTTTGACCCAAGGCAACCTGATTGTGAAACTTACATTTATAAATTATAGACTCTGATTATATCACTGGCAAGTCACTATCTTTCAGGTCCTTTATTTTTCTTTGTGCAATAAGATAACGAGTCTATGAGTAAAGACATTGGAATACAGTTATATGTTGGAGTTAATATCGTATCCAGTAGGAGGTTCATGGTTATCAGTAGTTGTGGTACAGGCATGTCAGAATCTAAAAACCAGCACAACTCAGAAAATGGGTTTTACATCAGATTTAAGAAGTGCACATGAATTAAAGTAGAGCAGCTTGGTCTAAAGTCTATAAGATAAAAATCCAGTGCTCCAAATAATACTTAGTATGATCCTGACTGTAGTTCCACTAAAAGCTTAGCAGCCTGCTAAACAGATAGTGTGTTTGAAAGGGTAGCCCTCAGGCTGAGAACCGCAGTACTGTGGGAGCATCAGCTGGTTAACGCTGTGAAGTTCCTTGTTCCAGTGTGAAACCTCACATCAGGAGGGAGGCTGAACACCCACACAGTGATGCATAAAAGTGCTGGTGGGCAAGTGGAATGCAATGCCCAAAGCAGCGTGTCTGTTTCTTCAGTTCACTTCTAGGGGGCACTTACTACCTTTGATAACTGAATGTCTGGAAAGTGTGGTGAGAACCACTTCAGTATAAAAAAAAACAGCTGATTTCTTCCCACCAGGATGTAGAACATGCCAGAAACCAATGCTTAGTTCCTTGACCTTTCATGTTAGTCTGTTATTTCTTTCCAAGGGAAAACACCATGTTTTGGATACAAAACAATCTAAAATTAGTCCAGGGAAAAAAAGTATACATTTCCCCTCTTCAGAAAAAAAAAATAAAGACGTGATTGTTCAGGAAAGACACTCAGTGCCAGAAAATTCAGCTTAGCAACTTGTTATTAATGCAGCAGCTAGGAGGAGATGGCACACTCCGGAAATTAGAGTGGGAGAACTAAAAAATATTGTCAAATGTTGCCAAAGCTCATTTTTTGAACTCGGAGGATCAAGTGAACTTGTAAACTCAGCACAGAAAGAACTTTCAAGTTTCTGGGTTTTCTAGCAAGCTAGAAATCTAAAATCAGATATTGACATGCACTGCATCTCTTTATCGTTCAAAGATCTATAGATGTGAGGGGAGGGGAATCCAGCCAATATCTTCGTTTTGAGTGATTGAGAAGGGCTGAGATAGTCTCAACAACCATGTAGTATTAGAAACAAAACACACGTCAGCACTATTCACTGTGGTGTACAGTTGCCTTCCAAGGCAGACAGGAAAACGTTAGCAACATTTTGGGCTGGGAGGAAACGTGTCACTCAAAGACCGTGGATTTTTGCTGGGTCCTTTATGTGGA
Source organism: Peromyscus maniculatus bairdii (assembly GCF_049852395.1). Classification (NCBI taxonomy): domain Eukaryota; kingdom Metazoa; phylum Chordata; class Mammalia; order Rodentia; family Cricetidae; genus Peromyscus; species Peromyscus maniculatus. The sequence goes on along the minus strand of NC_134872.1, from coordinate 22,918,816 downwards.
GTGGGTTTGGAGGCTTAAGACATCATTAAAAATAAATATGACAATAATTGATTTCTTACTTTTTGTGAGACTGGCCTTTAACAGCTGAACCATCTCTCCAGTCTGACAATAATTAATTTCTATGAGGAATTTTGTGATGATTTTAAATCATAAAATAAATTTACTAATATTCTCTATGACTAGAGTTTTATATATATCATCCAGGATTTTGTGGCTATAATCCAAATCATGTGTTTTATAAATTTTATTTATCATAACTTTTGTGTGGTTTAGTTTCATTATCAGAAAATAATAAAGTTTAAAATGCTCACCATTGGGAATCTCACTGAACCATACATATATTATGGAATGAGTCTATATAAACATAAACAGATGAAAATGCATACATATATAATACATATGTGCAAGCACACACACACACATATATAATATATGTAGCAATGGCATCAAGGAATATGATTGTCATTGTCAATTTATGAGAAAAAGAATGAGTCTCATAGGTCAACTGACGATAGCAATACATTGAAATCTCTAGTTTTTCTTAGAGAATGAAAACTCTTCCAGAACTTTTCTCTCACTTAAACTTGCTATGCAAACAAAGGAAAAAAAATACAAAGTAACTATCAGTAAAAAAAAAAAATTCTAGAAGAAAGACTGAATCAATTGAAAATCTGCCTTGAGCAACAGACAGGTGTTTTAGTGAGGTTTATCACCTGTTGCCGTTTGCCACTGATGACTGATGGGATAAAAGATTGCTGTAAATTCTACATTCACACTCTTAGTAGCAAACTACAAATAGCTGTTCTCATTGGTAGCGTAAAGGTGTTTGTTCTCTAAATCCTTATCCTTTGATTTCTTCCAGGTGAGGCACAGAGCATCTGAAGTCATGACAAGTTGCCATAGATGATATCTCACACTAAACTAACCAGGCCAAGGAGCACATTATCATTTCATTAAATGTTATTCTGGATGAATGTGTTTGTGGACTGGATCAACATTGATCATACTCTATCCACTGTGTGCCAGCCTCATCAAGTTCTCTGAAGGCCTCAAAAGGTGAACAGCTGTTAAGTCCAGTGCCAAAGGATCCAGTGCCATCTGCTGGTGGCCATAGGCACCTGCACACATGTGTGCATATCCGCACATTTACACACACACACACACACACACACACACACACACACACACACACACACTAAAAGTAAGTAAATCTTTAAAAAATATTGGGCAGATAAGATTCAACAGCTATTTAAAAATCACAGTTGGCAGAAGAGATTATGTGCATTTATGCTTATGAACATGTGTCCACACTAGGTTGGTAGTACACTGTCATTTGTATTCAGGGAAATAAATAGAGAAGACCAAAAAGCTACAAAGTTTTGAATGGAGTTTGTGAGTGAGAAAGAGAACAATTTGTTGTTGTTGTTGTTGTTTTTGTTTTGTTTTGTTTTCTAATTAAAAGGCAGGGAATTAGAATTTATGTTGCAAACATTTAAATTGATTTTCTTTTTTCCAATTATGTTGGTTCCCTAAAATTTATATTCAGTTATGTCCTAAGGTAAGATACTACTCTTACCCAAATTTTATTTGTTCTTCATCATAAAGAAGTTCAATTAAGTGCTTTTACTTTTTTAAATTTAAATATTTTTAAAAGCAAAAGTCAATAACAGATGGTCATTTTGGGTAAGCTGGTATGAGGGGCAAGTAATCAGGATCTGTTTGCTGTGTTTGATTCTTTTAATCCATAGGCTTTTTCTAAAAGTGTGATATGAAATACTTATTCTGTGTTTCTAGTATCCTTCCCAGGAGAATACCAGGAGTGCTTATTTTGTTCTCTAGTAACTACTTCCCCTTGGAAAAGAAGCAGTTAAAATAGTTGGAACATGTTCGAGTTGCATCTGAAGTCCTTCAGATGTAAAGCAGAAATGATGGTTTCCATGTTTTGTCCTTTAGGCCATGGCTGCTCTGAGGCCGGTGGTCTCACCTGAACTCGTAACTGTGGAGCAGTCAGAGAATTCTTCATTCTATTCAATCCAAAGTCTGTGATGGGAAAATACTTATTGGGCTTTAGTTAATTCATTCTGGAATTTACCATTACAGATTATAAAATTTCAATCTGATGCTTGGCTGCACATTTTTTTTATAAATCTATAATTTTATTAAGACAAAAATTGACAGTATGGTATGAAGTTTACATTTAAACAAAATTTTCACACATACATCTAACACATGCTTTAAAGATTTTAAAATGTAGTTCTAGATGCAGGTCTAGACAACACTAAAAACTGATGGATTTCATGATTCAAGACAGTATTGTGGACATAGTTAATCTGAAGGTTTGTATTCTCAAATGAACCACTACCCCAATATGAAAGTGAATCTCCTGAGACCAGGGCTTGTGAAGTCATTCAGCCCTTGAATTGACTCAATGGGATTTGTGCTGTCAGTAACTGAACCTGCCACAAACAGTTTCAGGGCTCAAAGCTGAAACAAACAAACAAAAAAACAAACAAACAACACACACACACACACACACACACACACACACAGAAAAAAAAAAAAAACAGGCTCCAAGAGTCTCCACCCTAAGAGCATAGGTCCTCCACTCCCATCTCCCATATAGGCCCTCCTGCAGTACTTGAGCCAGTGGCTTGGATGGACAAACTGATATTTATAATTTCATAATTGGAAAAAGGTCTTTTTCTCAATTTCAGGAATTAGCATTGTAGCTGGAGAGCTTCTCTCCAGTCCCACCCAGCCCCAGCAGTCCGACAGCCCATTTGTAAAATAAACACAAAGACTCTTATATTATTTACACCTGTATGGCCATGTCAGGCTTCTTGCTAACTGTTCTTATATCTTAAACCCATTCCTATGAATCTATAACTTGCCATGTGGCTCGTGGCTTACTGGCATCTTTACATGCTGCGTGTCATGGTGACAGGAGGCAGTGTCTCTCCCACTCAACCTTCCACTTCCCAGAATTCTCCTCTCTCCTTGTCCCGCCTATACTTCCTGTCTGGCCACTGGCCAATCAGTGTTTTATTTATACAGAATGATATCCACAGCATAGCATAATGGTCTGCCCGTATATGCGCTTCAATAAAGCTTTCCCTCCTCAGTCAGTTCCCATCTTCAAAGGGTAACTTTGGTAACTTGGGAGCTGGCTTTGCCCTTTGTGGGCCACCATGAGCTCAGGTAGGGAGCACCTTGGCTACAGGTTTCAGCATTCACGGATTTTTAACAGTCTCTCAAACCTCAGTAATGGTGCCAGTGTAATTTTTTGAAAAGGCAAATTATTGACATAGAACCAATTGATTGGTTAACTGTTCATTCTACTGTTTTCACCATATCCCCAATCAGGCCCCAAATTTTAACCAAAATGATTCCACCCATCTCCTTTCCTCCCTGCCCCAACCCTCCCAGCCTCAATGAATATACCAGTAATAGCTTGGCTGCATATTAAAGCTCCTAGAGTTTAGTTCCTTCTATCAAAGTTACTGAATAAGCCTGTGAGAGAATAATTAGTATATTTAAATGAATAATTTAACTATTTGGGTAAAATATGTATGGATGTGTAAGACTTAGCTATATTTTTCTAGGACAATTTCTTTAAGTTTCTAAACATTTTACATTTTTCTCTATACCAGTTCTAGATTTCTTTGTGTGATCAGCAACCTCATAGGTGTTTGTTATTTTTCAAAGGTGTATATTCTTTAGAAAAGACTTAAAATGAAAAAAAATGTTTTATTATTATCATTCTAAGTATTTCTCCCAGTTTCTTTCCATGTCCCTTCTCACTACTTTAGAATTCACCAATCTGTCAATAAGTGTTACATTCTACATACTTTATGATTTTAAAAGATATCCTTGCCAGAAAAGCTACACTGGATGAGCTTCATATTTTTTCAATGTTGGAACTGTAATGACTCGGTAAACAAAATTAAACAATTTATCCAGCTGAAAAAATAAAACTAAAGAACAATAAGATAGAAAAATTTATAATTTGTATAGGTGGCAAGTGGATACAAAACCTTTCAGAGTTCACAGTGATTGTAGACATTGTATACATGCACAGGCATGTAGTTATTCACATAGTAAACTGATGGGTTTGGACACATGGAAGTCTTTATTGCATTGGTTTGTCCTTCATGATAGTTTCAGTAAATCTATACTGCATTTAATATGAAGGCTTATTGTGAAATGTGTTTAACCTTTTAACTATTCCCAGAAAACCCCATTTTGATAGACTTGCATGAAATAAAAATCATATTGGCAAGTGGATATGCAAGAATGACTGACTATTTGTTCGACTCAAAATGTAGACTCAATTCTTGCTCTCCCCTTTATGACGACTTACTTATGATACAAAGAAGTCTATCCACAAAACCAAACTGCATGATCACAAAAATATCTATGAGATATATATACATATATACGCATAAAGTATATTTGATTTTCTAATCTTTTACAATTTATTCTACACTGGCAATTTATTTGTCTCTTTATTGATACAAGAATTAAAATTCTAAGAAATGTGCAATGTTCATTGTTAGAAAATGGCCTTGATAAACAAATGTGTTTACATGAAATTTTACTTGATAAGCTATTTTTTGATAATAACAGCAACAATAAAACAGTGACAAGCCTGTGCCTAGTAGGAAAAAAGTTCCACTCATATGACTGCATAAGCTGAAGGACCCAAAATGACCTAGTGGACAATGTCAACTACACTTAAAACTCTCTCATAGCAAAAGACCCTGTGTGATAGTATTGCTATTTTGAACATCAGATACCCAAGGAGTGAGTCAACAGCCAACAGCTATCTTGGGAGACAGGGAGGATCAGAAAATTCCCAGTCATGAGAAATACTAGAGATGGAAGAAAACTACTACTACTACTACTACTACTACTACTACTACTACTACTTACACACACACACACACACACACACACACACACACTGCAATGTTTCATTTAAAGCCATGAAAAATTAGATTCAGTATTTTATTATATAAATTATTATATGGGAAAGATTATGAACAGGCACATTGAAGATTCACTTTGTAACAATATATTTCAATAAAGTATAGGGTTTTTTTGGGGGGGGTAGCATAGACCAGCTGTCTGCAGGAAAGCTGTAAGCTGGAAAACTATGAAAGACAGTGTCTGTGCGTTTTCATCCCAAAGAAACCTGGAGGCAAGTGTCAGAGGGAAAATTAACAGGTGGTCCAGCAAGATACTCATGAGATTATGCCGGACAGCCCTGCTCCATCTGCCGAGACTGACACTCTTAAAGATGATCCTTATCGATCAAGGAATTCATTCTGAATTAAATACTCCCACTGTCATTCAGGGGAACAGAAAGTCTACAGAGAGGAAAGCCACAGCAATAAATCATCTTTTTATCTTGGATTCAGTGTCTGTTTGCTCCCTCTGCTCTTTTTCTAAGTAAAATTGATGCCCTTGAAAACAGACATGAATTTTGAATTATAACTCTTGAAATAACTACTAATACAAGTAGGCCTTGGGTTGAAGAAACTTTTTGGTTAGTGTTGATATTGTAGTCAATTTTAAGCCACACAAATTGTATGCTAACTGATGAACCTGATATTTACATTTTTACATGGAATATAAGAAGAAAAAACACAATTCAAATTACTTTTTTATTACTTTTAAATACACTCTTATGGCCCAATGGTATTTATACTTATTAATAAGTCATGTACTTCCTAAAGAAACACCAAAATGTTGCAGAATGAATATGAAGCACTTGTTTTTAGAATTTGAAATAATGATATGCATCATCATCTCTAATGTCTAAAGAATATTCAATCAAAATATAAATAAGCCATTTAATAAAACATGCTACATGGATGGTAGAGTGCATATATACTTTATGTGCAAGCCATTTAATAAAACAAATATTTCCCTATATTCCTGAAGAATCCCAGATGATGCATAAGGTTAGGGGCAGAGGTACTAGTGAATAACTCAGAGTTCCGCCTTCTAGGAAGTAAGAAAAAAATTAAAGGTGGTCACCATGGCATGAACATGATGGAAAATACCAATAAATCCTAAATTTGGATATTTTAAAATCACTCATTTTTTCACTCACATCTGAGTTATTTGTGTTTATATATGAATGCTGTCTACATTAGTGTTAGCAGACTCTGATAATTTCCAATAGTCCAAATTATAGACATTTCTAAATTCTATCATAGCTATTGCCAGTATTTTGAAATACTACTGGGTAATTAGAATAATAATTAGACTCATGATTAGATCTGATTATTTAGTGAACTAATTAAGAGGCAAGTATCTTAGCATGCTCAATTTTAGCAAAATATAATGACAACGATGTATCTACTGGAATCTTTGGTTATCTATAGGTCATGTAGTCAGATAGTTGTCTACTACCTGTCTGTACTATTACATAATGTTTGCATTGCAAACTTTGTCATAAATTTAAGAAAGGGAACAGCAAGGCACAGTTTTAACAGTCAAAACACACATACACACAGGCACACACACAAACAAACATACACAGAATTGTGTACTATATATAAAAGCGAGATAGTTTGGGTATGGATTTAAGATGTCTTTCCAAAATTCATATTTTGAAAGATTGGTTCACAAGTGGTTGAGTTAATGAACAGGTAGAATATTTAGGAGATAAATCCAAGCTGGGGAAATGTTATTACTGGATATGCCATTAAAATATGTAGTAGAGCCGGGCGGTGGTGGCGCACACCTTTAATCCCAGCACTCGGGAGGCAGAGGCAGGCAGATCTCTGTGAGTTCGAGGCCAGCCTGGTCTTCAAAGTGAGTTCCAGGAAAGGCACAAAGCTATACAAAGAAATCCTGTCTCAAAAAAAAAAAAATGTGTAGTAGAAGCCAGGCGGTGGTGGCACATTCCTTTAATCCCAGCACTTGGGAAGCAGAGGCAGGAGGATCTCTGTGAGTTCAAGGCCAGCCTGGGCTACAGAGTGAGTTCCAGGAAAGGAGCAAAGTTACACAGAGAAACCCTGTCTTGGAAAAAAAGAAAAAAAAATGTGTAGTAGAACACTGGCAATTTTCTCTTTTCCAAATTGCTTTCTGGCCACTATGAGATGACCATTATTGTCTGGTGCGCACTTTCATGATATGCTGCCTCACCTATGTACCTAAGAGAAATTGATTAAATCATATAAACTTTCAAAATGTGGAACCTCAAGAAAACTTTGATCCTTTTAAGTTATTATCTCAGATATTTTGTCCTTGTAAAAGAAAACTAACACATAGAGATAATAATAACATTTGAATCAGACATAATCATTAATGTAAATAAGTCTATGCAAATGAAAAAGACCTGTGTGCATTGACAATGATTGGTTAAGGTTCATGGTACATGGATGGTAGAGTGTTCAAATTATTTTGTAAAACTACATCTAACTTAAAATGAGGTGTTGAGTGAGCATCGTCCAATTCCACAGGTGAGTTACAAGTGCAAGAATAAGGATAGTAAGATATCCTTGTAATGGAGCATCTGGACTTTATAGGTGGATTATTATTTCATTCAGAGAAATTACTTTAGCTAACACCCATGACATATATAGATCAAGATCCAGTCCCCTTGATTCCAAACTGCAGAAATCAATGTATTTGTTGTATAAACCAGCTGGCAAGTAGGAATTACTGAAAACAATTTTAAACATAGTTCTGACTCTGAAAGTGGTTCAAGAGAATATTTGTTGAATGAAAATCATAGCCCCATGACCGCATTACCTAATTTTAATCATGCTAGTTATCATCTGAGAAGAAATGTTATCTCTTCTCCCATTTAATAAAAAATAAATATGAAATCAGAGGTGTATTAATTATCTAAGATCTTAAAGTCGCAGAGCACACACTGTAGCCCAAGTCTCTCATATTCTAAAATTCACTGTCTTGATTTCTCTCAAGGAGTTTTATTCAGAACATCAATCAAGGGATACTTGGGCAGCTCCAAGCCCAATGAGAAGCTGAATTAGTAAAATATGACATCATATGAGAAGGAATGACACACTGCAAGTCCTGACAGTGAGGCAGACCTGTAGAGCGGGGTAGGACTCATGGAAAGATCAGCTTTCTGTTCCAACTTATCCTCTATCCTTACGAACATTCAACAGATATAGAGGGTTATTTTTTTCACGTTAGTGAATTGAATGGATGGTGTTAACAGCATCTTCTGGGTAGAGGTGACAAAAACATCCTTTTAATAGGATATTTTTGTCCTCTCCTTGAGAATGATCTAGCCCATAAGCCATCATACGACCGGGATGAGAGACCTGGGTTGATTGCCTGATTTTAGATTTCAGCCAGTTGTTCTTTGACCATTCTCAACTGAGGGTAGGGCTACGTCACAGGGGAATAACTTGGGTATATGTCGACTGTGTTGTACGTGGCACAAGTAGTATATATAATGACTCTGGGAGGCCTGAGTAAGAAGAAATTAGTATTTGGAATGGTAATGCATGCCTGGGACCTCAGTATTTTAGAGGCAGAAGCAGCATGGTTGCTGCCAATATAATTAAAACCTGATCTACATAGGAAGTTCTAGTCTAGGCAGACACACACACACACAAGCACATGCACACACACATGCACTTGCACATGCATACACATACAGTAATGCACACACACTACACATTGGGCAGGATGCAAAGAAGAAGGAAGGAAGGAAGAAGAAGGAGGAACACAGAAGGTTGGAGGGAGAGAGGGAGTAAGCGAGAGAGTAGGAGAAGAAAGAGAAAGTGACAGAAAGGGGGGGCAAGCAAGCAAATAAGCAAGGATTGGACATGTGACACATGGCTATAATCCTCACATTCTGGAGGTGGAGACAGGGGATTCAGAGTTCAAAGCCAGCCTTGGCTAAAGAGCAAATTTGAAGTCAACGCAGGCCACCAGAAACTGCCTCTTTCTCTTATGCACATAAAGGCATCAGTGTTAAACGATGAAGGAGTACAGTTATTAGTGAATTTAGCTGGTTTTCAAAAGCTTACAGGTTTGTAAAGGTTTTCTATCAGAAAACATAAAACTTACAATATGTCTTTATAGATTTTTCAAGTGTTGCCCAGATTTAATACTTTCAGACATACTTCTGGAGTCATCTGTAATAGCTACGTTTTACCACCCAAGTCCTTTTTCTGTGAACTTTCTCTTAGAGCATGCTAAGTGGCTGAAAGCAGAGGAGAAACATGTCTGCTTTCCTCATTTGCTCATTAGTATAATATGGTGGCGATAACGATTGGCATGAGCTAATCTCAGTTATATGTCACTTGTTCCATCATGATATTTTGGTAATCCACATAGTATTCATAACTGTATCATTAAAACCATCAAATATTTAGGATAGCCTTTCCTTTCTTATCACAAAGATCGCCTCTAAAGAGTGAGAAGAAAAGCACTCAAATAGTATATGTGTCTAAAGATCCAATTCTAGAAGTAACTTGATCATTTCCAGTAAAAAAAATATTTTAGATGTTGTGGTGGTTTGAGTAGGAATGGCCCCTATGGGCTCATATGTTTAAATGCACAGTCACCAGGGAGTGCCACGATTTTAAATGATTAGAAGGATTCAGAGGTGTGGCCTTGTTGGAGGAAGTGTGCCACAAGGGGTTGCCTTTCAGGTTTCAAAAGATCATGCCAAACCCAGAGTCTCTCTCTTAGCCTACAGATCAGGGTGCAGCTTGCAGCTACTGCTCCAGCACCGCACCTGCCTTCCACATGCTCCCTGTCATGATGCTCATAGATTAAGCCTCTGAAACTGTAAGCCAGCCCCAATGAAAAACTTTCTCTCCTGAGAGTTGACTCAGTCATGGTGTCTCTTCACAGCAATAGAACACCAAACAGAATAAAGGTGTATACTTCAATATGTCTCATACGCTGTAAAATGAACTTTAAAAGTTGTCTAGGTTAGGGAGTAGAAGTGACAACAGAGTTACAACCTTTTGTTTGTTATTCTGCCTTTTTTATTCCATTTTTTAAATGAGGTTACTTCCCCAGAGTATGAAAAAGTATGAAGATTGGCACATACATAAATAAACCAACTCAGTGCTTCTTAGTTTCAGAAATTGGCAGTATTTATTATTACTTTCTGAGTCAAAGAACCAATGGTTTTCATTAGCACATAAAACATCCGACTGTGGCTGATAAATCAGGGAGTTATCTCTGTTTCTTTATAATGGGGCATATCTTCATTCGGGGAAGAATAATTTTGAGTGATAGTTCACTTATTATTCGATAGTTTAATGAATGTATTAAATGGAATCTGTATATTCATATATATGTATATATATATTAAATATTTATTCAATATATATTCAATAATTCAAAAGCAACTCAAAAGGGAAGCTCATTTAGGCCTGCAGCAATCCTGAAATAATCATTTAAAAAAAATCAAGCAAACCTCATGGTTTGAAAACGAGGAATTTGACTCCTGGCAGGAGGATCCCACTGAAGGGACATGGCCAGACATGCAGTGTCCTGATGGACAGCTGCTTTGACATTGGTAAGACTGAGAAAAGCAAAGACTTACATGTTACAAGATCAGTGGAAGAGGGGAAAGCAATGAGTGATGGGCTCGTTTCATGTTTTCTGATGGAGGTACATACTTAGTAGGTACTTTTCTTGTTGCTGTGTCTAGGTGTCTGACATTATGCAGTTTCAGGAAGATATATTTTGGCTCAAGGTTCCAGGGGGGTACTGTCCATCATGGAGGGGAAGTCAGGAATTCAGGGGCACAAGTCTGTTTGGTCACATTGCATTTTCCGCTGGGAAACAGAGGAAACAGGAAACAGAACTGGTTATAAACTCTCAATTCCAGACTCTGATGACCTACCTACTGCATTGAAATTTTACCTCCTGAAGATTCTACCACCTTCCAAAACAGTGCCACCAGCTGGGGCTATGTATTCAAACACATGAGCCAATGGGGAACATTTCACATTAAAACCATCAAAGTGGAAAATTCAGTTTTTCTCCTTCCCTCCCTCCCTCCTTCCTTTCATCTCTCCAATTTTCCATATGATATAGGACCTGCAGCTGAGGGAGAGACGTCAACAACATCACACATTCTCAGTGTTGGTGAGGCTCGTGAGTATAAAAGATTGACAGGTTGATATTCTGCTCTCAAGAGTCTTAGTGTGTGTTTGGAAAGAAAAAGACTTTTCAAAAGAGCAATTGCTCAGAGATTGAGACTACTAAGCTACAGACACAAATGGCAAGTATCAAAGGACTAGAGATACGATAAGAGGTGAATTCAAGGGTATCAAATCAGCCATTTTCCTTAAGCAAGCCGCCTTCAAGAAATATGCTAGAAACTCTGTGTCATTGGGTTATCTACAAGTGCAGTACAATCTGAAAGAGTTTGAGTCTATCAGACACAGAAAATCAAACACCCAACCAAAGGAGTATAATGTTCACTCATAAAGTAATGCATTACATATAAGCAGATTAAATGTTATATCTCTTTATTTAATGAAGAGAGTTGATGTTTTTTGCCTTCTAGGAAATTTGACTTTCATCATGAAAAGAAAAATCAGTAACTGCACATTTTCTGTCTATACCTTGATACAGCATTATGTAATCCATGAAGAGTTATAGAAAGAACAGTTCGTCTTGGTAATTGCCTGACTCGTGCCTCCCTGAGACTGTTTAACATATCATTTCAGGTAGAAGTCTTGACTGCATTTAAAGGAAAAATTACACATTAGCGTAAAATTATTACATTAACCAGAAGTTGTAAAACATTGATCAAAATATTTCCCAAACCTATCATTGAATTTCACATATAGGTAAGTGCACACACACACACACACACACACACACACACACACACACACACACATTCAGCTGCATAGAAGGTATAAATTTGTGCCTCATGTAGCATTTTTCATACTTATTAAATGTATATGTGCATGTTTCATTATATATATTATTCTATGTATGTTATATGCATATTGCTAATATATTTCATGTTTATTGTAAACATTTTTGTAGATGCAAAGCAAAATTTAACTTTTAAAGGTTTTTGGTTTTTGCATGTACATAGATTTTTATACACAAGAATTACAATTCCCATTGGGTGACAATTAATTTCAAATGATTGTGCCATAAAATATCAAAGACCTAATATATGACAATCTATTTGTATAAGGTCAGAGGTTATTATTAATTTTATTATATGTGGTTTTGCAAATTTATAATTTGAAATATTTGATTCCACATTCAGAAAAACTCATAGTTTTGCATGCTTGATGCATGTTTTATGAAGGATTTCCCTGGTATAGTCACACAGAATATATGCCCATATACATGAACAATGCTTTCCCTTATGTCGGTTTCTCATCTAGAATACACTTACTGTGGGTTAGAATGCGTCAGCCCCTCAGAAAGTTGTGGGAGACAGAATTATCACAAGGCCAACAATGAATCCAGCAAAGATATAACACATATGTAGACACTTCATTAAGACAATAATAGTTCATGTTTGGCAAAATAAAGATGGCTTGTGAGACTACCATGAAATATTTGGAACACTTTCAAAACTAAAAATAATTACTTACATGATTGAATTCATTTTATTGTTATTTAAATGGAAACTGTTTCACCTGAGTCACCAAGAGCTGCTCATTAGTTAAGAAACAACCGAGGATGTAAATGTGGGGAAAACAACCTTCAAGACAATACATATATTTTAGAAGCCTCTATATTTAATAAGAAAGCAAAAACCTAATTAATGACTGAAAAAGAGAAAAAATTTAAATGACTATAATTAAGATTCCATAATAGCTTGCATTCCCCAGAGAAATATGTTTTACTGAATTGAAATGAGTGAACAAAATATGACCTTGTATATAAAAATAGCCTTAAAGAAAGTTATTTGTAGATGTAACCAATCGTCTTTTTAAAATAAGAAACACAGAGCCAATGTAAAAGAGAAAGCCGAGAGGTCAGAGCTCAGAGATAAAATCTTACCTCCTGCCGTGCTCCTAGCTTCCCCGAGAGAGGGAGGTACTTCCTGTGTCTCTGTTTAAATAATCTTTCTGTTCTGCCTTCTCATTGGTTGTAAACCCAACCACATGACTGCCTCATCACTGCCTGTAAGTACCGCCCTCCAGGTCTTAAAGGCGTATGTCTCCAATACTGGCTGTATCCCTGAACACACAGAAATCTACCTAGCTCTTCTAACCACCATGCTCTTGCTATGGCTCTAATAGCTCTGACCCCAGGGCAACTTTATTTATTAACATAAAATTAAAATCACATTTCAGTACAAATAAAATATCACCACATTTCCCCTTTTCTATTTAAATAAAAAGAAAAAAGGCAAAAGGTTATAACTAACAAAAGAAAAACTATATACAAAAGTACAATAACTATATACAATATATACAAGTAACAAATACCTAAACGATGTCTAGTCCATTTGTATTTGACAAATCAGAGAAAATAATTGCCTTATCTATCCTATTTTAGTAAGTTCAAAATGTATCTAATTCACTTTCTATCCTAATTAATCTTCAACTATAACTAACTAATCTTCAACTCCCTCAGAGACCCAAGAAGGAAATAATATTAGCTAACAAAAATAAAAACAGGAAGTGCACAAAAGCAACTTCCAAAAATTTTGTGAGTTGACAGAAACAGCCAGCTGCCTGGACAGTCACCTGAGGTTTCTCCACAGTGTTGGGGCATCATCTTCAGCCTATAGGCTTATGGTATCTGACAGACTCATTTGTGAAGTAGGTTGTACACAAGGTCAACAGTTCAACCTCACATTGGGTGAGAGCAGTCCATATACCAGAAACACCTGAATTCCACTAGTGTCATGTCATGATTCAGGATTTTAAATTCTGGAAATTGTTGATGGTTTTTGAATTCAGCTGTCCATTCTTCTTGGCTGTGTATATATGGCTTCATCTCAGCATCCCCTTCTTCTCCACATCCCTCTATTAAATGCCAGTCTACTATTGAGAGGCGTGAGCTTTAGTTGCTGTTCCATTGCACAACAGAAGCCATCGGCCCACTGCCTGTTCAGCTGCCTTCAAAGAAAAGGGTACTGTACCTTTTCCAGATTGTGAAGTCCACTTCAGGGATGGTGCCATATTGTCCTGGCCTCAGAAGATGCCTTTTGATAAAGCCATAACCACACTTGTTTTGGCAAGAATCAGTAGTCCTTTGTTTCGTGTTCTGTCTGTCCATTTTGTCCTGTTGATTTGAGGATACTTTGTTGTCCAGTGGCTAACTTTTGCCACAATGAAAGTTAACTCCATATGCAGTTTCTTCAATGCCCATATTTTCTCTGAAGTAGATTAGTACTGCCAGGAGCCTACATGTCTCAAAAAAAGAAAAATTTCTAAGTTATTAAAACATTTTAAATGCCATATTCTGTAGATCTCTGAAGGGTTTGAAGATGACCTGTCTAAAATACATCTGCTCAATTTTTAAAACATATCTAATATGACTACAATTTCTATTGTAATGTCTAACTACTAACTTTCATTTCTTTATATCCTAATAGTTGGTAATAATGTAAAGTATTTAAAACTAGTAATTGTTTTAGAAGCCTCTATATTTAATAAGAAAGCAAAAACCTAATTAATGACTGCAAAAGAGAAAAAAATTTAAATGACTATAATTAAGATTCCATAATAGCTTGCATTCCCCAGAGAAATATGTTTTACTGAATTGAAATGAGTGAACAAAATATGACCTTGTATATAAAAATAGCCTTAAAGAAAGTTATTTGTTTCTGTTTGAACATATATATGTATATATTTATATAAATTTATATAAGTATGTATATTTTTCAATATGAATATATATTTATATGTATAAATATATATATTTTCAAGGTCTCTCTATTTGTAGCTAACTTTGTTTCACTTGGGGAAATTTTAAAAGAAGTTTCTCTCTACTAAATTTTTTTCAAGAATCTCATGCAGTATAATAAATATATATCCTTCCAGTGAAAACACTGGTTAAATTATGTAGAAAAACTGTGTTAAAGGGATCCACAGATGAAAGTGTTTGATTATACAAATACTTCATTTGTCACAGGAAGCAAAAGCTTGGATCCATTAGATTAGTTATAAAACAGTTACACTCAGTGAATTTTAGCATTTCACACTATAGCAAATATACCCTTGTCTGTGCCTTTTGCACCATGATCACAGGTAAGACTTTAAAGTAAGACATCAGAGGTGATGATCTCATTGCTCAAAAACTGTGAAGTCCCATTCAGAAAAATCCTTTCTTTTCTGGGTAATATTATTACATGTCTATGTTAGATATCCTTGCATGTTGCTGGTTATCTCTGTAGATAAGCTATATAATAGATGCAGTCGTATGGACAACAAGGCTGGAGATGTGGCTCTGTGGTAGAGTGTTTGGCTATCAAGCACCAATGCTCTGGGTGCACTGCACTATGGGAATATAAAGAAACAAGCCTGTAAATAAAAGTGAGGGAGATGTGGTGGCCCAGAGCAGATTGTAAAACAAAGCTGGGAGAGAAGGCATTGACTCTAGGACAGTGGTTCTCAATTAACTTTAATTTCCAATAAATAATATCATATATTTAAAAATTATTTTATTTGAATTTTTATATTTAAGTGTTTGTATGTATGTAATCATGTGCATTTACATGCCCATACCGATGGAGGCCAGAAGAAGGTGTCAGAGCCCCTGGAGCTAGTGTTTAAGGCAGTTGTGAGTTATGGGACCCAAACTCCGGTCCTTTGCATAAATGAGAGCTCTATTAACCAACAAGCCTCTGCTCTATCCCCTAAATAACCATTTTTAAGTGTAATGTTTCCTGAGGAATATTGTGGGATACATTTGCATAGAAATTATTTAGAGTTACTCTGGGTATATATCTGAAAGTAGTATAGTTGAGTTATTTGGCACATATATATCTAGATGTAAATAACTCAAAGAACTCCACAGAAGAAGTAGAAAGATTGTAAGATCAAGAGATCATGAAAAATGGTCTAAAATGGTGTCTGGATGTGCAGAAAAATTGCAGTTATGCATCCACAGCAGCTCTGGCAATCTCCATGAGACCTGCACAAGATCAAGCCAGCATACATACCAGAATCTTTTTTGAGGCGCTCAGGACTTTTCAACACTAGCTGAAGAGTTGTGGGTGGTTGGTGGATGCAAGAGAGTCAGGGTCCTTTTTTTTCAGGGATGTGGACCCTGGTAGGTTTATGCTTCAGTGAGTGGCTGGTCCTCATGTACTCATGTTTATATGGGCAGCACTAATTGGTTTCAGTGGCTTATTAAAAAAAAAAAAGCAAGGAAGATAGAGAGAAAGAAATAAAGAGAGAGAGAAAGAGAGAGAGAAGAGAGAGAGAGAGAGAGAGAGAGAGAGAGAGAGAGAGAGAAAGAAAGAAAGAAAGAAAGAAAGAAAGAAAGAAAGAGAAAGAAAGAAAGAAAGAAAGAAAGAAAGAAAGAAAGAAAGAAAGAAAGAAAGAAAGAAAGAAAGAAAGAAAGAAAGAAAGAAAGAAAGAAAGAAAGAAAGAAAGAAGGGAGAGGGCATGAATTTGGAAGTGGAAGAGTTAGAGGTGTGTGGGGGAGCGGATATGACTTGAATCCATTGCACACACATATGAATTTTTTAAAGAATAACTCACTCTTTAAAATTTACATTAGATCTTTATTATTTTTTTCTCAGAGGGCTCTGTGAATGTCAGATGAATAATGCATTTAAATAGAATTTTCAAACTGTAATATGCTGTCCAAATGTCTGCTAATATGAAAGGCATTAAAATTGTTAAGGTGTTTTTCAACAGGACTTCCCTCCGTGAGATCAGCTTGGTGGGTGTGTGGTGTAACAGCCTGGCTCTTGGGCGGGGGACATCCCTGCAATGAGATGTGAGTCCTACTTGCAAAGTCTACACCCACTTCAGGCCACTGCTGAGGCACACCACAGTCTGAACATGAAGGGCAGGCTGACCATGAACGTCACAACATGGCTCTGTAATCTAGTTATCTAAACATTATTTCTCACTCAAAGAAACCAAAAATATTTGTAGAAATATATGTTAAAATTAGGGATGAGAGACTATCAGAATGGCTTTTTATTACAATAATGTGACCTATTAAACTATTTCTTTATAATGTGTTTCCAAGATTATATAACTCTCCGCCTATTTTAAATGTGAAAGAAGAGATACAAGATGGAGATATATACAAGACTCTGGTCTTCTTTTGGGTCCACGATTTTGGTGTTGCACATTGATTTAGTTTAACAAACAGGTTAAAAGGTATAAAAGTTTCTTTCAGGGTGTAGTTTTTTAACAGTCTTGGGATTATTCTTCTATTTAAAGATGCATTTCAACACTTCTCACTAAAGATAACTTTATTGTGTTAAAAACACTTAAGAAATTTTGCAATGTTATATGTTAACTTTTAAAAAGTTGAGACAAAACCTCGATCCCCAGTCTCTGTCAAATTACTAATGCTCTAGAATTCAAATTAGTAGTGTTCTAGAATCCCCAATTTTTAACATAGTTTCGAACTCATTCACAGAAAATTAAATTTCATGGGTACAAATATGTCCATATTACATATCTATAGATACACACATGTATAGTTCTTTAACGTCCTCTTTCCTGGAAAAATAAAGCATCAATCATTCTCCTAAATATTTATGCATTCAAAATGACTTGGTATACACATACATGTACATACGTACATAGATGTGGCTAATGTTTATGAGGGTGGTTTAGAATCATCAATGAGATTACCAAAAGTGATGGATACAGCTCAGGCAATGAACATGAGCTGCTTATTTCATTAAGTTTCATTTAAGTTTTTAAAGCTCTCTAGCAAAAGTATTATGTAATCTATTCCACATATGAGGGATCTGAGGTAATGCTAACATTCACAGTATGAAGTCTATCCTGTTGGGTCTTTTTACTTTTCAGATGGAACTTGTATGGACCTAAAGTCAAACAGAAGCTTCAGAACATTATTAGTGTTAATATTTATTATGTGCTTAAAAGCTACTTGGCCCTCTCCTTAGCCTGCATTTTCCTTTACTCCTAACAATAACCCTGTGGGGTGGTGCTATTTTCCTGCCTCTTAAATGTTATGGAAACTAGGTTCAGAAATTTAAGTTCATTAACATCATACATATAGTATAAGAGGTGTGGCTCTCACATTCCAAAGCCTGTTCTAACTACTACCTGAGTGTGTTATACCATGAATATATAGGGAACAAAGACAAAAGAGAGAGAGAGACACACACACCAGACAGTGAGAAGTGTGCAAAGAAAATGAGATGGCAGTTTTTGCAGGAAAAAATAGCCATAATAATGTAGAAAGGAATATTTTAGCTTATCCACTCAGAAATAATTGTTTCATGAGATTAATCTTAGTGTGTGCTTCAACGTTTTTCATTCTATTCATCTAGAAATTTCAATTAGTTGATGGTAAGAAGTAGTGAAGTAGCTATGTCAGTAAATCAGCTTTCCATCGTGGAAAATACACCTCTAGGTGATGGATTATGAGACAGGAATCATGCTGATCACTGGGTGTCATCCTTTATAGGCAAGAGTTGCTCCAAAGTCATCCAAATATCTTTGAACATTAATCAGTGCAAATTTTGCAGGTTCAGAGATGAAAGAACTGCACTGATTATAAATAACCACTATCATACACAGAGACTATTTAAATTAATCAGTAGAAAAGATGCATTAAAATAAAATTAGTGTTGAAGGGGATTATTACATTATTGTATTATTAAACTGTCTTCAGTATTGTCCATAAGCTTTAGTTCCAGATAATTGTAAGGGCAGATATTGTAGATATTTCAAATGCAAGTCATATTCAACACTATTAAACTTCTAGTTAAATTTTCCATTTTAAAAGTTAAGATGACATTTACCTAAAGTGAGATATGCGTTTTAATAGAATGCATAATGAGTTTGGCCAAATACACACATGCATATACACATACACATAAACAAATGCACACACATGTAAATATATACACATACACATATGCACACATCCACAAAAATATATACATACATGCATACATACATGCTTACATACTCAACTATACACATATGCAAACACATAAACACACATAGGAGTACAATATACAGAGACATATACAAACAGGGGCATGCACACACACACACACACACACACAAAGAAACAAATACATATACATTCATACACATAGGTACCCACATGTACAGGCACATATTTATAGGTACACACACATATGTAGAAACACTATACACACAGACAGAGAGGCACACACAACACACAGAGACACACACAGGAAAGCATGCACCCAGGCACACATGCATATTCACACAGTCACACACATTCACACTCACATACACACACAACTTGCGTATGTACAGTTTTGTGAGACACTAGTAAACACTGCTCCACACTGTGTCTGTCATTTACATGCCAAACAGCAATGCAGAAATATAAGTTTTGATACATATACCTTTTTTTGCAAATTATCAGACTCAAATGTTAGCTATATTCTATCCCATTCCTCAATGGTCAAATGATTTTCTTTTTTAATTTTCCAGCTCTTTATATATTGCTTATTGCAAATATTTTTTGCCAAGTCTGTGTTCACTCTTCTAGGGCCATTTTGCCATATGATATTGTAAGAAAATTTTATTTAGTGTTGTAGTTTATGAACATGTGCCAGTCAGACATGTCCTTGTAACACAATGAAAGGAGGGATTTTTTTTTCTCAGTATTTTTAGAAGTGTAAATCTAGGCCCATCTTGAAACAGAGCATCAAGGTACCCAGAGCAGACAGCAGAGGCCCCTTACTTCATAGAGGACAGACACCAGAAAGGAACAGATGCAAGGCCAATACCATCTCCTCTTCCACACTCCCTCCAGAGTGGCCCCACCTCCTAATGCTTCCATTGCC
This sequence comes from Peromyscus maniculatus bairdii, assembly GCF_049852395.1. Taxonomy (NCBI): domain Eukaryota; kingdom Metazoa; phylum Chordata; class Mammalia; order Rodentia; family Cricetidae; genus Peromyscus; species Peromyscus maniculatus. Next base: position 22,898,874 of record NC_134872.1, on the reverse strand, counting down.
GCCCAAAATAGCATTCGCAGCAGCAGTTTCATCAACATAGGAGCCTCAGGGGGAACATTTCATACCCAAACATAACAATACACATTTACTAATTTGTACCTTGCCCAATCTGTCCATCACTGATTTGGGGTATTGAAATCTCTTTGCCCATTCCACACTACAAATATATCCCATTTTGTTTAATTCTAGCATTCTCCTGTTTTTCAACATTATATTTAGGACCATATATATCACTAACCACATTTTGTACATAATGAGAGATAAAAATAAGTTTAAATTTTCTTCATGTGAATATCCAACTTGCCAGTTCTTTTTTGTGAAGACTCTCCTTGCTGCACTGAGTTGCTTTGATAACTTCACTATTTCTAGCCTTTCTGTTCTGTTCCAACTATCAATTTATCTCTTCATGTTCCAACACCCACTTCAAGTTTGGAATCAGATAGGGAAAGCACTACACTACAATTTCGTTCTTTATGAAGTTATTTTAGTTTTCTCAAAGTATTTTCTGAGGACATGAATTGCATAAAAGGTTGTCAATTTCTATAAAAATGATGCAAAAATTTATTTTATATTAATCTATTCCAGTGCAAGAACATGCTGTTGCTGTTCCCCGTTTCTTAAAAGGATGTTGTGTGTCTTTCTTCTGCCCCTTTCTTGTTTCTGAACTGCTTACCCAAATATCCACAGCTCTTACTTTAATGGAAATGAGAGACAATGCATTCTGAAGCCATGTTGAGTGACCGTGGCTTCAGAAACAGAGGTCTAGGTTACCCCAAAGTCCATGTTCCTATAGGAAGCAGTTTCATAACATTTTAATACTTTTACAGAATAGAGAAAGTCATAGAGCAATACAAGTTTAAAGCAAATTGGTGGGTACATCAGAGAGGCAGGTACAGAAAGATGGGGGAAGCTGTTCTACAGGACCAAAATACTGTCTGTTGACATTCTTAGCTTTTGGATTGGTGGAAAGCAGTGGTCTCTTAAGCTGATAGACAAGAAATACGTTTTATCTATTAGTCACAGAATGTCAGTCCCAACACAGAGGCAGGCAAGGAATGATTGTTACAGAGAGCTAAAACTAGCCCAAGATAAGGTAATTAGCTGATGGAGCTGCAACATTCCAACCTCTTCACAGTACTGAAGTTCTAATCATCCAACTAGTCTCTGCAGACACAACTTCTTTCTAGGAGCTCTTATTCACATGACATAGATGTTCAGATATATATTTTCTAAAGCACTATTTTAGCTCCTTTGCATACATTCTATGATCATCTTTTTATGATATTCTTTTCATTTAGTTAATTGAAATGTGCTTTCACTTAAATAAAATGCATTTTTAAAATGTTATCTTATTTTCTTTCTGATCATGTAATGTAGAAGGTGAACCCAGGAATCCACCTGCTCCTGCCTCCACAGAGCTGAGATTACAAGCGTACCCCATCCAGCTTTCCATGTGGGTGCTGAGTCAAGCTCAGGTCCTCACACATCCAGAGCAAGCATCTTATCCAGAGAGCCATCTCCCCAACTTTGTTTGAGCTCTGGTTATACATCTCTACAGTATCCTGATGTCTACTGTCTACATGACAGGTATATGTAATTCTTTTATTTTGAACATATTATGTGTTCATGTCTCAAATGTACTACCTGCAATAATTGGAAATGTCTTATCTTGGTTGGATATTTAGTTCTTTCCCCGATCCTTTTAATATTCTGATTTAAGTTTTTGGATCTTACTCCTAGACTCATGAATATCGTTAACTTTTTTTATGTCACTTTGCATAATGTAGTTAACACTGATGAAAGATTTTGTGACAGCCCCATCAGCTCCCCACTTTGTCCTCTGTATTTTTATACACTTAATTTCTACATATTATATTCAAGAGAGTAATTTTCCTAAAACAATAAGGCTAGGAGTGAAGGTATAAATTTGAGTTAGGTAAATGTCGGCTCTAAATATATACTCTCACAATATAGTTATTTTTTATTTGATCATTAATGGGTTGATTTTATTGTTAAAAATACCTTCTATTTGTTATTTATTCTCTGTGTCAGTTTGTGGGACTTGGTTGCCTCCTTTCACCATGTAGGATCTGTAGATCAATCTCAGGTCAGCAGGCTGAGTGCCAAACACCTTTACCCACAAAGTCACCTTGCTTGACCATTAATGGTTTTATCCAACTCTGAGCACCTCTGAATAAATAACTGTTGATATAATATTATTATGTGTTTGTTAAATTTAAAAAAATCACAAGGAAATAAGTGACCTATTAATATCTGGTGCACAAGTGTCAACCACATGCCTGCACAAATATAGATTTTAAAACTGTCTATAATTGTGTGTACTCACTCTTCCACTATTGAATAAATATCTTTATTCCAAGTGATACTGAAGATGCCCTACAAAAAAGAATAATAAAAACTGTGTTGTGTCTTCTCATCTTATTATTGAATAAAACTATGCAGGAGTACAGTGAATAAATCACTGCAAAAGCAGTAATTAGTAGGGAAAGAAAATCTACACCAAGAAATATGTTCATGTTTTTCTAAACATATCCTGGAATCTCAAGGGGATGTGATTAAGAGAATGATAACAAATTTGGGTGAATGTATTTTATATCTATTAATATAGCATGGGAAGTCAGAATATGTTTCTTAAAGAAATTATGGACAACTAGGAAATTAATGTCTCTGAGTTTGCTTGTAGAAAATTTAAATTTTAAAGTAAGTTTTATTGAGGTACGTTTTGAAGAAGCTCAGCAACGTATGCACATGCATAACCCTACTTCCAGATGTAAAATATTTGAATGACAGTATTTTGCCTAGAAGTTTCTTTCTATGCCATAAATGCTAGATATAACTAATCTTCTATTATTACCGAATCTTCACTGTTTTTAAATTTCACAAACAATGGGTAATATATTTAGATGCTGGATCCAGTCTTGTTTCATCTACCAATGTAATGTTTGTTTTGCTTACTGAAATTTCTACATTAAAGTCCCTGAATATTTAGATTACTTCTAGGTAGAGATAATTGTAAATAATTTGATTTGAAGATTTTTATAAATTGTTCTTGAGGAAATACCAAACCGCAGAATTGCTCCATTCTGTGTTGGATATGTTTTTTTAAGGAACTTCCTGGTAATGGTCTCCCAAAGTCATTTTGCTATTCAATCTATGCAACGTTAAAGAACTCCAAAGTTATACAGACTGTAATACACAACAGAATTCAATACTATGACTAATTTTTGAATATAGATTATTTCCTTTTCTTGTTAGCCATATTGTCGATCTTTAAACATTTTGAAACATGTTGGTGGATCTGCTGTGCTAGATCATGGTGTTTTGGATTGCACTGGACTGATGATGGATAGGGTTCTCTAAATACGACAATATTGAAACATTGGTTTACATTCTTATTTTTCATCAGTTTTGGTGAAATGTTTTCCAAATGTGTCCACTTATTATCTATCTTTTTGATGGTGCTGTCTCTTTCTTCAGTTTGCTTCCATCATAAACTTTTCAGTAAGCAGATGCTTTGCATTTTCTTTTTATCCCTTATGTTTCTTAGCTGTGCCACCAGAAAGTAGATCTTAACTTTTTATTAATTATATTCTATTGATGCATCATTTTCTTTTTTTTTTTTTTTTTTTTTTTTGGTTTTTCGAGACAGGGTTTCTCTGTGTAGCTTTGCGCCTTTTCCTGGAACTCACTTGGTAGCCCAGGCTGGCCTCGAACTCACAGAGATCCGCCTGGCTCTGCCTCCCGAGTGCTGGGATTAAAGGCGTGCGCCACCACCGCCCGGCTGATGCATCATTTTCTAATGTTGTTTGAATTGGTGTGTTACGCTACTTCTAAGAATTTAATGTTATGCCTCACATTTAGTAGTGTGTTAATGTATAAGTGGTTTGAGGTCAGTGTCTTTTTTTATAGGCATATAATTTTAAAACTCAGTTCTTTGTCATCTTTATGAAGAATGACACAGATGTACAAAACAGTGCTGTTTCTGGACAATTTATACTAATCATTGCTGTATTTATCCACAGCTTTAGAAATATTGTAGATTACTATTCAGAGTTATCTCTAATCTTTGTTTACTGATACAGTAAACTTAAAATAGCATTCTGTTATATTTATGTATCTAATGAAGATTGTGCTTTTATTTTCAGACTATTAATTTGATATGTTAGAGTTATTGATTTAAAAAGAATGTTAAGCCCACCTCAACTTCTTGGCTAAACCCTATTTTTCTTTCTGCAGTGGTGAAGAGAAATTCTTTTTTTTTTTTTTTTTTTTTTTTTTTTGGTTTTTTCGAGACAGGGTTTCTCTGTGTAGCGCCTTTCCTGGAGCTCACTTTGGAGACCAGGCTGGCCTCGAACTCACAGAGATCCGCCTGCCTCTGCCTCCCAAGTGCTGGGATTAAAGGCGTGCGCCACCACGCCCGGCGAGAAATTCTTTTCTCATGACTTAAATAAGAAATCAGGAAGTCAATATATTTGGTAACAAGTTTTACAGAACTGATACTTTGTTCCAGTTTCTCTATTTCAACCCAAAGAACAATGAACAATTTCAATGACATTTACTATCTCCCTTACTTTATCATTTATTGACAGTTACCTTTTTCCATACCAAATGTTAGACTCATTATTTGTTAAATAGTTTATTCAATATGAATACATCCATGCTATTTATTTTTAACACCAACCACTCCCCATTTCTGCAGATCACTCCCTATCCCCAACATTGCTTTTTCCTCCCAACTCCATGTCTCTGTCTCTCTTTGTGTCTCTCACTTTCTCCTATCTCTTTGTCTCCTCCTCTGTCTTCCCCCACCCCTTGCCCTCTCTCTCTCCACCCCTCTCTTTCTCAATGGCCTCTGTGTTCATTGAGTATTGCTTGCATGTACATGGATGTGGGGCCACCTACTGGAGCATGGATAACCTGTTAGGCTTACATCCCTGAAGAAAACTTGACTTCTTTCCCCACTAGCCATCAGTTACCAACAGTTACTTAGACAGGGGTGAGGCTTCAAAATTCCCACCCTGTCTTTTAAGATATAAGCCATTCCACAAAGACTCCCTGAGTGCTGTCCTTGCAGTGTAGCTTCTGAATATTTTCTCCACATCTGAGAACTCTCCACTTATTATTGTCCTACCCTGGAAATCACACTGCATGCCACCTTGTTTTCCACATATGTATATTTGTCGCAAAATTTCATTGTTTTTATGGTCCTCGTTCTTTAGTTCCTTCTTTTAGTTAAACATCCCACACTGTCTTCTGTGAATTGATCTATTTTCTCCATAGTCTTTAGAGATATAATCAATTAGATCATTTAGTAGCTGTGGGCATAGGATGTGATGTAGCTGTTGGCACATCTCATGACATTCTTAGCATTGATTTCTGGATACTGAGAAAATGAGTGTTAAGTCCAGAGCTTTTTGGGCTAAGGGGACACCATCTTCATTAAGCAAAGAACTCCAAGAAAGAAAGTAAGACCAATCAGGTAGTATTACTAGTGTTACTTGAGAGCCTCAATCATATATGCTGGAAGGCACATGTACTCCTCTCATAGAAGTGAGCACTTCTTATAGAGGGCATGAGGTCCTTGTGCTCATAGATAAGCACTAGGGAAACCACAATGTTAAACCCACAGGCTTGTCTCTTCAACAGAAGGCATGTGTACCTGTTTTCTATGCAGAAGACTGGGAGTGGATATAATTAATCACTGGAGATCTGTACTGCCTGTAGGGCCAGGTCACACCTGAATTCTCCAGACCATTATATTTAACCCAGATGCTTCCACAATAAACCTTTATCTTTATCTTTGTTTCTCAGTCAATAGAACCCATCCTTAGGGGAGATGCCACATGTTCTTTATAGCCTGGTGACCTCTATGCTATTTGTATGACCAATACCATACCAGATCCTCCACAGGCCCTTCCGCTATGGAATCCATCTTTATGGCAGGGGTCACATGTAATTGGCAAAAGAGTTTCGATGTAGTTACACATTATGCCTGATTGTGCGTATAAGGTTGGGATATTTGTTTTCGGGAAAGCTTTTGCCAACGTTTTACTGTATTTAAATGTCTAAAATAGGCTGCCTAGTGTCAGACTCTAGAAGTTTGAACAAACATCAACTAACCATGTCATGTTGAGCAAATTTCCCCTCTTATATCACCCAGATTATTACTCTGCCAGCTGTGGTGCTTGCAAAGGCTGCCACATTTCTCCCCATTATTTTTGTATAATTCATTTATTTTATTTTTTGTCACATGTTTAATGTCCAGAGTTACAAGTGTGAGACTTTTTTTTTTACTTTTTATAAGACATAAATTGTAGCTGACACAAAGTCTGAACACTAATTACTAAAAAAATGCATGTCTTGTAGAACTTTTGAATGGCAAAGATATTTTCTCAACCAGAACAAAGAAATCATATGGAACAGAGTAAGAACCTTCACCAATATCACTCTATATTTAAGATTTTTCCTTTATCAATCTTCTATTTAGAGGTACTATAAACATTATTCTTTAAAACACGATTGTTTCTGCTGTGGCAATTATCTACTCCAAAGTCAGAGCCTTCCAGTAGCTATGTGACAGTGCTGTTTCAGAATAGAGGGAAAAAAAACATTTGGTGATTCTCTTACCTTTGTTATTGTTTCTTTTCTTTCCTTCATTCTTTTTTTAGATGTGTTCTAAATGGCAATACCTATATTATGGGAATTAGCTATATGTTCACAAATTGAAGAAAGTAATTGGAGATTGCACTGGGAGCTAAAATCTTTAATAACTGAGCATATATTTTATTTCCCATGATTTTACAGAGCTACTTTTAATATTTCCATTAGGATGTGTGTTTTTAATATGTATGCAAAAATAGTATCTGCTCTAAGAGCATTCATTTCACTGTTGGTGAAATGCATGAACAATTTATGAAGTTCATCTAATGTAAGCATTAAGAAATATTACTAGAAATTTCATAAACTGGACAAGGAGTCTCATGTGAGATCTCACAAAGGGAAATCACATACTCTCATTGTTAACAAATTCAGACCACAACCGATGCCAAGCACAAGATAAAAACCACATAAAAATGATAAAAAAAAAAATCTGCTAATATTGGTTGTCATTTCATAGTAGAATAAATTTTTAAAATGATGTTTATTCTGAAGTAGTTAAAGTAGTCATATATTCATTACTCATGAGGTAAGAAAGTACCTTTTATCGTGGAAAAACATGGATTAAATTTAGTGTTCTAGCCTTTTTATGTGAGCAATTCAACACTCCCACTATGCATTGTTGTACAACACAGTCTGGTCAACACAGGAAGTAAGCAGTTGGCTGGGTCAATTAATAAATAGGCAACTCTCCCTTCCACAGGCCAGTCCAGTATCACTGTATTTTTTACATTAAGACTCCTTCTAAGTGATTCTAGGTTGTGTGAAGTTGACATTAAAAGCTAACAAGCACACCACAATGTCTTTGTTAGTTACTTTTACATCACAGAGATGAAATAAAAAGAAAACATTTTATATCCTTCACTGTTTCAGAACTGTCAGTGTGTCATGTTGGGGATTGTACCACAGAGCAGAGGAGGGTTATTCCTATCATGACAGAAAAGGAAAATCAGAAAGAGAGAGGAGACCAAGGCATGATGTAGTTTCCAAGGCCAAGTTAGCTTCTCATTGCCCCACATCCTCCTGTAAGTCTCCACCCTCCTAAATCCCAGGTTTGCAAGCAGGACCAACCATGGGGGTGGGGAAGCACCACAACTTAGTGTGATGATATTTTGTGTATCAAATAAAGCTTGCCTGAGCATCAGAGGACAGAGCCAGCCACTAGATTAGACTTAGAGGCTAGGCAGTGGTGGCACATACCTTTAATCCTAGCACTCGGGAGGCAGAGATCCGTCTGGATCTCTGTGAGTTCAAAGCTACCCTAGACTACATGAGATTGACTCAGTCTAGGAAGGAAATAGCCTGGCACACACCTTTAATCTCACTACTTGGGAGTCACATGCCTTTAATCCCAGCACTAGGAAGGAAGTGAAATGGCTGGGCAGAGAAAGGCATATAAGACGTGAGGAGACAGGAACTAGAAGCCCTTTCAGATGAGGACTCAGAAGCTTTCAGTCAGAGGATTCATGGAGATAGAATTTTGCCTTCCATTTGGCATGAATATTCGGTAGTGGTGAGAAGTTTCTCTAGAGGCTTGTTCCTTTGTCTCTCTGATCTTTCAACATTTACCCCAGTATCTGGCTCCAGGTTTTTTTTGTTTGTTTGTTTTTTTTTTTTTTTAAATTATAAGACCATTTAAGACTCATGCAAAAACTGAGCCTGTGAAGGACATCAGATTTGAACCCTGACAATTTCTTCCAATGCTGTTTCAGCCCTTACCTTTGGTTCACTCTTTCATAAAACTCCAACAAGTGAGTTCTATCTTTAATTATAGTCCCGGAACAGAGAAGGATCTGCTCTGACTTTTACTTTGCCTTTATTTCCATTTTGATTTCGTACTACCCTTTCCTTGGGTATTTTACCACTATATGTCCCATTTGGCAAATGGTTCCTTCTCTTCTGTTTTGATTTTAGGCCCAAAGACTGATCTTTTTATTTTGATTGCTAAACATTTTGTGAGTGGGGGTTGATATTCACATATTTTTCTCATGTATTTTTCCAGTCTTTGCTAGGTTTCTATTTTCCTTAATGTTTATATGTATTCATGGAAGCACTTCTATAGTTTCAGTTTTTAAAATCTTTGCCACATAACTAACTTCTCTGTTACCTTGATATTAGCAACTATTAACTCTTTTTGCACACTCTTGTATGTTTTTCTGATTCTTGGAATGATGGGGATTTTAAATGAAGTTGTAGTTACCAATTCCTTTTATTGAACTCTTCAATAAGTCACAAGAGGCTCAGTCAATCATATGATCACCAGCAAGACAAAATATAGATGATGTGGGAATTTTTTTGTTTGTAGAGTAGCTAAAAATAAACAAAACAGACAGCAACTTCAAACTGAGAAAAAACATATATGACAAATAAGGAAATAAAGATAAGTCACAAACCTGAATAATTTTAGTATATAAAATGGGTAGAAATAAATATATATAACTTGATTTTATATATGATCTATGCATGATTATAACCATTTCAGCCTCATTTGTTAAGAACACTATTTAGTGCACTGAACTATTTTTCTCTTCAATAAAAATCAAATAAACATATGTGCATAGGTTTACTTTCAAATTTTCTCATGTCCTATGAATTATATAAAATAGATTAATTTTGGTTGTTATCTTGACAGGACTTAGAATCACCCAAGAGACCAACATCTAGACATTCCTATGAGGGATTATTTAGATTCCAACAGACTCTAGGAATGACTATGAGGGATTATCTTGGTAAGGTTAAATGAGGTACAACAACCTTGACGGTAGGCCACACAATCCCACAAGCTGGGGTACTGGACTCTTTGGAAGAAGAATGTGAGCATTCATTGTACTCTGCTTTGTGGTTGTGGACAGAATAGGATGAGTTGGCTCATGTTCTTGGCACCAGGATTTCCCTGCTGTGGTGGACTATACACACCAGAACTATAAACCAAAATAAACCATTCATTCATTAAGCTGTTTCCTTAAGGTACTTGTTGTAGCAACAAGTTACTTGTATCTACTACTGCCACACTGTCCCCCTAACACTTTATTTATACTTAAACTTAGTTGTGTGTGTGTGTGTGTGTGTGTGTGTGTGTGTGTGTGTGTGTGTAAACATATTCCTTGGGTTTCCCATTTAAAATTTTGAGTCATTTTGTTGATTTCTATAAAAATTCATAGGAAGGATTGTTTTCTTTCTGCTTTTTGTTTGCTTTAGTCTCAAATGTTTACTTAAATATTATTTTTGTAACTTGACCTTACATCACAATGCACCCATTGCTCCAGTAGGATATTTTGAGTAATTTAATATTTTTTTTTTAGAAAGTAATGATGTATTTTATAGGAACAGTTTTATTTCTTTGTCATGCAATGTTGAACTAAGGATGTCTGTTGTGCTGCTCAATGGGATCAGTGATAGAATCCTCCTGGCTCTCTCTTGGCCTTAGGAGGAAGAATACAATTCATCAATAGAATGCCTAGATTGTCCCTCATGGTGCATATGAGTATATAGGTGAATGCGGAATATATATGTGTGAGCACACATGTATGTGCATGTCTGTGTGCTTCACACAAGTGGAGGCCAGAGGAGGATGACAGGCAGGTGTCCTGTTCAATATTCTCTGCCTTATTCACTTGACCCAAGATCTTTTACTGAACTTGAAATTGGATTAGTTGAGCAAACCTCAGTTATCTTATCTCTGTCCTCCAGTAGCAATGGAGTTGCAGATTAATGTAACTTTTATGTGGGTGCTGAGTTCTGAATTCAGGTCCTCGTGTTCTCAAAGCAAGTGCTTCTACCCATTGAGCTATCCCTCCAGATAAAAGATGCTTGCATGGTTTTATGTAATAATCTATTGATATGGCCTATGGCTTTGAGTTATTTTTTGTGTTAAAAATCATTACTGCCTATCTTAGGTGAAATCCTACTCTTTTCATGTCAATTTCATAGTTTTAGACCAATTTTGTCATATCCCTTAATTTGTTTGTTAAATAGTATAGAATTTATTTTTAGAAGTTCCTCAAGTTGTCTTTTGGCCACCTTATAACTAATATTTATGTGATATTTGCATTTCATTATTTTAAAGAAAACTTTAAAGTAAAAACCAGAAATATGCCCTTGAGTAATGATACCTAAAGTTTAAAAAAATACCTCAATGTAATCTTGTATCAGCTAGTTCAAGTATTCTCCTTAAGATTGTTCTGTCCTCTAGTACAATCTCAAGTCTCTTCCTTCTGAATTATGTTCCCTTAGCCATGACACTTACCTGCATCTCAAGTCAGCAATATGATTCATCAATTATATGCACTAGCCACATTAAATATTAATTCTAAAAACAATAATCTCATACTGCTGATACATATGTACTTATTTCATTTGCTGTGTACTACTTGGTGTGTGTTGGGTGCATTTGTTCATTTCTGTAATTGTTTTGTTGTATCCTAGGGAGCCTAACTTTACACTAGAAGATATCTATTTAATTCCATTTTGGTAGCTAAGTTCAAGATTAGTTGATCAGCATCAGTTTTGCCTGTTGTGGATTTGAAATATATCCATTTATTTTTCAGGATAATTGTATGAGTTTGTGCAAGAACAAAATTAAAAAAGCATTTAGTTTAAGACATGTTTCCATTCTTATGAGAACTATAAGCTAATGCTATCTTATAAATGTTCTCTGGGAAGAGGAGGTAACTGTTCCTTCCCAAACTATTTTCAATACAAACCCTTTAATAACTGAATAGTGACTGCTATAATATATAATATGTGTTATTTATGTGTGTATACCTATAACATATACATGTATATGTGACATATATAACACATTTTTATATTATAGCTGTCACTATTGAGTATAATGTGTGAGCTATAATATATATATTCACCATAGTTAGGGAATATAGTTAGTCTGGCAAATGCAAAGTAACCTATGTCATTTTGTGACTATCTAGTTGGAACTGAAGGACGAAGGACGGGTTGACAATTGAAGCTAAGAAATAAAACAGATACTATCCTAAAAGATGTAGCAATGGACTCCTGTGTAACTGATATTATTACAAAGCCTTTTCTTCAGGCTTCTCTTTCCTCAGCCTTATTTTTCAAGACTTCCTCGGTGGCAGAACACAGATTTCAGGTCATTTTGTCATCACTATCCCTTGCATTTGTAAAGACTCACTGACCTTATCAATACTCTGTACTTTTCTGTTTTCCTCTCCAGAGCAGGTCCTTTCCACATATCACTGATTCTTGGTAAGCCTGTGTGAGAAAACCTTAATTACATTGCACTGAACATCTACTATTGAACAAATAAAAAAATACATTTAACCTTTAAACATGTTTTTGCATATATATTTATATTTAGCCTTGATTAAAGCCATAAAATTACTCCTATATTATAGATGGAATATTTGCCAATTCTCTATGCATTTTGTTGTATCTATAATTGTTTTTGTTACTCTGTTTTGATTCTTTTGACTTGAGTCTCTATGTAGTCCTGGAGGTTGCTTGTAGATCAGGTTGCCTTTGAACTCAAAGAAACCTTCCTAAATCTGCCTCTTGAGTGCTGGGATTATAAAGGTGTGCCACCATACCCCAGCTCTTTCTTCATGTACTTTAGAAAGAGGTCTGTTTGATGGTCAGACATCAGTGAAAAACAGAAATGCAAATTCTCCAAGCAAATGAAATAATAGATTACAATTGATAGAGCTGTGAATCATTATGAAAGCTTACCTGTAGAAACACAAGGCTTAGAGTATTTCATAGCTTTGTTTCCCTTAGTGAAAAACATTTTTTCATGTGGTATATTCTGTTCATGGTTTCCCTTCCCCAACTTCTCTCCCATCTTCTTTATCTCTCCACCCACACAAATCATACCCTTTCTTTTTCTTTTTAGAAAATAAACAAATAGTCAAACAAAGTATAGAATAAATAAAAAAAAATACAAGAAACACATGAAAACACATCCTTCCTGGCTTATTTTAAGGTTCTGGGTTTTTTCTCTAGTTATTTATAATAATTTTGTACTTTTTTCTTTAACTGGAAAATGTATTTTAGGAAGCTGAAATATGTTGACAAAATGTTAAAGTCAGGAATGCCAATGAAAATTCAAATTAACACCATTTCTAGAAGGTCGACACTATGAAGCTTTGTAGAATCCACACAGAGGCCACCACCTATCAGGGCCAGAGCTACAATAAGAACAACTGCCATTAGTCACTTAGGACTTGTGTTTCAAAGGTGAATAGAAAAACAAAAGCTGTAGCTCTACACAGGGCAACTTTTCCTAACTTGTCCAGCTTCTCTCCTGGACAGCAGCCTATCATCCTGTTCACATTTGCACAAGCACCATGTACGTGTCTATAGCATCTCTGCGGCATAACTAACACATGCTCTAAAGAGCCTAAAAGCAGTTCTGCTCTCTCTCTCTCTCTCTCTGCCAAGTATTTCTTTCCATCTGCCAAATGTAACAATAAAATCAGTTGAGCCTGCTGCTTTGTTCCTTAGTTTGTATAGTTATACTGATTAAATATAGAGAGAATTTCAGGTGGTTTACCAGCTTATTCATATAGATGATGTCCTTTAAGAAGTGTGTGTGTGTGTGTGTGTGTGTGTGTGTGTGTGTGTGTGTGTTTGTAAAACAAACATAAACATCTCAATGAACAAGTCACACTATGCTCAGAATGCAAACCTAGTGTATAAAGAAAAACAAAAACAAAAAAGAACAAACCATTATTGACAAGTTGGACCCTGGAGAGTTCAGAAAACTTTCTTGAATATATAGAAATTTCAAACAATGGTTTCTCATGTCAGAGAATCCACTCCTTGGTTATTGATGAAAATACTAATGATATATTTCAAGTCAAAAAGTAGCATTTCTCCTCAGCATGATTGGAAATAGACTCTAACATTATTCAAACTACATTGCCATATTGAGATCTCCCACAATGGGTGACACTTGTCAGAAATTAGAGTGGAAATATGTGAAATATAATAGTTGCTTGAATGATTGAAGACACATTTTGTTTTTGTACTTTGGTATCCTGAATGTTATATTTGGGTCATTTATAAGAAGGTTCTAGGGGATACACTTGGAGACTGTTCCTGTGCCTGTTACCTTCGCTGTCAGGACAATCAAGGAATCTTTCAGTTCTTTCACTTGGACATGAAGTGCCAAAGTTAGTCATCTAGGTGTCTGCCACTCACACAGACTTGTTGTGTTTCAAAATTATCCTTAAATTGAACAAAAATGTACTATTGTAGTAATTTCAATATGTCATCATCAGGATATTGCTTAAATGAATTTACAAAGAACAGAGAGCAATAACGTTTAGGTAAATGCAATCCTAAATGATATTTGAAAGATGACAGCGAAAATAAACAAGTAGACTCAATCCCCACACTTTATTTTATAAGGTAGATGGAAAGGGGGTGTACATCAAAGCAGAACATCAAAATACAGGACACAGAATTATATGTAAAACCACTGTGTTATCTAACTCCTTCTTACCTGCGAGAAATACCTAAAAGAGGTGAATGAAAAGCTGGTAATTTTTTAATAGCTATTGGAGATCCCTTGAAGTTAAACATGTAACATGACCATCCCATGTTTTATTATTGATTGGAGTGATTGTTTTACAGAGTAAGCTAGAATTGATGGAAGGGTCTTAGATACCATATTACAAGTAAAGGAGGGTGTGAGTACTTAAAATAATATGCGTGCTTGTTTGATTTTGGAAACCAATTAATAAAATTCACTGAAGTCTCAACAACATGACTACGCAAATGTGAGTTGAACAAGGAAACCCAAAGAACATGCCAAAGTGGATGCAGGAAAGCCTATGATGTTTCAAACCTACACAACCAACTCTGTTGGAGGTCGTCTTCCCCAGGAAAGAGCACACCAATTGTTTGTCCAGTGTTAAACTGCCAGCCCTGAAAGCATACATACAGTAACACTACATAGATGGAACAGGTTAAATGTAGGAACACACACACACACACACACACACACACACACACACACACTTAGTAAAAAAAAGAGCCTAAGAACTTGAAGGAGAATGGAGAGAGTATATGGAAGCATTTGGGGGCAGCACAGGGAATTGAGAAATGTTGTAATTATAATCTCAAAAATACAATTAAAAAATTTCACTACACTAAAACATGAGGGCATCAGAACAACAAAGTATATGGTATAACAATATTCTACAATGTGTAATGATTTATGAGAAATTATATATCTTGACTTGAATAGTTACAATAGAAATATCCTTTTCAAATCCTTGAGGTAAGACACATTAAAAAGAAGAACAAGGCAGAGTAAACAGGACAGTAGAGGATCACGCTGCTGCCACGTTTTATATTTTAGAAATGGATCAAGATACACAACCCCTTGGCATAAACCCAAAGGATTCAATTCTACCACATAGAAACTACCACATCTAAGCTTATTATGACACTATTCACAAAAACCAAGTAATGGAGACAGACTAGATTTCCAATCACAGGTGGATAGATTAAGAAAACAAGGATGTATAGACAGCAATAGAGGTCTTTCAGCAGTAAAAACATTAAAATCATGACTTTTGCATAAAGAAAAGAGATAACTAGAAATTATATTAGGAAAAGTAAAGAGATATGAGTAAGACAAAGATCATGTTTTCTCTCACGTAAAATTTTAATTTATATATCTGTGCATATATAGATAGGGGTATGGGTATGGATCATGAAACCAGGGAAAAAAATTAACCTCATAATGGGGTAATGAAGGCTCAAATAATGGAGGAAATGAAGGAAAGAGGGTAACAGAATACTATTTACAAGGAAGTCAGATGTGATCTATGACCCAGAAAGGCCTGTCAACAACAACAATAGGGAGAGGGATAACAGATAGAAATGGATCAATGAAGAGAGTACCCTTGAACATTATGTAACCTATTTTTCTATACACTAGTTTTTTATTAAGTAGGCTGTGCATGAAATTCCCAAAGAATTAATAAAATATTTGTAGAAATATATAAATAAAAAAACAAGAGTAAAAGGAAAAAGAGAAGGAAGAAAGGAAAAGAAAAAAGGAAAGGAAAGAAGGAGAAGAGAAGGAGCTCTGTGAACCAAATAGCCTTTCACTAATGATATCAAAAAGCTGATATTCACATGGACAAAAAAAAATTCAAAAGTAATTCAAGGTACATACTAAGCTTAAAATATATCAAAAGTACAGGGCTTTCACATAAAAAAGTGTAAATATGTTTGTGTCTTAAACATTTACCCATGTGAGTAACAATAACTATAAAAGAATCGAATATAATTCTAATTCAAATAATAAAGAATATTTAAAATTCAAATCAATCAAAAATTAAAAATTTATTCATTAAGATGGTTTCTTAGAAAATACTCTTAGATATTTAGCCACCCTAAATAGAAAACTAAATTTACAAGGAGACTTAAGTGAAATTTCTTAGAGCCAGTTAATGCACAATAAATCCACTCTGGGAAGAACTCAAATGCCTGTTAAATTTTAAGTAGATCAATGAGTAGCATATTCATATAGTAAAAAAACTGTCCAACAATAAAGGAATGAGAAGTGATACACAGGACTCTCACAAATGAAGGCTTCCCGAGCATATTGCATTCTGGATGTTCTCTTTCCATGAATTCATAGAGAAGATAAACCTAATTTATGATTTTAAAAACACAATAAAGATAACCATTGGGAATGCAAGCTGATGCTAAACAGCTGTGCGAGTGAACTCTGATGTGAGGGTGAATTTATTTACCCTGACAGATTTGGGGATCACAGGCTTAGACATTGTTTTCAGAAAATGTCTTTCAACAGTACAGTCAAGGTTTACTTTTTTCATCATGTATACATTTTACTTTGGAAGAGAAATATTAAAGATAAAGACATATGTTTAATGATCTGTGACAGAAGGAACTCGATGAAAGTTCATGTGACTACAGTGTGAGCACATAGAAGGGAAGGCAAATCAACAGCTGTAATTGTTAGGAGGATGGTATACAATAAAGCAGAAACAGCAAATATTGATTTTAGCAACAGAGATCAACTCAGGTAACTACTTGTATGCAAATAAGTAAATACTTAATAGAAAATTCTTTGAATTATGATGTATGTTTGAATATTTTCACAATCAACCTTCAACACATGAAGTAGAACTCATATGAACATATCACAATCTTATTGTGATAATTTTACATTTTCTACCATTCCCAAATCAGATTTGTCCTGACCAGCACTAGAAATGTAAATTAACTTTTCTTTAGAAAATAGAGTAAAAGATAACACTCATTGGTATTAGTATTTGGAGAAGAGATGCCAACTTTTAGCTTCCAATTGCGTTCATGGTAGAAGAGTGATTGAGCCTGCTACCCCAAGAAATGGATCCAATAGCTAGAATGTGCTTGGTGGAGCTTCTGTTCCTCAGAAAAAAAGACAAAGTGCATTTCAAAGAGTGTGATATTCT